>NC_044989.1:25459164-25773454 GCF_008728515.1 Papio anubis
CGGCTAGTTTTTTGTATTTTTTTTTTTAGTAGAGACAGGGTTTCACCGTGTTAGCCAGGATGGTCTCGATCTCCTGACCTCGTGATCCGCCCATCTCGGCCTCCCAAAGTGCTGGGATTACAGGCTTGAGCCACCGCGCCCGGCCCAAACACCTTTTTTTAACAAATTAAACCACAGCATTTAACTAAGCCAACCAAAATAAATCATGAAAATTACAGGACCCACCAGTATAAACATTTCCCAGAGTTGACTTAATGCTAAGTACTGGTCTATGAAACTTAAACAGTACTCTAACTTTTTTTATTATTTTATGTTATTTTTGAGACAGGGTCTCACTCTTGCCCAGGCTGGAGTGCAGGGACATGATCGCAGCCTACTACAGCCTTGACCTTGCAGGCTCGAGTAATCTCCTACCTTCACCTCCTGAGTAGCTGGGACCACAGGTATGTGTTATCACATCCAGGTAATTTTTTTTGAAGTTTTTTTTTTTAAGAGATGGGGTCTTGCTATGTTGTCCAAGCTTGTTCTAACTTTTAAAATATTAAAGATTCAGTACTACAATCAGCAAATAAGACTTAAATACAGGCCTGGCACAGTGGCTCACACCTATAATCCCAGCATTTTGCATGGCGGAGGTGGGAGGATCACTTGAGGCCAGGAGTTCAACATCAGCCTAGGCAACATAGTGAGACCCTGTCTCTAGAAAAAAAATTTTTTTAATTAGCTGGGCATGGTGGCATAAACTTGTATTCCCAGCTACTTGGGACGTTGCAATCCAGCCTAGGGGGTGACAGTATGAGACCCTATCATTTTTAAAAATAAAAAAACAAAAAAATAAAAACACTTAAATATTTAAACTTATCTCTGTTGAGAAACTTATCTCTTACAATTCCTTTTAGTGACTATGCTATCTTCGAAGACATATAATTTTATTATTAGTAACAGCAGACAAGTATCTTCTATGTGCTTAACACTGTACTAGGTTCATTTTAACAAGAGTTCATTGAACTCTCATAATTACTTTCTCTCTTAGGGTAGTTTTCTTTCTACCCCTACCTAAACTCCTCAAATTATACTTCTAGAAATAACTAAGTAAGACAGTTTGATTGGCATCCTTATGATATTTTTCTATGCAAATAAAAATACAAAAAGTTTCAAGGCTATATATTTATATACAAAAATAAATTTCAAAGATACATATTCATCTGCATATTACGATGGTATTATCTAAGTTTTACATATCAAGAAATTCAATTAGTTTGCCAAAAGATATATAGCCAGTAAGGAGCGGAGCCAAGATTTGAACTTCATTTTCAGAGTAATGAATAGGTAACCTATAGCTGGCTGATAATGGTGGCCACCAAAAAGATATGTCTACATTCTAAGTTCCAGAATCTGTGAATGTTACTTTATTTGGGAAAAGAGCCCTGGCAGGTGTAACTGAGTTAAGGATCTTCAGACAAGAAGATCATCCTGGATTATCCACCAAATGGATCCTAAAGCCAATGACAAGCCTCTTCATAAGAGATGCATAAGGGAAGACACAGGCAGAGACTGGAGTAATGTGTTCATAAGGCAAGGAAGTCAACAAGAAAAAGCCTAGAGAAAGCAAGGAGCAGATTCTCCCGCAAAGCCTCTGTAGGGAATGCAGACATGCCAACACCTTGCTTTCAGACTTCTGGCATTCAGAACTGAGAGAATAAATTTGTTTGCTTAAGCTGCCCACTTTGTGATAACCTGCAACTTCAGAAAACTCATACAATACCTAAAATCAACAAGTTCTCATAGATGTTTACATATGTGAAATATTTAAATCAAATGCAATTATCAAAGATAGGATACTATACACCAAACTACATGTAATGTTTTAAAAATATATATTTAGCACCCAAATTGTCCCATTTTGACCTAGTGGGAGCTCCTTCAAGTTGTAAACTGTCTTGGGGATATGGCTCCACCCATATTTGACAGCTTTTTTACTACCTGTCACAGAAAGTTGTCCCAGGCAAATCTTGCATAACTTTTGGCCCAGACCTGGATCAACTACTTCTTCAACAAACTCTGACATCTTTAAATTGGAAATGGTATTAAAAGACTATGGTGTGCACACCACACTAGGAGTGCTCACTGTCAACAGGTTACCACTAGTTCTAGAACTTTTCAGTGGCTAGAACAAGAAGTCATCATTTAGAAAGAGAAAATGAAATTCATGCTTGGATACCAAATTTGAACTGAAGATTACAGAGCTTTAACTTAACTTTTCTGATTTGGTTTTTTTTTTTTTTTTTTTTTTTTTTTTTGAGATGGAGTCTCCTTCTGCCGCTCAGGCTGGAGTGCAGTGGTGCAATCTCGGCTCACTACAACCTCTGCCTCCTGGGTTCAAGCAATTCTCCTGTCTCAGCCTCCCAAGTAGCTGGAATTACAGGCACCTGCCACCATACCCGGCTAATTTTTTTGTATTTTTAGTAGAGACAGGGTTTCGCCATGTTGACCCGGCTGGTCTTGAACTCCAGACCTCAAGTAATCCACCCACTTCAGCCTCCCAAAGTGCTGGGATTACAGGCATGAGCCACCATGCCCAGGCTGATTTTGTATTTTTATGCTGTTTCTTCCCACCTAACAATCCTGGTTCCTAATACTACTACAATTATTAATTTGCTTAGTATTATAGATATAGTTTCAAAGAAACCATACAATATAATTATTGAAATTAAGACTACTGAATGAAGTTTAAGATTTGTCTCCTTCAACACCTGTGAAGAGGGGGAAAAAAAGGTTTATGTCTTGTCTCCCATACCTAAGCTACATCCCACAATAACTTCTCTGTCATTACACCACAAATTTGACATACTTGTTTGCTTTATTTCTTATTTCTAGGAGTACATTAAAAATTTTAAATTACGTAACGTTACAAATCATATTACTTTCATACAAGTCTAGCTCTCTTCCTTAACTATACTACTCTACAGAAAATCATTTTAATAGGTTTTTGTTCGTCCTTTCATTTTTATTCATATTTTTCATTTTGTTAAAATACAGTATACATGTTTTAATACTTTTGTTTTTTTTCCTTTTTAAGACAGTTTCGTTCTTGTTGCCCAGGCTGGAGTGCAAGGGCACAATCTTAGCTCGCTGCAATCTCTGCCTCCCAAGTTCAAGCAATTCTCATGCCTCAGCCTCCTAAGTAGCTGGGATTTCAGGTGCCCACCACCACGCCCAGCTAATTTTTGTATTTTTAGTAGAGACAGGGTTTCACCATGTTGGCCAGGCTGGTCTGGAACTCCTGATCTCAGGTGATCCGCGCGAATCGGCCTCCCAAACTGCTGGGATTACAGGTGTAAGCCAAAATGCCTGGCCCGTTTTAATGATTTTACTTATTTCTTTAAACAAAAGATCATATACCACTGTCCAGTGTTTCAATTTTTTTTTTTTTTTTTTTTTAAAGACAGGGTCTTACTCTGTTGCCCAGGCTGGAGCCACTTTGATTTGAGTGAAAAAACTCAGTGTATCCTGGAGGATATCCTAGAACAGAACACGGAACTCTTCTGCATTCCTTTTAATAGTTGCATAGAATTCCATTGAGTATAACAACCGTGATTTCTTCCATCAGATTTTGTTGATGGGTATTTTTTGGGTTGTTTCTGGTCTTTTGTTTTCATGACTACGTCTTAACCAGTGGTTCTAAAATATGGTACCCAGAACAACATCATTACTACCTAAAAATGTACTAGAAATGAAAATTATTGGTGCAAGCCCAGATTACTGAATCAGATACTCTGAAGTGAGGCCCAGGAATCTGCACCATACTTTCTCTAGGTGATTCTGATACAAGCTCGAGTTTGAGAATCATTGATCTTAATCTCTGCCATTTTGTATTTCTGACAGTGTATCTCTAAGGTTGATTCTTAGAAGTGAGTTTGCTAGACTAAAAGATAAACACATAGGCTTCAAGAAGCATCAGAGAAAAAAATTTCTTTATTCTCAGGTTCTAAAAGAAATTCACCCATGTTTGGCCGGGCATGGTGGCTCATGCCTGTAATCCCAGCACTTTGGGAGGCTGAGGCGGGTGGATCACGAGGTCAGGAGATCTAGATCATCCTGGCTAACACAGTGAAACCCCGTCCCCACCAAAAATACAAAAAACTAGCCGGGCGAGGTGGTGGGCGTCTGTAGTCCCAGCTACTCGGGAGGCTGAGGCAGGAGAATGGCGTGAACCCGGGAGGAGGAGCTTGCAGTGAGCCGAGATTGTGCCACTACACTCCATTTCAAAAAAAGAAAAAAAGAAAAGAAATTCACCCATGCTTTCCTGTAGTACTTGGTTTCATATTTTACATTTATTATAACTTTAATTTCTTTGGAATTTATCCTGGAGAGTGAGAAATGAATGCAATTTCATCTTTTTGGGTATTGAGTTGTTTCAACATCTTTTTGCACATGTCTTAAAAAAGTAATGCTTGGGTCGGGCGCGGTGGCTCAAGCCTGTAATCCCAGCACTTTGGGAGGCCGAGACGGGCGGATCACGAGGTCAGGAGATCGAGACCATCCTGGCTAACACGGTGAAACCCCGTCTCTACTAAAAAATACAAAAATCTAGCCGGGCGAGGTGGCGGGCGCCTGTAGTCCCAGCTACTCGGGAGGCTGAGGCGGGAGAATGGCGTAAACCCGGGAGGCGGAGCTTGCAGTGAGCTGAGATCCGGCCACTGCACTCCAGCCTGGGCGACAGAGCGAGACTCCGTCTCAAAAAAAAAAAAAGTAATGCTTGGCCAGGTACGGTGGCTCACGCCTGTAATCCCAACACTTTGGGAGGCCGAGGCAGGTGGAACACCTGAGGTCAGGAGTTTAAGACCAGCCTAGCCAACATGGTGAAACCCCTTCTCTACTAAAAACACAAAATTAACTGGGTGTGGTGGTGCATGCCTGTAATCCCAGCTACTTGGGAAGCTGAGGGAGGAGAATCGCTTGAACCCAGGAGGCAGAGGTTGCAGTAAGCCATGATGGTGCCATTGCACTCCAGCCTGGGCAACAAGAGCAAAACTCTGTCTTAAAAAGAAAAAAAAAAAAGAGATGCTCGGATTTTTTTTGTTGTTGACGTTGTTAGCGCAAATATATTCTTTCTTCATTATTATTTACGCACATAGTGGCTGATTGCTACATATTAATTTTATTTACTTCTATTTATTTACAATCCCAAATTCTCTTTTTTTAAGACACAGGGTCTCACTCTGTCACCCAGCCTTGAATTCCTGGGCTCAAGGTATCCCCGTCTCCTAAGTAGTACTACAGGTACACGCCTGGGTTGTTTTTTTTTTTTTGAGACAGAGTCATTGCTATGTCGCCTAGGCTGGAGTGCAGTGGCACTCACGCAGCCTCCGCCTCTTAGGTTCAAGCGATTCTTCTGCTTCAGCCTCCCAAACAGCTGGGACCACAGGCACGTGCCACCACGCCCAGCTAATTTTTTTATTTTTGGTAGAGATGGGGTTTCACCATATTGGCCAGGCTGTTCTTGAACTCCTGACTTCATGATCTGCCCTCCTCGGCCTCCCAAAGTGCTGGGATAACAGGCGTGAGCCACCGCGCCCAGTCTTTTTTTTTTTAATTTTTTTTCATTTTTTGTAGAGACAGGGTCTTGCTGTTTGTCCAGGTTGGTCTCAAACTCCTGGCCTCAAGTGATCCTCCTGCCCCACCCTCCCAAAGTGCTGGAACTACAAGCATGGGCCACCAGTTCTCTTTTTAATCAGTATTTATCTCCACTGATTCTTTTGTGTTTGTCAGACACAAAATCGTATCATCTGAAAAAAAGAAGTAGTTTTACCTAATCCTTTCTGATTCTTGTCGTCGGTTACTCAAACTGCTTTCTCTTGCTTACCTGTGTTGACATAAACAACTCTAGGCCAGGCGTGGTGGCTCAAGCCTGCAATCCCAGCAATTTAGGAGGCGGAGACGGGTGGATCATCTGAGGTCAGGAGTTCGAGACCAGCCTGGCCAACATGGTGAAGCCCTGTCTCTACTAAAAATACAAAAAATTAGCTGGTCGTGGTGGCATACACCTGTAATCTCAACTACTCAGGAGGCTGAGGCAGAAGAATTGCTTAAACCTGGGAGGTGGAGGTTGCAGCGAGCCAAGACTGCACCACTGCTCTTTAGCCTGGGCAACAGAGGAAGACTCCATCTCGGAAAAAACAAAAAACAAAAAACACCTCTACATAATGTTAAGTAAGAATGGAGATAGTGGACATCTTGTTCTTGACTCGTTCTGGCTAAAACAGAAGCCACTAGTGTTTCCCCCTTAAGACACTGGTTTCTTAACTAAGTTAAAACGTTAAAGAGGAATTCACTAATTCTCAATTTTATTGAGCATAAAATTTATTCAAAGACCTTTTCAGCAAGCATAGAAATAACTTATTTTTCACATTAGCTTTGTTAATGTAATTAATAATAATAGAATTCATAGTAGTGATCATACTCACAATCCAAAAACCTATTTATGATATTATCATTTAAATGTATAGTTGGATACTATACAGTAAACTTTGATTATGATTCTGCCTCAATATTCATAAGATAATACTCAGTATTCATAAAATAACATAATCTTTGGAAAATTTGTTTTAAAAAATAATCTAGATGTTTTTTATTCTAGCTCTGGAACAGTGTTTAAAATATTAAGATTATTATCTTTAAACATATGGTTGAATTATAACTGGGCATGGTGGTACACACCTGTAATTCCAGCCACTCGGGAGGCTGAGGCAGGAGAATCGCTTGAACCCAGGAGGCGGAGGCTGCAGTGAGCCAAGATCGCACCACTGCACTCCAGCCTGTGGGACAGAATGAGACTCCATCTCAAAATAAATAAATAAGAATTTAAAAATAAGCATGACTGAATTCCCCTGAAGAACATGTGGGTATAGTGTTCTTTTGAAGGGGAGTTCTAATACAGGTCTACTTCTACGGAAATGTATTTACATTTTCTATCTCTACTGGGTTCAATTTTTGTGCACTGTATTTTCCTAGAAAAGTATACCATTTCATCTACATTTTGAAGTACTGTGAAAAAGTCTGATGGTTTTTTAATTTTGTTTTGAAATTTCAACCTGAATTTATATACTCATGGTTTTTTCCTTTTAAAAAAAAAGTACGTTAACAAAGCTTGTCTATTATATTGATTCATTTTAAAACCAACCTTTTCTACCATTTTTCTCTTCTAATTTAGTAATTTTCATTATTTATTTTTATTATACATTATTTTCTTCAGCTACCTATTGGTTTACTTTATTATTCTTTTTTTTTTTTAATTTTTAGAGTAGTTTGCTTATTTTAGTTTCTCCTTACTGACAGGAGGTATTCAGTATTATAAACTGCCTTCCAGACTGGACACAGTGGCTCATGCCTGTAATCCCAGCGCTTTGGGAGGTCAAGGTGGGCGGGATCACTTCAGTTCAAGACCAACCTGGGCAATGTGGCAAAATCTTGCCTATATAAAAAAATAAACATGGCCGGGCGCGGTGGCTCACAACTGTAATCCCAGAACTTTGTGGGGCTGAGGCAGGCAGATCACGAGGTCAGGAGTTCAAGACCAGCCTGGCCAACATGGTGAAACCCTGACTCTACTAAAAATACAAAAATTAGCTGGGCGTGGTGGCTCATGCCTGTAATCCCAGCTACTCGGGAGGCTGAGGCAGGAAAATCGCTTGATACCAGAAGGTGGAGGTAGGAGTGAGCTGAGATTGCGCAACTGCACTCCAGCCTAGGTGAAAGAGCGAAACTCCACCTCCAAATAAATAAATAAAAAGTTAGCCAGGTGTGGTGGTGTGCTGTAGTCCCAGCTACTTGGGGGGCTGAGATAGGAGGATCACCTGAGCCTAGGAAGTTGAGGCTGCACTTGAGTTGTGATCACGCCACTGCCTCTAGCCTGGGTGACAGAGTAAGACCGTGTCTCCCAACTTAAAAAAAAAAATCAAGAAAGTAGGTGGCACCAAACCCTTGTATATATAAGCCTCCTTCAGCTCTGGCTGCAAGTCTCACTTCAGGAAGATGATTAAAATGCTAACAGAAAGATTATGGCAGCAGAGATGATAACTATACAATATTTTAAAAGATTTCATGGGAATATAACATATTGAATGCATAGTATAATGAAGAATGAACTTTACTCCCTATATTAATTCCCCAGACCTGTCATTTTAAAAAGTACATAACCTAGGTGACATAAAACAAGACACTTATTCTTTCACAGTTCTGGAGGCTGAAAATCCAAAACTGATGTGTCAGCAAGGATGGTTCCTTCTGTGAGAGAAGCTATTCCATCCCTTTCTCTTAGTTTCTGGTAACATCCAGCAATTTTTGGCGTTCCTTGGCTTATAGTAGCATCATTTCAACCTCGTCTCCATCGTCACACGGCACTCTCTTCATGTCTCCATGTCTTCATATGACCCATCTTATAAAGACACCAGTCTTAGAGCACTAACGACCCACCCTACTACAGTATGACTTCATCTTAACTTATTAACTCTACAACAACTCTGTTTCCCAATAGGGACACATTCTGGGGTACCAGAGGTTATGATTTCAATGTATCTTTTTGAAGGGGATACAATTTGAAGCACAACACTTGCTTTTATTTAGCCTATTTTCCAGAGCTATACAGATGGTGTGAACTTAACACTGTCATTCATTGAATATAAGCTATTATTATTATTGGTTAAAAATAAAACTATGGGGCCGGGCGCGGTGGCTCAAGCCTGTAATCCCAGCACTTTGGGAGGCCGAGACGGGCGGATCACGAGGTCAGGAGATTGAGACCATCCTGGCTAACACGGTGAAACCCCGTCCCCAGCAAAAATACAAAAAACTAGCCGGGCGAGGTGGTGGGCGCCTGTAGTCCCAGCTACTCAGGAGGCTGAGGCAGGAGAATGGCGTAAACCCGGGAGGTGGAGCTTGCAGTGAGCTGAGATCCGGCCACTGCACTCCAGCCTGGGCGACAGAGCGAGACTCTGTCTCAAATAAATAAATAAATAAATAAATAAACAAACAAAACTATGTATAAACTAATAGATTTTAAAAATTAATTTTGTGGAGGCTGAGACGGGCGGATCACGAGGTCAGGAGATCGAGACCATCCTGGCTAACAAGGCGAAACCCCGTCTCTACTAAAAAATACAAAAAAACTAGCTGGGCGAGGTGGCGGGCGCCTGTAATCCCAGCTACTCGGGAGGCTGAGGAAGGAGAATGGCCTGAACCCGGGAGGCGGAGCTTGCAGTGAGCTGAGATCCGGCCACTGCACTCCAGCCTGGGCCACAGAGCAAGACTCCATCTCAAAAAAAAAAAAAAAAAAAAATTAATTTTGCAATGTTGTTACATCCCGTGTCAATGTTCAGAGAGGCAATCCACCACAGGCCCCGAGTGCAGTCATGTGTACATGCGAGCAATGCCAGCAGTGTTTTAAGTCCCAGAACACTGTTTACCTGAGCCATCTTTCAGGGTTATGTTTGCAGCTGCAGAGCAACCATGAGATGAAGCAATGTCTTTTCCCAGGCAAAATATGCTTGCTTCTGCTAAAAGCAGTGAATCCCTCAAAGTAATGTTTCTTGGCTGAGATGTAAACCCACTGCACGAATAGGATACATCTGGGCCTGTATCTCATCACCTGAGTCTTGGGGTAAGGGAAAGGTGACACAAAAAGTATGCTGATAGTCATATTGCTTACTCTATCATAGGTAATATAGTACTTTTTCTATGACCCAGGATTCTTGTTTCTTCTGTTAACATCCTTGAGAGGCTACTTTGTTCACTTACAAATCAGGTAAAATCCTAGACACTTCAAAGACAGAGTCAATTTATAAAAACTGTTATTTCTATATATCAGAAACACACAATTATAAAGTAAAAAAAGATAAAGCTATTCACAACAGAATAAAAAATGTCAAGGAATAAATCTATTAAGAAGTGTGCAAAGACCTGTAAGACAGAAAAATCCATAGCATTAATGAACAAAACTGAACTGCAAAAAATGCAGTAATATACTTTTTAAAAAGTCAATAGAACTAAAATTGATCTATAGATTCAATGCAATCCTAACCAAAATCATAGCAGGTTGATGAGAGGGGACATGTGGAAACTGACGAGCTGTTTCTAAAATTTACATGAGGATGAGATCAGTCAAAAAAGCCAAGAAAATATTAAAGAACAAAATGGAAAGAATTAAACTATTAGATATCAGGATTAATCATAAAGCTAAAGTAATTAAAACAGGGTGGTACTGTTACAAGGAAAGACAAAACACAACAGAGCAAAGCGAAGTCCAGAAACCAAACCATAACTATATGGTCAATTGACTTATGACATAGAGAACACTAAAATAAACTAAAGAAGTCTTCAAAAATGGGTGCTAGGTAATTAAAATATCCCTACAGGGTGAAAGGAATAAAATGATGATCCTCATCTCACATAATACAAAAAAAATCCACATGGTTTATAGATCTAAATGTAAAAGATAAAAGAATAAAGCTTTCATTAAAATGTGCACATGCACATGCATATACATGAAGACAGTTTCCTCTCTGTGTGTACATAGTATTTTCATTGCATAAACATCCACCAGTACCCAAATTCATTTATCCTACCACTGATGAACATTTAGGTTATTTTTATTATTACAGTTAATTCTACTTTTTAAAAAAAATTTCTTTTTGTACTCTTTTCTGTTGGGTATGTACTCCAGAGTAGAATTAGCTATACTATGGACAGCCGAGCAGTTTTCCAAAGTAGCTGTACTAGTTGTACTAGTTTAAATTCTCACCACCAGTTTATAGGAATCCCTATACACTGACATGTTTCCCTATACATGATTTCACATGATCACTAATGGCTGGTACCATCAGTCTTTTTAATTTTGGACTTTGGTGGGTGTGTAATAGTATCGCATGTGGTTATAAGTTGACTTTCTGTGGTCGCTAATGGAATTTGACTCCTTTTCATTATTAACCATTTTGATATAATCTTTGTGCAGTGCTTGCTCTAGTCTTTGCCCATTTTTCTATGAATTCTCTTTTTCTTAGTAACTTGTAGGAGTTCTTCATATATTCCTTTGTTGCATATATTTATTGCAAATAACTTCTCTGTGGCTTGCCTTTTCACTCTCTTAAAGTTATGTTTTGATGAATGCAACTTCTTAATGTACCCAGTATGTTTTTTTTTCTTTAGAAAATTGCCTAGCTCTATGATTAATCCTGATATCTAATAGTTTTAACTCTTTCCATTTTGTTCTTTAATATTTTCTTGGCTTTTCTGACTGATCTCATCTTCATGCAAATTTTAGAAGCAGCTTGTCAGTTTCCACATGTCCCCTCTCCCATCAATCTGCTATGATTTTGGTTAGGACTGCATTGAATCTATAGATCAATTTTAGTTCTACTGACTTTTTTTTTTTTTAATATATTACTGCATTTTGTGCAGTTCAATTTTGTTCATTAATGCTATGGATTTTTCTGAGCTTCCTTCTGGTCACACCCATTGCCCCAAAATAACCACTCTATATAGTTTTAAGAATCTGATGTATTTCTATGCACCAGAAGGTGAATGATTCTTACACACATGCAAATAATGTAATAGCAAAAAATTATTTAAGTACGACTTGATTATATAAGTTTAAAAATTTATCTGGACATTATTCTGTTCCAGACATGTCTTGCTTATGCTATTGGAAGTTGTTAGAGTGGTTATTTTGGGGTAATGGGTGTGACCAGAAGGGAGCTCAGGGAGAGACACTAGGGCAATATTTTGCTTTTTTTTTTGAAATGGAGTCTCGCTCTGTCGCCAGGCTGGAGTGCAGCGGCACGATCTCGGCTCACTGCAAGCTCCACCTGCCGGGTTCACACCATTCTCCTGCCTCAGCCTCTGGAGTAGCTGGGACTACAGGCATCCGCCACCACACCCAGCTAATTTTTTCTATTTTTAGTAGAGATGGGGTTTCACCATGTTAGCCAGGATGGTCTTGATCTCCTGATCTCATGATTCGCCCGCCTTGGCCTCCCAAAGTACTGGGATTACAGGCATGAGCCACCGCACCCAGCAATATTTTGCTCCTTAATCTGGTTGATAGTTCATAGTACTGTTCTGTTTGTGAAAATCCAACAAGCTGTATACTTATGTGTACTTTAATGAATACAGGCTGATCATTCCAAATCAGAAAACATGAAATGCCCAAAATCAGAAAATTTTTGAGTGCCAACATGATGCTCAAAGGAAATGTTCATTGGAACATTCTGGATTTTGAACTTTCTTGATTTGGGATGCTCAACCCAAATAATGCAAATATTTCAAAATCTGAAAAAATCCAAACTCTAAAACACTTCTGGTTCCAAGCATTTCAGAGAAAAAGTACTTACTCCATATGTATTATAATCTAATTTAAAATTTTAAAAATAGGCAAAGTGACCCAAATTGACAGAAATCAGGACAGTGGTTACTTTTGAGAAAGGACCAGTAGTGATTTGGAGATGACAGGATGTTTTTGCAATGCTGATGAAGCATCGTAATAATTATTTACTAGGAAGATGGAGTTATTTTCTGTTCTGAATTTTTTTTAAAAAGGGACAAGATCATCTCATCTAGTTTCTCCTTTAAAGATAAAATTTGGCACGCTCTCACCCTTTTTTAAAGTAAAGCTGAAAAATCATCTAACCTATTGCTGTTCAAATGTCCACAGACTGGTCTGCGATAAGCATGAAAGCAAGAACATTTAGGTACTTTCATAGAAATCTGACATTGCTGGGTCATTTTGAGTCCACAATGGACTAGAGGAAAAAAATTGGTCCTTGATGATGAATAATTTGAGAATAAACAAGTTAACTTATGACGTGGTGGTGATATGAGTAGGAGGGGTGTGAGAAACACATAAGCAAGATTTCCTAGGACTACATCTTAAAAAAACAACAAACAAACAAACAAAACAAAAAAAGAACTATTAAAAATAAGACCTTGTTTAAAAAAACATAAAAAAAGAAAACAATTAAAGCTACATTTTAACTATATCAAGACCCTGTTTATAATCTTTTCTCACAAAGTGGCACTTATAAAAAAAATCCCTCATACTTCTCTATTACCAGTTTCACTTCGAATGAAACTAATAAATGTCACCAATTAATGTCATCCCACACCAAGGAAGTATACTACCTACAACAAATGATTTTCAAAAGCAAAACAGAATAAATTTTAGCTTATATACCAGTGATAAGAAATTGAGCTAACTTAAACACTAATGAGTAGAACAACAAAAGAAGCTAGTTTATTAACTCAGAAACTTAATGAACAAAAGTGTGAAACCAACAACAAAAAAAGGGTCAATAAACAGTCTTTTGTCTATTTATTTATTTATAAATCTATTTATTTATGTATTTATAAATCTATTTATTTATTTATTTATTTATTTATTTTTGAGACAGGGTCTCTGTCACTCAGACTGGAATGCACTGGCATCATCATAGCTCACTGTGGTCTCAAACTTCTGGACTTAAGTGATCCCCCCACCCTGGCCTCCCAAAGTGCTGGGACTACAGGTGTGCACCACCAAAACCGGCTGTTTTTTATTTAGAGCCAAGGTCTCACCATGTTGCCCAAGATGGTCTTGAACTCCCGGGCTCAAGTGATACTCCTGCCTTGGCCTCCCAAAGGAATGGGATTACAGGTGTGAGCTGCCTCCAGCCTATAAACAATCTTGATCTTCCTGGTGTCTGGCTATGAAAATGTGGAAGAGTCGTCAGTGTCTCCATTCTCTCTCTTCTCTGATCTATACCTTAATTTTCCTAAGAAACTTTGTGAGGCTGGGCGCGGTGGCCCACATCTGTAATCCCAGCACTTTGGGAGGCTGAGGCAAGCAGATCACAAGGTCAGGAGTTCGAGATTAGCTTGGCCAACACGGCAAAACTTCGTCTCTACTAAAAATATAAAAATTAGCCAGGCGTGGTGGCGGGTGCCTATAATCCCAGCACTCAGGAGGCTGAGGCAGGAGAATTGCTCGAACCCATGATGGCGAGGTTGCAGTGAGCTGAGATCGTGCCACTGCACTCCAGCCTGGGCAACAAGAGCAAGACTCTGTCTCAAAAAAAAAAAAAAAAAAAGAAAAAGAAACTTTGTGCATACCAATATCCGGTAAATAATAAGACTATCACTAAAGGTTAACCGTATGATCCAAATTTCTTTCCCTCCACAAATCCCCTCTCCCAGCCAAACGTATCTTCTTATGGCTTCCTGAGAACACTATACACATTCCCACCTTCTTGCCTTTATGTATGTTTTCTTTCAATAATACATCCTGCCTTCCCTAGTGCTTAAACTCTCTAGAGAAGAATAGTATCTTAGGACTTTTATAGCTAATACTTAGTAATCCAGGCAAAGTTAACTTAGTATCCCTTCTCTAATGCTGTCGTAACATGATAAATATAAACACATGCGATTTATGAAGTCATGTGCTAAGTATCTACTTATTTTTCTTTCTTTTTTTCTTTTTTTTCTTTTTTTTTTTTGAGACGGAGTCTCGCTCTGTCGCCCAGGCTGGAGTGCAGTGGCTGGATCTCAGCTCACTGCAAGCTCCGCCTCCCGGGTTTACGCCATTCTCCTTTCTCAGCCTCCCGAGTAGCTGGGACTACAGGCGCCCGCCACCTCGCCCAGCTAGTTTTTTGTATTTTTTAGTAGAGACGGGGTTTCACCGTGTTAGCCAGGATGGTCTCGATCTCCTGACCTCGTGATCCGCCCGTCTCGGCCTCCCAAAGTGCTGGGATTACAGGCTTGAGCCAGCATCCCTCTAGATATGCTGAGACAACTTTAAGGGTGGGGTCGACACCTCATTCAAATTTGTTTCCCAAATACCTGGCAAATAATACAGACTGGAGAAGGCATGAGTGTAACAAGTAGTTTCTTTGCTTGTTTATTCATTCATTTTTTGAGAGAGGGTCTTGCTCTGTCACCTAGGCTGGAATGCAGTGGTCCCATTATAGCACACTGTAGCCTTGAACTCCTGGGATCAAGCAATCCTCCTGCCTCAGTCTACCAAGTAGCTGGGACTACAGGCACACACCACCACACTCAGGTAATTTTACTTTTTATTTTTCGTAGAGACAGGAGTCTCACTATGTTGCCCAGGCTGGTCTCAAACTCCTGGGCTCAAGTGATCCTCCCATCTTGGCCTCCCAAAGTGCTGGGATTATAGGTGTGAGCCACCATAGCCTGCCTAACAAGTAGTTTAAACAGAGATATTACTTTGGTTGTTACAAATAAACTAATGCCTTAAACAACACTTTTTAGGATTATAACTTTATTCTCCAATGTGGACTGCTCAACAGATTAAAACAATTCTTAACAACACATTTTTTTGTCTAATTAGAAACAAAAATGCTTGCTTCTATATAAACATATAGAAATAAAAGATTAACAAATTCTGATCAAAAGATCAAGTTACTATTATTTGATTTAAAAACAAAAAACAAAAAACAAAAATCATTACATAAAAGAAACCCAAAGAGTAATCTAGTAGATAATTTTTTTTTTTCCTTGAGACAGCATCTCACTTTGTCACCAGGCTAGAGTGCAGTGGCATGATCTTGGCTCACTGCAGCCTCCAAGGCCTCCTGGGTTCAAGTGATTCTCTTGCCTCAGCCTCCCGAGTAGCTGGGAATACAGGCGTGCGCCACCATATCCGGCTAATTTTTGTATTTTTAGTAAGATGGGGTTTCACCATGTTGACCAGGCTGGTCTTGAACTCAGGTGATCCGCCCTCCTCAGCCTTCCAAAGTACTGGGATTACAGGAGTTAGCCACTGCACCCAGCTGATAAATTTTTTTTTTAAAGCTTAATATCAAGTGTTTTCAGAAAAATATTTAAAACAAATTTTAGGCCGGGTGTGGTGGCTCACACCTGTAATCCCAGCACTTTGGGAAGCTGAGGTGGGTAGATCACTTGAGGCCAGGAGTTTGAGACCAGCCTGCCCAACATGGCGAAATCCCGGCTCAACTGGTGTGGTGGTGCGCGCCTGTAGTCCAAGCTACTGGGGAGGTTGTGGCAGGAGAATCGCTTAAACCTGGGAGGCGAGGTTGCAGTGATCAGAGACCATGCCACTGCACTCCAGTCTGGGCAACAGAGCAAGTTTCTGTCTCAAAAAATAAAATAAAATAAATACAACAAAACAAATTTTAGAACTTGAGGCTTATCAGTCAGTTTTACATAGTTCACTGCAGGCTTATCAGTCAGTTTTACATAGTTTACTGCAGTAGTTTCAGGTTGCTGGATATTTACATACTGCTCATTGAGTTTAAGTCAAAAGGTACTACTTTTCACACACATTATTACAGCATTGATAATTTTCCATTTCAACGGATGATTACAATGTCGAACAAGGTCAAAAAGATACAGACTATTAATATTAGATGCATTTGAGTTAAAAGCTTTAGTAAATAATCTCTGACTTAAATTTTTATTTTCTCCCAAAGACATTTAATGGGCCCCTATGAAGTATTAGGGAGGTATCAGAAACTGAAGGATTGATAACAAAATTGAAACTTAAGAACTATACATAGTTGAAGACTTGATTGCTGAAGGACTGATAACAATCGAAGTTTCCAAAATGATTTTGTCCTTTAGAAACAGTTATGTTTCTCTTGAGGGAGTTTTTATTCTAACAGGTTTTTCTTTAGAGGTAATAGATCCTTTTTAGTTCTAAGTCCTTTCCTCCAACACCAAGTGCATTCTACTCCAAACTAGGCAGGCAGTGTTTCCTGATTATATTGAGTCCCCTGGCCTAAATGGGAAAGGCCACACCTGAACACTTTCCTTGCTTCTAACTATCCAAAGCCCTAACAGTGTAGCCATCTTTAACACAACACAGAGCTAAAACCTCCAAGTCAGCCACCACTAATACCCCCAGAGGAAAAGAGAACATCTCCTAAAGGTCTCTCTCCATCTAAGTCAACTTGCCAAAAAAAGTTTTGCCTCCAGTACACTTTTAAAAGGAGACATAATCATACCTATTCAGTAACTCAACACACATATAAATGTTAGAAGGTAGGTAGGTTTATGGTATTTTAAATAACTCCAGACACGATATATATCAAATTCCTGATTTAAAGTAGTTCTGAACAAGCAGTAAAATTAACATTAGTTCACACTAGAGGAAACAGTGATTCCTTATGGAGAAAAGGTATACTTCATGTAATTAATTTCATTAAGACACTTTTAAAAGCAGACCAAAGTCTAACAAAACTTTTTCTATCAGAAGATAAAAATAATAGTCCTACAGTTGCTTCATAATGCAATATTTTGTTTTGGGGAAAAAGCAGAGACTTCACTTAGCTATGATCATAAAAAAGCAATATAAGTAGTTGATTCTAGTTATTCATTTTTCTGAAGTTATTATTCCACCTTACCTTGATTTGGAATTCCATAAAACTCTTCTCTGAACATAGTGTTTCCTGTCTGAAAACTAGGAACCAAAACTACTAACTTTTAAGTTCTTCCACTTTACATAGAAATCAATAAACTAGTTTTAATATTGGACTGAATTTCAAAGTTCTATTCTCTGTTCCTATTTGGCTGAAAGGTATACATATATCAAGAAAGTTTCTATCGATTTTCAACTAGAAGTATCAGTTTTGCTGTCAGAGCTCTTTATTTTTGTACATAAAAGGAAGTGGGTTTTGATACTATCTCAGTGTTCTTCCTGTCTTACAATGCATTTGAAATGAAGTGATGTCAGATTGAGAGTAAAGGCCCTAAATAAGAAAAAGTAATAGGCACAATTAGTTTGCTTTACCTTTATTGATAACTAAGATTTAGAACTGTTTTGCTGCGTGCTCACTGCTGGCTACATGTCTGTCACTTTAATTTGCACTGGACTATAAAAACATCCATAAATACATAATATATACCTACAAATTATACGGTATCTATACCACATGTATGACCCATGAATGACAGATATATAGTCTATGAGAGACTAAATCATTTTTCATTATTGGTAGCTTGGCATTCATTTGTTGAGAATATCAGAGCTGCTTAAACATTAATCACATGTGACATCATGTGCACCTCTCACCCCACCTTCCAGATACCACATAACGCCCATTTTCCTCTAGGCTTTATTATAGACTACCTGCAACCAGAAAAGAGCTTTATAGAGCATCTCATCTTATTGTAAACTGAGGACAAAAAAACCAATATTATGATAATTTCTAGAAAAGGAATAAAAGAAAAGCAGCTCAAAAACAATTGGACCCAACATTCAATTTGGTATTACCTTACTGTTCATGTCTTCTATTATTATGCAGAGTGTGGAGCAAGGTTATGCTCTTCATATCTACCTATTCGGCTACTGACAATAGGGTTCTATGGTTATTTCTCGGATCTTCCTACATCTTAATACATTCACCTCAAACTCTGAGAGACAGTCATTAATAACCGTTAGTTCTGAGCAAAAGAAACACAGATACAACAGCCACTATTCAAAGAGCAGCATATGTGGCTCTTGAAAAGCAAGCGCCCCAAGTATATTCCCATTTTATAAGACTTTCTTTAATATTGACTTCCCTGTCCCAATCCCATCCAGAAAACATGAATCTTGCTAATTGCTTCCCTTACCTGATGACCTGGCTCAGTTCCTAATCTTAGATCTACAATTCCAAACTTAAAAGGAAAAGCTTAAAATGGGGAGTATCAACACTTGTGAAAAGAAGAGAAAAAATTAAAATTAAAAAAAAATAAAATGAGGGGAATCAGGGGATAGACAGAGACAGCCCTTTCTACTTTCGGCTACACTTTTTCAAAAATAGGTGCTTAGTGGACCCCAAGGAAAGGAGGGCCCTAGGCTACACCTCCTTTCACTACTGCCAGGGATTACTTTAAAACCACACATCAACAATACTAGTCAGAAGCACCCTCTTTGTCTTGCTTTCACTCCATTTATTCCTAACAATTGAGGTCTGGGTAGCTCTCTAAGTGGTTATCAACTTAAAGGTAAGATTCTCTGATTACAAAGTTCTCTAAAATTATGTACGTAGTAGCTACAGCAGAGAGAACAGATGAGGCCATCAATTATCTCAATTCTCTCCAGAAGTAGCAAAAACATTACCAGACGGATGGCAGTGAATCAGAACTATTTTTCTCATATAGGCATAGTAACCATTCTGAAGGGACTTAAATGAATGAGTCTAGTATTCCAACATAACCTGAGCTTCTAGTTCCAAAGACAACTCACCTATCATCACTCAAATCTAAAAGGATATTCAAGCTAGAAAAAATCTCGAATGCCTGTTTTGTTCTGGAACATAACTATGTCAGTCCTTGTAAAGGAATCATCATGAGTTGGTTTAAAATTTGCCTTGCCATTTACAGCCAATACAAATATTGGGATAAAAAAGGTTTGCCCTCTTTAAATAGACTCTGACAAGACGCTACAGAATAATTAGCAGTATTAGGTAATAGTTCATATCCTTGACTGGAAAATCCATTCCAGGGAAGCTGCAGCAACAGACATTATTCCTTAAAGAAAGACTTTTGGGTGAGCTACGAAGTAGACACCAAATGGAGTAAGAGCAAAGACCAGCAGACTAAATTCAGTGTTTGTTAGTAGAAATGAAAAGCATTCTTTTCCTAAGGAGGGTTGTTAGAGTATTAAGTGCTCAAAGTTTAGGCAAGTAAAATAAAAGCATCCTAAAAAGGCTATGAATGACTTAAGACCTTAAGAACAAATCCAGGTAAAACCTAGAATGTTGTCTGGTGTGGTAGCCACTATCCTCATGTGGCTATTTAAAGTTAAAATAAAATCAAAATTAAATTCCTAACAAGAATTCCACATGTAAACAAGAAAGGAAATCCAGATACAGGTCTCATACCCTTCACAAAAAATTAACTCAAAATGGATCCCAGTCCTAAATAAAAATGAAAATTTCTAAAACTCCTAGAACATAACATAACAGAAGAAAATCTAGGGGTTTTATGACTTTCAGATACAAGACCACAGACACAGCTCACAAAAGAAAAAAATTGATACACTAGACTTCATTAAAAATTTCTGATCTGTGAAAGAAAATGCCAAGAAAATAAAAAGACAAGACGGGCCAGGGGCGGTGGGCTGGCCGGGCGTGGTGGCTCACACCTGTAATCCCAGCACTTTGGGAGGCCAAGGCGGGTAGATCACGAGGTCAGGAGTTCAAGACCAGCCTAGCCAAAATGATGAAACCCCGTCTATACTAAAAATACAAAAATGAGCTGATGTGGTGGCAGGTGCCTATAATCCCAGCTATTCAGGAGGCTGAGGCAGGAGAATCCTTTGAACCTGGGAGACGGAGGTTGCAGTGAGCCGAGATCGCGCCACTGCACTCCAGCCTGGGCGACAGTGTGAGACTGTGTCTCAAAAAAAAAAAAAAAAAAAAAAAGACAAGACACAGAAAATATTTGCAAAAGACATATGATAAAGGATTGTTACTCAAAATATACAAAGAACTCTTAAAGCTCAACAGTAACAAAACACACAACCTGATTTTAAAATAAGCCAAAGCCCTGATGAGACATCTCATCGAGGAAGATATGTAGATGGCAAACAAGCAAATGAAAAGGTGCTCCACAACACATGTCATCAGGGAAATGCAAATTTAAACAACGAGATACTATTACACACCTATCAGAAAGACCAAAATCCACAACAATAACCACACTAAACGCTGATGAGGACATGAAGCAACAGGAACTCTCATCCACTGCTGGTGCAAATGCAAAATGGTACAGTCACTTTGGTAGATGGTTTGGAAGTTTCTATAAAACTAAACATACTCTTAAACATATGATCCAGCAATCACACTCCTTGGTATTTACCCAAAGGTGCTAAAAACTTACGCACATACAAAATCTGCACATAGATGTTTAAAGCAGCTTTATTCATAATTGCCAAAACTTGGAAGCAACCAAGATATCCTTCAGTAGATGAATGGATAAACAAACTGTGGCACACCCAGACAATGGAAAGTGGAAAGAAATGACCCATTGCAAATGAATACCAGAACAGAAAACCAAATACTGCATGTTCTCACTTCTAAGTGGGAGCTAAATGATGAGAATACATGACACATAGAAGGGAACAACACACACTGGGGCCTTTCAGAGGATGGTGTGGGAGAGGATGGAGAGGAAGAAGAGAATCAAGAAAAATAACTAGTGGGTACGAGGCTTAATTCTTGGGTGATGAAATCGTCTGCACAACAAACACCCATGGTACAAATTTACCTAGGTTACAAACCTGCACTTGTACCCCTGAACTTAAAAGTTCAAACAAAAAAGAAATAAATAACTTATCAAGCCATGAAGACAAAGGAACCTTAAATGCATATTACTAAAGGAAAGCCAATCTGAAAAGGTTCCAACTATATGACATTTTGGGAAAGGTGAAACTATGGAAACAGTAAAAAGTCACTGGTTATCAGGCCAGGCACAGTAGCTTAAGCCTGTAATCCCAGCATTATGAGAAGCTGAGGTGGGTAGATCACCTGAGGTCAGGAGTACGAGACCAGCCTGACCAACATGGTGAAACCCCATCTCTACTAAAAATACAAAATTAGCTGGGCATGGTGGCAGGCTCCTGTAATCCCAGCTACTTAGGAGGCTGAGACAGGATAATCGCTTGAACCCAGGAGGCAGAGGCTGCAATGAGTTGAGATCATGCCATTGTACTCCAGCCAGGGCCACAAAAGTAGAATTCTGTCTCAAAAAAAAAAGTCAGTGGTTGTCAGGGGTTAGGAGGCAGGAAGAGATGAAGAGCTAGAGCACAGATTTTAGGGCAATGAAACTATTCTGTTTGATACTATAATGGTGAATACACATCGCTATACATTTGTTCAAAGCCATAGGACGTACTCTCCCAAGAGTAAATTCTAATGTAAACTATGGACTCTGGGTGATGATATGCCAATGTAGGTTCATCAACTGTAACAAATATAGCACTCTGGTGGAGAATGTGGCTAGTGGGGAAGGCTGTGCATGTGGTGGGGGAGGGGTACATGGGAAATCACTGTACCTTCCTCTCAATTTTGTTGTGAACCTCAAACAGCTCTAAAAAAGAAAGCATTTTTATTCAACTCCTTGGTCATAATAACCATATTTCAAGTGTTCAATAGGCCCATGTAGCTAGTGGCTACTGTGTTGTGCTGGACAGTAAAGATATAAACATCTCCATCATTGCAGAAAACTCTCCTTGACAGGACTGTTATAGAGGGTAAGGGAAAGTAACGGACTGACCTGGGGTCTGGGAAAAGAGGAACTACTAACAAGGGCATTTGTCCTACAGCATTTAGTACTTTATTGAAGGATCAGGTGGATTTACCTTTCCTTTTCCACCTGCTTTTTTTTCCCTCCTTGTTGCTGCCACCATCACTGCTGCTGCTGCTGTTCTCAGAACTCTGGGAATCTGACTGACCATCACTGCTTTCTTCTGAACCTTCTGATAGCTCTTTGACCCCATCCGGCACATCTTTCTGAAAATGTAGGCATCCAATTAGGATTAATCATTAGCATTTCAGCAAATAGATATTAAACTTCTGATATGCAATGTTGCAACTCAATTGCATTAATTTTTGTTACTATAGGATTCAGTAGCAGAACCAACAATATTTTCTGAATTCCTGTCATCTCTTTGAGGCAAATAAGCTAATGTTTCCAACTACATCCAAAGATAAAAATCATATAAAACATTCATATGCAGGCACAACACAGGCTTAAATTAGACAAAAATTGGGTAGATATGAGTTCAGGTAAATGATTAAATACGCTAGATTTTAAAAACTACACAATAATTTTATTGGCTGGACGTGGTGGTTCACGCCTGTAATGCTAACATTTTGGGTGGCTAAGGCAGGAAGGATGTTTGAGACCAGGAGTTCAAGACCAGCCTGGGCAACATGGTGAAACCCCATCTCTACAAAAAAAAATACAAAAATTAGGCAGGTATAGTGGCATGCACCTGTGGTCCCAGCTACTTGGGAGGCTGAGTTGGGAGGATCACCTGAACCCAGGGAGTTTGAGGCTGCAGTGAGCTGTGATCCCACTACTGCACTCCAACATGGGTGACACAGTGAGATCCTGTCTCAAAAAACTAAATAAAATAACTTCATTAAATATATGTATGTCCATGTGTATATGTAAGTACCATTAAGTACTCTGAATTCAATTACAGAATAAGAGTCTAGACATAAGGGACAGTGCATTATTTGAATCTAATTGGTTCCTGAATACTGGTTAGTAAGTAGCAAGAATTAAATAAAAAAGAAATCTTTTTTTTTTTTTTTTTTTACAATGAAGGTCCTTCCTGACAGAAAAAAAGAAATCATTTAACAAATCATATGAAACTCTTTGGTTTCTGCACCTAGAAAGAATGCTAATCAGAAAGGATAACTATGTCAGCTTAGTATGTGAGAGATATAACAAGATAGTTCCAAGACCAAAGACTAGAAAACAAGATTACCTGGCTTTACCCTCTCCTAATTGTACAGCCTCGGTTAAAATCTTAACCTTTCATGCTTCAGTTTCCCCATCTACAAGGTGGGGATAATAGTACCTGCCTTAAAAGTTCATTCTTCAATTAGCTCAAGTTAAATGAGCTAATAAATGTAAAATGCTTAGAATCGTGCCCAACATAAGAGGTCAAAAAATATTAGGTCCTATGTGTTTACATAATATATAAAAATACACATGTATGGCTAAACACACTAGTGAGTGTTTGTGGTTTTTTGTTTTTTATTTTGGGAGATAGGGTCTCACCCTGTCACCCAGGCTGTAGTGCAGTAGTGCGATCACAGTTCACTGTAGCCTCGATCTCCTAGGCTCAAGCAATCTTCCCACCTCAGCCTCTGGAGTAGCTGGGACTACAGGTGTGTGCCACCATACCCAGCTAATTTTTTAAATTATTTATAAATCCGGGGTCCTACTATGTTCCCCAGGCTGGTCCTGGGCTTGAACTCCTGAGCTTAAGCAATACTCTTGCCTTAGCCTCCCAAAGTGCTGGGATTATGGGCATGTGCCACTGCACCTAGCCTGTGAATGTTATTTCTAAGCTATAAAACTATCAGTGGTTCTTTTTTCCTCCAATAATTTATTTTCCCACATTGTTTTAATAATCAGATAAAAAATAATTCTGACAGACAAAAAATATGACCCTCCTACACAAAACTGACACCCATATGACATTATAGCCAAGACTATAAATTTTGATCTAGTTAAGTAGCTATTTTTCATTTATGTTCTAGTGCCATTTCTCTCTGAGCTGTCTCTTATGTTATACACACTTTCTTAATATACACACCCCATATTTTTCTATTCTTTCCTTCAAAATGCAGGACAGCTTTTATAGAGTTAGTTGTCAGCCAGACATCTTGACTTGTAGGTTCAACAAGTATCTGAAATATAAATATAATTATCTTCTTTTCTTAAAATTTGTGATCCGTACAGGATCAATTGCTCATGCCCCAAATTCTAGAATCATTTCAGCCCCTTTTACTCACTCCAAATGCTACATATTTTATTTATTCCTCTAATATCCCTTGTCTCCATCTCTTTTACTAGTCTCTTAATTCAGGCTCTGAGTATTTCTTCCAAACAACCATAATCACCTTTCTGACAAATCTTCCTGCTTCACTCTTAAATCTATCCTACTAGTTATCCTCTTAAACTTGGATTTGATTATGCTTTTCTCCTGAAAAACTTGTGACATCTACCACCCCATAACCCATACACAAACTGCTCAGTCAGGTTTTCAAAGGCCTCCAGTGTTTGATCTCTACATAACGTTTACCACACTGGAATCTTTACCACTTAAGCCCACGCAAAGATTATGGTCTAATCACTCCAATTCACTCTACTTTCAAGTCCACTCTGAATCTTTCCAACTGTGCCCTTGCTTAAGCTATTCCCATGTCCTGGAAGGCCCTTATTACTTATCTGACAAAGTCCAGCTCAAATCTGAAAAGTTAACAACAACAAAAAACTTCCACATTCCTTTATTCAAAATTAATTCTTATTTCTATATTATCACATTATTTTTAAAAACACAGAACATTTTGAGAGTATGTAATTATTTTAGGAACTATAATGTGAACTTCAAGAGATCAGGGGCCACAGCTTACCCCTCTTTACAGCCTCTATAGTGTCCAGCACAGAGGTAATATTGTGATATAGTCTGAAATATATATTTGGTTCCTGACTACACTTCCTGGCCTATATATTTGGTTCCTGACTACAGTTCCTGGCCTAGAGCTCTTTTTAGCTGTTACAATTTCCTAAGCAATAGTGCTACTAGTAGAATCTTCTGCTCTTATATTTGGTCTTGACCCCAGCTTCTGACACAGAGCTCCTAAGACCTCTGCAATTTCCTGAGTAAAAGGAGCATCTGACACAGCTCCTATGTCCCTTGGAATTTCCTGGGTGATAGAAGCATCTTTTCTTCCTCTTGGTGAGCTACTGCATAGTCTCAGGATGGGGGTTGGTTTCCAGGGTAACCAACTGTGTGACTAGAGGGTTGGAACTTTCACTCACTCCCCAATCTCAGGGAGGGAGGAGGCTGAAGGTGGAGCTGATCACCAGTGGCCAATAATTTAATCAGTCATGTGTACTGAAGCTTTCATAAAAACCCAAAGGATTGGGTTCTGAGAGTTTTGAGATTTAGCTGATCACAGCCAGGTACGGTGGCTCATGCCTGCAATCCCAGCACTTTGGGAGGCCAAGACAGGCAGATCACCTGAGGTCAGGAGTTCGAGATCAGCCTGGCCAGCATGGCAAAACCCTGTCTCTACTAAAAATACAAAAAATTAGCTAGGCGAGGTAGCAGGCAACTATAATCCCAGCTACTCTGGAGGCTGAGGCAGGAGAATTGCTTGAACCCAGGAGACAGAGCTTGCAGCGGGCTGAGATTGCACCACTGCAATCTAGCCTGGGCAACAGAGCAAGACTCCATCTCAAAATGAATGAATGAATGTATGAATGATTTAGCTGATCACATGGAGGTTCCCGGAGGGTGGTAAGCCCGGGGAGGGCACACAAGCTCTGTGTACCTTCCTACAAACCTCACACTAAGTATCTTATCCATCTGGCCATTCATCTATATCTTTTGTAATATCCTTATAATAAATGGGTAAATGTAAGTAAAGCACTTTCCTGAGTTCAGTGGGTAATTCTAGCAAACTAATCAAACCCAAGGAGAGAACCTCAATTATATAACCAAACAGTCAGAAGTACTGGTCACAATCTGGGATTTGCAACAGTTGGCATTTGAAAGGGATGGGAGGGTACCGAGCCCTCAACCTGTAGAATCTGACACTGTCTCCAGACAGATAGATAGATAGCATCAGAATGGAGTTGAATTAGAGCAGTGGTCCCCAACCTTTCTGCATCAGGGACTGGAGTTGTGGAAGACAATTTTTTTTCACAGAAGGGTTAGGGAGTGGGGGTGAGGGATGGTTTCAGATGAAACTGTTCCACCTCAGATCATCAGGCATTAGATTCTCACACAGAGCGCACAACCTAGCTCCCTCACACGTGCAGTTCACAATAGGGTTTGCACTCCTATGAGAATCTAATGCCGCCACTGATCTGACAGGAGACAGAACTCAGGCAGTCATGCTTGCTTGCCCACCAATCACCTCCAGCTGTGCAGCTGGGTTTCTAATGGGCCACAGACTGGAACTCTAATTGTTAAAGGACATTCAGCTGATGTCTGCTGGAGAATTGCTTGGTATGTGAGGAGAAACATCCACACATCTGGTGTTAGAAGTATTGTACTTAATGGTGTATGAGAATAGGGAAAACACTTTAGTAATTTTTTTCCCCAATCTCTACAATAGAATAGGAATTTAATAAATTTTTTAAACAGTATGGAAGGTCTAGAACAGCTAAAACCAAAAAGAAATACAGAAAGTTCCATGTGAGAATAAAGCCCTGTAACCCTACAAAGTTCAAAAGAGTATATAAAAAGGAGGCATGTAGGTAGGTAGGTAAATAAGTTAGAGCTTTCTAATGTTAGGCTCCACACAACCATTGGACATAGTGATGACTACAGCTCAAAGCTAAAAAGGTAACACATATATACATGGACACAGTCTCTGTCTACCAAACATTCATTCCCCTTCAGCTGATAAATTTCCTTTGGGGAAAACTCACTCTCCTCAATTCATCCGGCTTGAGCAAGCTTAATCTCAACCACATCTACAACTGGCCAATCACAAGACTACATACTTTTGACAAGCGTGATAATTCAGCTATACTCATGTGGGCGAAGCCAAACCAATTAAGCCAAATCAGAATAAAGTCAGAGGCTCCTGCTTTAGTTCTTATCTCTTTTCAGATTTACAGCTTGCAGAGTGCAGGTTGGGGGTGAAGTTATATATGATGAGGAGAGACTGACTGAGAATGAAGCCAAAAGAAAGTGGAGACACCAAACCCTGATGATGTCAACTGAGCTTCTGGATCCAGCCTGGGTTTCCTTAGAATTTTCAGTTACATAAACTAACAAATTGTCTTACTCAAACTCATTTGAGTTCATTTTACAGTTTGTAAGTGAAAAGTTATTGGTAAGTAAAGGTCCCTTCTCAGTGCAGGAATTTGAAATTAGCAAGCCTGAAGGCTGGGCACAGTGGCTCACGGCTGTAATCCCAGCACTTTGGGAGGCCGAGGTGGGTGGATCACCTGAGGTCAGGAGTTTGAGATCAACCTGACCAATATGGTGAAACCCCATCTCTACTGAAAATACAAAAATTAGCTGGGCGTGGTGGTGGGCACCTGTAATCCCAGCTTCTGGAGAGGCTGAGACAGGAGAATCACTTGAACCCAGGAGGCAGAGGTTGTAGTGAACTGAGACTGCGCCACTGCACTCCAGCATGGGCAACAGAGCGAGACTGTCAAAAAAAAGAGAAAGAAATTAGCAAGCTTGTTATGTTAGAAAGAATATGGGCTTGGGAATTCAGTCAGATCTGGGTTCCTATACTGGTTCTGATACAATATGGGCAACACTGGGCAAGAAAATCCAAAGTCTGAACTTTGACTTTCCCCATTATAAAAAAAGGAATAATAACCACAACTGTGAATGGTGGTAGAGAATGAACTGAGAATGTAATGTGAAGCATCTAGGCAGAATGCTCCAAAGAAACAATTATTATACAAATGTTGTGGGGGCTCTCCATTATACAAAAGGAATATTTATCATCTTTACTAGAATTTCAGGTATATAATAATCTATAGAAAAATATACATGTACTATTTTCCTAATTGTAATCATATTTCTTTTTCCTGTCTTTTTGTACTTATCTAACAAAACAAACAGCAATAAAAAATTATTAAATGGTATTCACCCCAACTGTGAATTGTGGTAGAGAATGAACTGAGAATGTAATGTGAAGCATCTAGGCAGAATGCTCCAAAGAAACAATTATTATACAAATGTTGTGGGACCCCTTAAAAGGTCACTAGAAGTCATTTTATTTATTTATTTATTTAATTTTATTTAATTTTATTTTTTGAGACAAAGTCTCACTCTATTGCCCAGGCTGGAGTGCAGTGGCGTGATCTTGGCTCACTGCAACCTCCGCCTCCTGGGTTCAAGCAATTCTCTTGCCTCAGCCTCCCGAGTAGCTGGGACTACAGGCACACGCCACTACGCCCTGGCTAATTTTTTATATTTTAGTAGAGATGGGGTTCACTGTGTTGCCCAGGCTGGTCACAAACTCCTGAGCTCAGGCAATCTGCCCACCTCGGCCTCCCAAAGTGTTGGGATCACAGGCATGAGCCACCACGCCTGGCCGGAAATCATTTTAATTTCATTCTTTCAAGATAAGATTATCATCAATAATAAAAAATAAAGTTACTTCTCTGATCTACCTATAGTTATAGTTTTTAAAAAATGTACTGGGTGCAGGTTTCAAAATATTACTTCTTTCTGAAAATAAGCTCTTCGATAACAGAATTCTGTCCCTATGAGTCAAATATTTATATGTGGTCACTTCCTGTTTTTTCTTTTTAAATGACTCCCCAACAAAATATTTACCTTCAAAGTATATACTCCCATTCTACCTGGAACCTTATAGAAGATGCCCTCTTCACCTCTGGAGTTTGTGTGAAGCATTGCATTCAGGCATGCAAGAGGAGAAGTCCCACTGCAAAACAAAGAGGAGATGTGATGAGGGAGGCAACAATTAACTTCTGTCTCTGAATATCCTATGTAACACTTACTCAAGATAAAATTAATTAGTCAATACTCCTTTGACTTAAACATGTCTTATAAACTATAAAAAGTTTACCAATATAGAAAGGGGCTGCCACGGAGAAAATGGATGTAAAAATCATTCCCATGTATCTACAAAATAGTAACTCCTTAATGCTGATCCAGTATCTAACATTTAAGTCAAGAAAAATACAGAAGTATTACAAACATATTTTGTAAACATTCTATTTAGCACAAGCTTTACAAATGTCCAGTGGTAAAATGAGAAAAAAGAACACACACAAACACACACAGATTCAAACAAACAGTATTAATTCCCTCGCATACTGCTGCACCAGATTGAATCTTAGTTGTGAAACTAACACATTGCCATTGTCTCTTGTATTAAAACCTATCATGAGATCACTCAAAAAGGTATTAAGTACGCTTCTGAATATTTATTTTATATGTAGCAACTTGGTTAAATGTTTATTAATTCTATGTATCATCTTTACTAGAATTTCAGGTATATAATAATCTATAGAAAAATATACATGTATTATTTTCTTAATTGTAATCATATTTCATTTTCCTTTTTGTACTTATCTAACAAAACAAACAGCAATAAAAAATTATTAAATGGGTATTCATTTGTCCCTCTGCCTTTTTTTTTTTTTTTTTTTTTTTTGAGACAGGGTCTCACTCTGTTACCCAGGATGGAGGACAGTGGCATGAACGTGGCTCACTGCAGCCTCAACCTCTTGGGCACAAGCATCCTCCCACTCTGGCTTCCCAAAGTAAGTGGATTATAGGTGTGAGGCACCATGCCTGGCCTGTGCCTTTCTTAAGAGAACAGCACCCATATTTCACCACTGAGCCCAACGTTGGGTTTTTGTTTAAAATAATTAGTCACATATTAAGAAAGAGGAAAGAGAACTATAAATTAGATGCATGCTTTTTGACATACACCAAATGGAATCATATGCATTAAAGAGTTAGTATAGGCCAGGCGCAATGGCTCACGCCTGTAATCCCAACACTTTGGGAGGCTAAGGCGGGCGGACCACCTGAGGCCAGGAGTTCGAGACCAGCGTGGCCAACATGGCGAAACCCCATCTCTACTAAAAATACAAAAATTAGCCAGGGGTGGTGGTGCGTGTCTATAATCCCGACTACTTAGGAGGCTGAGGCAGGAGAATCACTTAAACCTGGGAGGCAGAGGTTGCAGTGAGGCAAGATCGCAACACCGCACTCCAGCTTGGGTGACAGGAGACTTGGGTCTCAAAAAAAAAAAAAAAAGAGTTCAGTATAAAATATCAAATTATAAATTGACTAGCATAAAATTAAATAAAATGTTTATCTCTGATAATCAACCTTTAGTTTTTATATAACAGGAACTACAAAAAGACCAAGAAGTTGGCCCAGACAGCCTGGAGGACAGAGTGAGACTCCATCTAAAAAAAAAAAAACCAAAACAGTTGGATAATATTTAAATAAGAGTTTCGGAATAAGAGCAGTATTAAAACATAGAACACAAAAGTACAGTAATAGGAAAAATATTGTTAAAAATCAAGTATTAGCATAAGACTAAGAGCTGTAGTATTAGGTTGGTGCAAAACCACAATTAATTTTGCACCAATCAAATATTTTAAAATAGTGCTATAATACTAAAAGATAATGTTTCTACATCTAAGGAAAATAACAAAATCATTAGACAAAATATTATACTTCACATAAGAAAAAAATTAGGTAGCAAGCAAACACAGAGAAAGTTCATATGGAAGCAACGAAATGGAAACAGCGGTCTAGAGTCTCTGGAGATGTGTGGCATCCTTAAATGGTTTTTAAAAATTTCTCATAATACCTGAGGTTTAAGGCAGTTTACCTTCCATTTCCAGCTCTTTTCCCTCTCAGTTATCTGTTGATGCTACTCAATAACCAAAAATAAGCCTACTAGAAGAGGCTGTTGGATTCTTAGTCTATCTAAAGAGTTTGCTGGGGAGAGCTGGGACATGAGTCCACTGTCTTTTGGTACTGTGAAAGTGTCCAGGATCGAAAACTACAGAGAAGGTTTTCATCCCCCCAAAACATTGGTGAACAATAACAAAGGAAAGAAAAGCCTTTTGTAGAAGAAACTGTTGAGCATTTCCAAGCTGATTTCCATAGTCAACGTTTATCTAACTTGGATTTCCATGTTAAAAATATATATAATGTAATTCCAATCAGGATCCCAAAGTTTGTATCAAATAAATATATAAAAATTGCCAAGAAATTTCTAGGAAAAAAAAATGATGGGAGACTTACTTAAAATATATTAACATGTACTCTTAGCAACTATTATTGAAGCAGTATGTTTCTGAGAAAAAAATCATCAAATGAATACCCTCATAGACTGTTGGTGGAAGAAAAGAGAAAATGCAGAAACAGATCATAATTTAAAAGGTACCATTTATGTTTACTAGAAAAAACATGAGGTCATGCCATAGCCCCCTGTAGTATGACTACCTGGCATCTGTTCCCTCTTCTTTGGAGATGGTACCTAAAAATTTCCTGTGAAACAAAACTTTTCTCACTTTCAGTCATGTGGTTGAGAGGGACTTAATCCCATGACCATCCCAAGGGTAAATCCAAACTGGTTTAAATTAATCAGCTTTTACACACACACACACACACACACACACACACACACCCACTCTCCACCTCAAAGAACAGATAAGATACATGACTTAGGGCCAAAAATCTACGGAGCTATTTACTTGGGTATGTGGGGGGAAAAAAACCAAACTTGTTCTCCAGGGAATCTTCAGAAAGGGATCCTTTCTCTTCCCTTGTGTGGTATTAGGAAGCAAGGCCTAAAACATTCACAGTCATTGCGTGAGCACAAAGGAAAAACCTGGAATTAGAATGGAACAACACACAAGACAGACTGAGGAGTGACACAGTACGAATCATAAGGAGAAATCCAACACCAAAAAGGGCAGAACTGAGAAAAGTCAGGAAGCAAATTTGTTTTTGTTTTTGAGACAGAGTCTCGCTCTATCCCCCAGGCTGGAGTGCAATGGTGCAATCTCGGCTCACTGCAACCTTCGTTTCCGGGGTTCAAGAGATTCTCACGCTCAGCCTCCCATGTAGCTGGGATTACAGGTGCCTGCCACCACACGCTGGTAATTTTTGTATTTTTAGTAGACATGGGGTTTCACCATGTTGGCCAGGCTGGTCTCGAACTCCTGACCTCAGGTGATCTGCCCACCTCAGGTGATCTGCCTACCTCAGCCTCCCAGAGTGTTGGAATTATAGGTGTGAGCCACCACGCCTGGACAAAATTTTTAAAGTAGTATTACTTTTGCCTGTATCAAGCCTTTTTTGTTTTGTGTTTTGGAGGGACCGGTTCTTTATTTCAAAAAGACACTTGTGCCAATATCTGGTATCGAAAGAGTTGCACTATTGATTTGTCTTTCTCTCAACTGGCCCCAAAGAGACCACATCAAAAGAGTGTATATTTTAAGCCAAAAAGCTGCAGGATGTACACCTAACAGACCTCATTGAAACCTTACCAGAAAATGGGGATTGGGTAGGGAAAGAAACTTTAAAAGATCAGCAAACTGCCAGCCCACACACTGTACAGGCTGTCACAGCCAGACAGGGTGGCCACGGTGCCACAAACACAAAGAAGCAAAGCTTCAAAATAATAAAAAACTTTAAAAGTTTTGTACATAACCTATTCAAGTTTTCTCCGATACAAACCACACTGAGACAGAACTTTTAGAGAGAGCAGCTTCAAACCCAGAAAAGGATAATGAGATGAGTTTCATAAGGCTAAATCAGTGGCAAAACATCATCTTTCAAGAAGGGAGGATAGCAATTAAGTGGTCACCTCAACATAAGGGGCACATGATCCATTCTGCAGTAGAGATGGGACAAAAATTTAGTTTCAGAGGTCTTACCAATTTAATTTTCACTTCTAATGAAAAAAAAAAAACAAAAACAAATAAGGTTGTCCAAAGATATCTTAAAGCTGAAAACCTGAAACGCACATTTTTGTTTTGTTTTTGTTGTTGTTTGGCTAACTCCTCCTGGAATCACCTTTCTGGTTTGGCTGGTACTTTTTATAGAGCAATGAGGTTTCCCATAGTGGATTCTTTCTCTGGGCTCTGCTTGGCTCTCAGTAAGGCAGGACTATACCTTTTCCTTTTCTCTATGGAAAGGGCAATATGCATCAAGCTGAAAAATCACTTTCCAAAAGTGAGAAAGGAATAAATTGCTGCTTCGGAGCTGTGGAATTATTTGGAATGTTTTACAAATGGTTGCCACAAAACAACAAAAAAGGTATTACAAAATGTGAACATCACAACATGCTTTTAAAGGCATTATGCATTGTGCTCACATTCCCTTAAATGTTGTTCCCAAAGGTGTGCAGTCTCTAGCCCAGCTAGAATCTCTGGGAAGAGGCAGAGACAGTTTAGCGAAAAAGACACAGGGGAGGTGGGGGCAGCAAAAGGAGAAAGCAGCCTTCCAGTTAAAGATCAGCCCTCAGTTAAAGGTCAGCTTCAGGCAGGCTGGCCTCAGGTGGAATCAGGGTCAGAGGGAGGAGCAGCAGCAGGGTGGGACTGGGGTGCTCTACATTTCATTCAGGTCAAGCAGAGCCTGGTCCAGCATCCTTTGTGTACAGAGTGCTCCTCTTTGGTGCCTTTTCAGTTTATCTTCCAAGTCATCAGTTGTCTTTTCCAGCTTGGCTACCGAACTCTCAGCAAACTCAGCACAGGTCTCTGCCTCCTTGAGTTTATCAGTAAGAATCTTGATCTCTTTCACATATTTGTCTTTTTGAGAGTACTCTTCTTCAGCAGCACTCAGACACTTGAGGTTCTGGTCCATCAGTCTGATCTGTTCATCCATCTCTCGGCAATGGGACTCTACCAACTCAGCTCATTCCTCTGTGCATTCCAAGTCTCTTTCAATGATCACCAACTTACGAGCCACCTCTTCATACTTCCTACCTGCCTATTCTGCAATATGCTTAGCTTCTTTGAGTTGGATTTCCTGGAGTTCCATCTTTTAAGGTTCAGTTTTCAATAACCTTCATATCTCTCTCACTCTCATCAGTAGCTTTTTCTGCTTCTTCCAGCTTTTGCAGGGCAGTGGCCACGCGCTCCTAAGCACAGTCCAGCTCCTCTTCAACCAGCTGGATCCTATGGTTCAAGGAGGCCTCAGCCTGTTCCCGGGCCCACCTTTCTCCCTCAATTTCTCGCTGGAAGCGCTCGGCTCTCTCCTCTGCATCATCTGCCTGCTGCTGCAGAACCTGGATCTTGTGCTTCACCGCCTCAATAGTGGTGATCCCAGCCATGGTGCTCACCCAGCTACTGCTCACACTCTGGATCCTGCCTCCTCTGCTCAGCGTTGCAGCTGCTTCTCACCATTGTATCAAGTCTTGCCTTGAGCCAGTACTACCTTTGGAATTTTGTTGAGATTTAAGTCACAAAAAGCTGAAAAAGTCCTAAATAAAACAGTTTAATAAAGTGCTAGAGTATCTCATACATCTGGGGGGGGAGGAGTGCACACAGTATATACAACAAAAACATATTCCAAATGAATTAAAAGCCAAAGGCAAAATATAAAAGACTAAAAGAAAACAGTATAATCCTCTAGGCATGGAGGCTCATGCCTATAATCCAAGCACTTTGGGAGGCTGAGGCAGGTGGATCACTTGAGCCCAGGAATTCAAGACCAGCCTGAGCAACCCGTCTCTACAAAAAAAAAAAAAAATCAGCTGTGCATTGTGGCACACGCCTATAGTACCAGCTACTTTGGAGGCTGAGGCGGGAAGATCACCTAAGCCCAGGAAGTTGAGGTTGCAGTGAGCCATGATCACACCACTGTACTCTAGCCTGGGCAACAGAGGGAGACCATGGCTTTAAAAACACACACACACACACCCCAAAACAGTATAACTTAGAAGACAGAGAAAGATTTCCACCAAAGAGAAAAACCCAAAAACCACAAAACAAAGAAATATATTGACTGTATAAAAATAAAAATTTCTACACAGGAAAAAAATAAAAGCGACAAAACTACAGAACATATATGAAGCTAGAATAATTAACTGCAAAACATATGGCGGACAAAAGATTAATAGTCCTAAGAAGATATTCTTTCAGGAAAACAAACAGCTCATTAGAAAAAAATGGAAAAAGGATGTGAAAAAATGATTCATAAACCATAAATGTAAATTACCAATAAAATGTATAAGAAGAAGCTCAAACTTAATAGTGGTTATAAAAAGGCAAATTAAATCAAGATCCCATTGGTCAGATGGAAAGAAATAAAATGATTCAAGCCATAGTTAACAGTTTTACACCAATTGTCAATTTCCTGGTTTGATATAATATGTATTTATATTTATTTTATATTTATTTATATATTTTTTGAGATAGAGTCTCACTCTGTCGCCAAGGCTGGAGTACAGTGGTACGATCTTGGCTCACTGTAACCTCCGCCTCCCAGGTTCAAGCGATTCTCCTGCCTCAGCCTCTTGAGTAGCTGGGATTAGAGGCACACACCACTACATCCAGCTAATTTTTGAATTTTTAGTAGATGGGGTTTCACCATGTTGGCTAGGCTAATCTTGAACTCCTCCTGACCTCAGATGATCCAGCCACCTCAGCCTCCCAAAGTGCTAGGATTACAGGTGTCAGCCACCGTGCCCGGCCTGGTATTGTACTATATTTACATAAGGTATTACCATTAAAGGAAACTGGGTGAAGTGTACATGGGACCCTATGTACTATTTTTGCAATTTTCTGTGAGTCTATAATTATCTCAAAAAAAAAAAAAAAAAAAGAAAAAAAAAAAGGCTGGGCGCAGTGGCTCACGCCTGCAATCCCATAACTTTGGGAGGTCGAGGCAGGTGGATCACCTGAAGGTCAGGAGTTCAAGACCAGCCTGGCCAACATGGTGAAACCCCATTTCTACTACAAATATAAAAAACTAGTTGGGTATGGTGGCGGGCACCTGTAATCCCAGCTACTCGGGAGGCTGAGGCAGAAGAATTATTTGAAACTGGGAGGTGGAAGTTGCAGTGAGCCGAGACCGCATCATTGCACTCCAGCCTAGGCAACAAGAGTGAAAGTCTGCAAACAACAACAACAGTAACAAAAAATGGACTGATAAAATCCATTGCTGACAAGGTTATGGGCACATAAGCACTCTTATAGACTGTTGGGAGGACAGAAAACTGCCGCCTTTTCCCACATTACTCAATTCTGCCTTAGGAAAGTAATATGGAAACATCCATTAAAACTAAAAATATTTGGGACCACTGATACAACAATCCCACTTGAATCTGTCCTACGAAACCAAGGCCAAAAGACTTAGGGACAAATGAGAAAGGATTTACTCCATCACTGAAAGCATCAAAGCACTGAAAAATGACCTCAAACTCCATTAAGAGAACGTTGACCATGATAATAAAGTAACCAACAGGATAGAAATCAACAACAGCCATGTTGGCAGCTAAAGGAGTGCTATGTTCCAGGAAGCATTTTGGTTAGTCCTCACAACAATCTATGAGGTGAGTAAAATTATTACACCATTTTTACAAATGAAGAAACTATAGGTTTTCAATAAGCTGTTCAAGATCATATTATCAGTAAATGGTGAAGCCAAGATTCCAGTAACAAGAAGGAAAAGAGAAACAGAACTAGAAAGAGATTACTTAATTTTTTTTTTTTATTTTTATTTTTTTGAGACAGAGTCTTGCCCTGTTGCCCAGGCTGGAGTGCTGTGGCCGGATCTCAGCTCACTGCAACCTCCGCCTCCCGGGTTCACGCCATTCTCCTGCCTCAGCCTCCCCAGTAGCTGGGACTACAGGCGCCTGCCACCTCGCCCAGCTAGTTTTTTTTTTTTTGTATTTTTTTAGTAGAGACAGGGTTTCACTGTGTTAGCCAGGATGGTCTCAATCTCCTGACCTCGTGATCCGCCCGTCTCGGCCTCCCAAAGTGCTGGGATTACAGGCTTGAGCCACCGCGCCCGGCAAGAGATTACTTTAAAAAGGAACATATAACCAAGAAAAAAAAATTTTCAATAACCTACCTGGTAAATTAATGGTATTCTGTTCCACTATTAAGTATCTACTCTGTTTAGGGCAGTAAACTAGGATCGGTGGATCCACAGAGGGAAGCTTTCTTAGCTCAGAATCTAATAGAGAAGATAGGCAAGGGAGCAAACAGCCACACCACACTGTGACCAGGGCTATTAATATAAACACAGGTCCACAGTCCCTGATCTAAAACACTAAGGCCAAATGTTTCAGACATAAGAATTTTTTGGATTTTAAAAAGGTAACATGATATGTCATAAATGATATGACACTGCCATGGAGATTAGGGACAGCATCCCATAACCAAACACAATGAAACATATGAATACTCACACTAAGTGGGATAAACAAAGATTATATACAGTCTCATGTCAGTTCAAGAGAACTGTTGTTGTCAAGCGAGTCTGGTGCTAAATGTATGAGGAAACTTAGTTTTTCAACCATTGCGGATACTGTAATTATGGATAAGAGACTGCAAAAGTGTGTACATAAAGTGCTTTAAGTCAGAGAGAAAAAAAATCAATCTAGTCTAGGCTTAGTACTTAGAAAAATAACAACAACAAATAACAACAAAACAGTCATTAAAGTGAAACCTATAAAATGAAAGTAAATGTCACACACATCTGGTGAAAAGATGTGGTAAGAATAACTACAAACTGTCATAATATTTTCCTTGGCAAATCTGGATATAATTTTCTTTGAAGGAAACAAAGTTTTGAAAAACCTACAAGACATATAGGACACAGTACCATTTAAAACAAAATTTAGACATGATCTCAGGAAAACACAAAAAGTCAAAGAATCCTGGCAGTTTATTTTTACGAATAATAAAGCAATTAGCAGAGAAGCAAAATAGGACACACTATCCATGATGGCTGGAATATATTTTCATGGGGAGGTAGAGCTCCAGAATTCTATAATTAAATAAATATGACTGAATGACCTGAAGAAATAAGACATAGTACTGAGCTCAATAGCAACTTAAAAGTTCAAGTAAATTCAATAGGGTAAGTACTAACACCTGAAGCAGCTATAGTAAGACCCACCTTAAAGATTATGTAACTATCACACAACAAGTCCGCTTCTAATTTTTCCTCTCCATGCTCAAGAAATCGGGGTTGAAGAGGTAGGGGTTCTTTCAAGGAAAAGAACTGTGATATAATTTTATGCAGTAAGCACTTAAGCAAACATACTAATATGTTTTGTACATAAGGCCCAAAGAACTAAAGTGACTTTGATCATAATGCCAATGGCCCTTTTTAGTTCTCTCTGTAATAAAAGCTAGCAGTAGCTAGTAGGGCTAAGAGAGCAGAAGTCAATAATTACACTGCTTAGATGAAGCAAATATAGCAATTAATGAAAGCAGTCATCACTGCATGGTAAAAGAGCCAGATTTAATGATTCATACCAATCTGAATACAGACCTGACCGTAGCCTGCGCAAGTCATTTTAAACACCTTTAATTTACTCATCTGCAAAATAGAAGTAATACTGCCTACTGTGTAACTCGATTGTGCAGATCACAGATCATGTACATGTATATGTATGTGTCACAGAGTCAAGATTCAGTAACTACAGCAGTTACTTTACAAACTTACTATCCTGTCCTAGTTAGGCAGTGTTCCACTGTTCTCTATCTCAAGTGATAGTAATCTCACCCTTTCACACAACTGTTCTCCACTCTGAAGCCAGAGTAACCTTTTAAAAATAAATATGATCATACTACCTCCTGTCCAGCTTAAAATTCATCCATGATACCATTATGTTCTTAGGATAAAGTACAAAATTATCAAAATAATCTGACCTTGACCATTCTGCTACACACCCTCTTTGTCAGCCTACTCTACCTTTCTTTTCATTTGGTAATTTAAAATTCTTCTGACTACTTGGCCCGACACTCTGCTTGCAATGATAACCCTCACCTCCTTTTCTCCTAACAACCTCCAATTCAACTTTTCGATTTTAGCCTTAATGTCTCTTGCTAAAAGAAGTCACTTCTATGTTCTATAGAATCCTATACTTCCCTGAAACACATATTTATAACTGCATATACTGCAAGGAAAAAAATCTGACTCAATTGTAAGCCAGCCAGACTCAGTGATGAGTGATTTTAATATCTCTGAAAAGTAGAATCTTCTCTTCTACAACTGAACCCAGAATATCCAGCTCTAAGGCCTGTGAGCAGTCATCTTGCAATTATGATGGATGAGCCTACTGAGAATGGAACAAAATTGAAGGAAGCAGAGCTGAGATACTGATGAAACTGACTGGAGTGCTTGGATCAAGTTTTGCCTGTTTTTTTCACTTGCATTAAATGATGAGTTTCCTTCATTGTTTAAGCCAGTTTACACTGTGTTTCCTGTCATTTACAACCGGAAGTATCTTAACAGATACAAAGCACCTACATAAAAGCAATCAAATTTACAGAGATATGAAAGAGAAACAGAAGAACAATACAGGAGAATATTCACAGGTAAACCACTCTCTTCTGTAAATGAGAAAAGATTACCCTTATGAATCAATAATGTATATCACATGATAATGTAAGAGGCAAGATGCTATCCAAATCTGTACAGACTAACCCCAAGTACTCAGATACTCAGAAATATCTAAATTTTTCCTAAACCTTGGCTGGGTGCAGTGGCTCACACCTGTAATCCCAGCACTTTGAAAGACCAAGGTGGGCGGATCACAACCCAAGAGGCAGAGGTTACAGTGAGCCACTGCACTCCAGCCTGTGCGACAAAGCGAGCCTCCATCTCAAAAAAAAAAAAAAAAAAAGTTAGTATTTTCCTAAATCTTAAGCATCAAGGATAAAGAAAGAATCAAACCAAGTTCCATGCATTAAAAGCCAAAGTAGCAGCTTGAATTAGTGTTTCTATTTCATCATTCACACCATCGTGTGACCTTGCAGTACATTAGAGTAAGTGAAATATATTTCCCTGCCACAATGATGTTGGTCTTCGCCACAAGGCTTGATTTGATTAATGAAATAAGAGACGTGACAGAAGCAGAGCTAAAATATGCTTGGTTGGCTGACTCCTGTGATTGCCATGAGAGCAAGATTCCAGCAGAAGAACAGAACAATCCACAGCCTACAACAAAGTCTAGCCAACAATAACTAAGTCCAAGTTAACCTAAAGACATGAGGAAGAAAAAAAGTTCTTGTTATAAGTCACTGAAATTTTAAGATTGTACAGCAAAATATTGACCGATAAAGCAAGCACAGTATAATGAAGGAAACATTTGCTTTCTTAGCAATACTCACTGCCAAAGACAGTAAACAAAATTCGTAAAAGTATGAATGAAAAATTTTATATCTGGCCTAGATGGCATTCAAACAAAGAGGCAATAGAAAACATTCTTGGCTGGGTGTGGTGGCTCACACCTGTAATCCCAACACTTTGGGAGGCCAAGGTTGGCAGATCACCTGAGGTCAGATGTTTGAGGCCAGCATGGCCAACATGGTAAAACCCAGTCTCTACTAAAAACACAAAAATTAGCCAAGCATGGTGGTAGGTGCCTGTAACCCCAGTTACTCGGGAGGCTAAGGCAGGAGAATCGCTTGAACCCAGGAGACGGAGGTTACAGTGAGCCAAGATTGAGCCAGGGCACTCCAGCCTGGGTGACAGAGCAAGACTCTGTGTCAAGCAAAACAAAACAAAACAAAACAAAACAAAACATTCTTAAGCCCGCAAGAACTGAGGGAAAAAGATCATCCGTAAACGTAAAAATTCTGATGATGAAATCCAGCCAAAAAGAAATGCACCAAAGTAAACAAGAATTGGACAAAATATTTTCTGAAAAAAAAGTGGAATACATTTGCAATTAGGTAATACATAAGAAATGTAAATGTTTTGTACTTTATTCAACTTTCATTTTTAAAATGACAATACACTTTCAGAATTTTTCTATTTTTTTTTTCCTCAACTTCAGAGATCATTTAGGAATTAATACTACCTCACAGTGAGGAAACTAAAGCCTAGCAACTTTCTTGGTTTATTCAATTAAATGCAATAAACAATGGTTATTCCTACTTAAGAGTTTTTCAAGATATTTCTTCAGTGTACATTTTTTTCACTGATTAATTTAATTTGGGTAGGGGGTTATCAGGCATCATTTCTACAGGAAATATTGAAATAAATAGTCCGGAAATATACAAATAAACTATTAAAACAAGGAAACTTCTGAAAGACAATGGAGCTCTTTTTCAAAATCACTTTGTCACAGGGCATGCTATTAAAAACAAAACAAAAACTAGAATAGCAGGTAAGAGGGGAAACTGCATACAGATGGAAATGAAAGACTTTCACTTAAAAAGACACACTGAATAGCAAGGTACTTGTTCACCAAGTACAAGATGATATACTGATGAAGAATGAGAACCCCAGATGCCCACAAATACAAAGGGGATGAAATACATAACATTCAAAGATCAAGAGACAAGCCAAAGATGAAGCTGAGAAAACCAGTGGTTTTAGAAAGAGTGTTTTTAGATCATATCACCACAACTTTTAATCATTTAAATTACATGGTAATGATTTTTAGGGGAAAAATTAGCTCTTCACTTAAAAAACATTAATATAAAAGCATTTTTAGCATTTTGATGGTAACTAAAGTTTGCTATATCAGAGTATATTTTCAAATAGAATTTCAAAGGCTTTGCAAACCTGTGACAGAATGGCTCACCTGTTAAAATGTATCTTTCATCTAGAGTATATTTGACAAATGACTTATTATACCTCAAATCCTGTTTAGAAGTCCATGCTGGGCCACATGGTGGCTCACGCCTGTAATCCCAGCACTTTGGGAGGCCGAGATAGGTGGATCACTTGACGTCAGGAGTTCGAGATCAGCCTGACCAACATGGCAAAACCCCGTCTCTACTAAAAACACAAAAAACTTAGTTGGGCATGGTGGCGGGCACCTGTAATCCCAGCTACTCCGGAGTCTGAGGCAGGAGAATTGCTTGAACCTGGGAGGCAGAGGTTGCAGTGAGCCGAGATCATGCCACTGCACTCCAGCCTGGGAGACAGAGAGCTCATCTCAAAAAAAGAGAAACCCATGCTAAAGACTTCTCTAAATGCTGTTCTTAGAAGGATTAAACTGTTACTTAACCTAAAGCAATAAATGACTATAGTAGAAATAACCCAAAGAATAAGAATCCATGAGTTCATGCTGATAAGATTAAATGAACAAATCAATGAGTGGGGGAGAATTACTTGCAGTAAAATTTCAACAACAACAAAAAAATACCAAGAATGATAGAATTAGAAAATCACCATATGCGGCAACAGCGACAGTAAGTTTCAGGTAAGATTAGTGGATGCTGTGGTAGACAGACCTAAAACGGCTTCCAGTAATCCCTGCTTCCTGGTACTCATGGCCCTACATAATCCCTTCTCCTGTAGTGTGGGTAGGGCCTGTAATCTGCTTCTAATAATCAAAAAAGAACAAAGGTGATAGGGTCTCACATAAGTGACTATTTCACATATCACTGCAGTGTTCTCGCTTGGTGACTCTTCCCTTCCTTGCTAGCTTTGAGGAAGCACGTGGCCATGCTGGGAAAGGCCACAGAACTCAGGACAGTCTCTAGCCAACTGCCAACTAGGAATCTAGACCCTCAATCTGATAACCCACAAGGACTGAATCTTTCCAACAACCACATGAGCTTGGAAGCTGATCATTCCCCAATGAAGTCTTCAGGTAAAAACTCAGCCCTGACCAACACTCTGTTGCATTGCCGAGGATCAGGTAAAGCCATGCTCAGACACCTGACACATAGAAACTGAGATAATAAATGCATTGTTTTAAGCTGCTAAATCTGTGATAATATTGTTAAGCAGCAATAGATTAATAACAACATGCTAAAATTAATTGGCAAAGGTACAATAAGAAACAAGATGTTTACAGAGTCTCAGAGTATCTTTACCCCCAAAATACTTATTAATTACAAAGGGCAAAAATGGTATCTTTACAGTGAAGAAACTTGGTAGACATTGCATAAACCAAGTAATCACAGTTACCATCCCCAATACTGTGGTACACTGAAATCATGGGCCTCCAGATATATTGTGGTAAAAATGTCCTTTCAATCCTGTGACATTCCTGCCAAAACTGCACAACTTAAATCTAATCATGATTAAACACCAGAAATAAAAATTGAGAAACAATCTGCAAAATAGCTGGCCTGCACTAAAAAAATGTCTAGTCATGAAAGATAAAGACTGAAGTACAATTCCAGATTAAAGAAGAGTAAAGATACATGAAAACTAAATGCAAATACAACATGTGATCCTGGATTAGGACATCAGTGGGAGAATAACCAAATTTGGATAAAGTCTGATTAAATAATAATATTTTGACAATGCAGATTTCCTGTTAACTATTTTACCCTGTAGTTACATAAAAGAATGTACTTGCCTTTAGAAAATATATTCTGAAGTTTGCTTGCTTGACTTATTAATTAATTAATTAATTTATTTATTTAGAGACAGGATCTTGCTCTGTCCCCCAGGCCGGAGTACAGTGGTGCAATCATAGCTCACTGCAGGCTTGAACTCCTGGGCTCAAATTTAATTCTCCTGCCTCTGCCTCCAGAGTAAGTGGGATTACAAGTGTGCGCCACCACACCTGGCTAATTATTTTATTTTATTATTTATAGAGATGGGCTCGCTTTGTTGCCAGGCTGGTCTTGAACTCCTGCACTCAAGCAATCCTCCCACCTCAGCTCCCGAAGTGCTGAGATTACAGGTGTGAACCACTGCATTCAGCCTACTCTGAAGTATTTAAAAGTGAATGGGGCATTATGTCTACAATTTATTATCAGACATCTCAGAAACACAAATTAGATAGATGTTAACATTTGGAGAATCTAGGTAAAGTTTATACAAAAATTCTTTGGACTACTTTTGCAACTTTTCTAAAAGTCTGCAATATATCATATAAATAAAATTAAAAGTTAAATAAATGCATATGATTTTTTAAAAAGTATATATATGAGAAAAGTCTATACAACAATATGGACCAATGAAAAGAAAGAAGTACTGATCAATGCTACAAACATGAACCTTAAAATACCACATATTATGTGATTCCAGTTATATGAACTTCCAGATATGGCCGAACTATAGAGACAGAAAGTAGACTACAGGCTGTCAGGAGGAACCAGCATTACCTGTATCCAGTATGAGAGATCTCACTGGGGTGACGAAAATATTCTAAAACTGGATTATGATGATAGTAGCACAACTCAGTAAATTTACTAAAAACCATTGAATTGTGCACTGAAAATGGGTGGAATTTCTGGCCTGGTGTGGTAACTCATGCCCAAAATCCTAACATTTTGGGAGGCTGAGGTGGGAGGATCACTTGAGCCCAGGAATTTGAGACCAGCCTGGGAAACATATGGAGAACCCGTCTCTACAAAAAATGTAAAAATTAAGAAATCAGGCCGGGCACGGTGACTCACACCTCTAATCCTAGGACATTGGGAGGCCTGGGTGGGCGGATCATCTGAGGTCCGGAGTTCAAGACCAGCCTGACCAACATGGAGAAACCCCGTGGAGAAACTCCGTCTCTACTAAAAGTACAAAATTAGCCAGGCATGGAGGCGCATGCCTGTAATCCCAGCTACTCGGGAGGCTGAGGCAGGAGAACAGCTTGAACTTGGGAGGCAGAGGTTGCAATGAGCCAAGATCGTGGCATTGCACTCCAGCCTGGGCAATAAGATCAAGACTCCGTCTCAAAAAGAAAAAATTTAAAAAATAAATAGAAAATTAGCTAGGTGTGGTGGTGTGTGCCCATACTCCCAACTACTCCAGAAACTGAGGTGAGAGGATCGCTTGTGCCAGGAGTTCAAGGGTACAGTGAGCTATGATTGTACCACTGCACTACAGCCTGGGTGACAGAGCAAGACCCTTTCAGGAAAGAAAGAAAAAGGGAAAGGGAAAGGAAAGGAAGGAAAAAAAAAGAAAATGAGGTGGAGTTTGGAGTTTATGGCATGTAAACTATATCTCAATAAAGTTGTTTTAAAAAGAAATAGAGGGGCCAGGCGCGGTGGCTCACACCTGTAATCCTAGCACTTTCGGAGGCCAAGGCGAGCAGGTCACTTGAGGTCAGGGGTTCGAGACCAGCCTGACCAACATGGTGAAACCCTGTTGAAACGTGAGCCACTGCGCCCCGCCTGTTCCCATATTTTTTATGGACACGTATATATTCTCCCAGGGTCAAATGAAACAAAATGTATCCAGAAAACAAAGCACTTGATCACCTGACCAACCAAAGGAAAAGAAAACCATTCCAAAACAAGTACCATAAATATCCACTTATCAAATAAGCAGCAGCAAGAAAATGAAAACACTGGAACAACTTAAGTCTTTCTGCTTTATTTAGAGTATTCATCTTCCTGCTGTTTCTGGACCTGCACTAAGATGGACGGACACTAATGAATGGATTCAATATGGCACAAACTGATCTACCATCTAAAGAGTACAATAATGCCACTGCCACTCCTAGAACATCTCCTGCTTATCATGCAATGAGTTGCAAGTAATTCAGGTTATCTGGCGAACCAAAGATTTGACGGACTGAATCTCACTGGCAAGAAGCCTATCAACATTAATACTAAAAACGGAGTTGGGGAGAATTCATCTTCTGCCTTCACACAGAAATTTTGAAAGCCCAAAAATGATTATAAAAGGTAAAAGAAACTAGTTAACTCTTTACTCTGCAAGGTTTTCTCTACATAAAAATACAACAATAAGTCCTCGGGCCCCTTTTCCTACACTTTCCTCTTCTCCCCGACTGGAGGGGCCGCTCTTTCTGCGCAGTGCATTCTGGGGACCGAGGTCGAGCCCGCCGCTGCCGCCATCGCCTGAGGGGAGCAAGACTGGGAAGACGACGCAGTCATCACCGGAGAGAAGTCACTCCCTAGCAGCAGCCGACGCCAGAGGCCCGCCCACCTGTTCACCTGTCTCCCTGCCCTGTTCACAATGCAGCCTGCTTCTGCAAAGTGGTACAAAGGGACTATGTCTTCATTGAATTTTGTGTTGAAGAGAGTAAGGATGTTAATATACATTTTGAAAAATCCAAACCTACATTGTTTTCTCAGAGGAAGTGATACTTTTAAGTATTTAAATAAAGTTGATCTTTTTCACAGTATTGATCCAAATGATTCCAAGCATAAAAAACGGACAGATCAATTGTGTGTTGTCTACGAAAAGGAGAATCTGGTCAGTCATGGCCAAGGTTAACAAAAGGAAGGGCAAAGCTCAATTGGCTTAGTGTGGACTTCAATAATTGGAAAGACTGGGAAGATAGTTCAGATTAAGACAGGTCTAATTTTGATCGTTTCTCTGAGATGATGAACAACATGGGTGGTGATGAGGCTGTAGATTCACCAGAAGTAGATGGAGCAGGTGATGATTCACAAGACAGTGATGATGAAAAAATGCCAGATCTGGAGTAAGGAATATTGTCATCACCTGGATTTTGAGAAAGAAAAATAACTTCTCCGCAAGATTTCACAATTGAGAGAATTCCTGAGTTGACAGCTCTAAAGGCAGATGCTGTATTTGCCTACTTTCACCCATTTTCCAACCTGTTTGTTTTTTTAAAAGGCTTCACTAAGGGTTGATATGTACCACTGTATGGGGCAATTTTAAGTCAGCTAAGACAATAAACCTTATGCATGAACATTTCCTAGACTTTAATGAAGCTGTTGAGTGAGGTCCTAGGCAATTGATGCAGCAGTTGTGATAAATAAAAACATCTCACCTAAGTCTCCTTTTCTTCATAACATAGACATTGACATGATAGGAAGCTCTCAGCTTAGGGAAAGAGAACTAAATTTTAGATTATAGAACATAGATTCAAAAGTGGCTGGAACAAATTGGCTGACACCTTACTGGTAACCTGCTATTCCTCTGGTGTTATACTTCAGGATTGTTCCAAGTTTATTTTTCAAAAAACTTACTTCACATTATTCATATAAGTGATTACTTGCCAGTGATCCACATGTATCTTAGCTAAAACTAGAGAATGCCCTAACTTAGATGGTTTTTGAAGCCTATATATTTGGTATTGTTTGACCCTTAAGTGTTTTTACATCTCTCAGCATGGAAGACGAAGAAAGTTGTACATTGTTGTTTGAGAGTCTGTACATTTAGACCAGATTTGTATTTGCACTGTCAGTATGGCAAAAGAGTGAAAAATGTTTAATACAGTATTGGATTTTTTATTTCTTTTTTTGATTAAGCTTATACCAGGGCTTACAACCTCAATTTATGTTCATGACAGTGGGGATTTTTTTTAATGTCCACATTCTTTCTAATAAACTGCTGGAAGACTTCTTGGCTGTCCTTTTAAGTGTCTGGCTTACTGTAATTTTTATGTATTTACCACTTCCTGAAATGGAGTTTTGATTTTTAATTGAGGAAAAATTTGAGATTATTCCTCTGTTTGAAAAAAGAGGCTTGCTGTAATGTCACAGGAAACCTTTTTAAAGTGGATCTGTAATAGAATATTGTAGATGCACTTTGCAGCAATTGGAAAAGAAAGTGTTGTGATTTGATTGAAATAAAATTAAATGTGTTGTCCTCCTCTAAAAAATATATATATAATATAGCAATAATTAGTAGTTATGATGCTGAAATTATTAATTTGAAACTATGATTATGTACTGAAACATTTATAATGCTGTTTTGAACCAAGGGTTTCAATGTAAAAGAAAAAAGATACAAATATAAAATCAAATAATATTAAAACTCCACAAAGTTAACTCAGGAAAAAAAATATGGAAAAGAAGCTGTCTCGGTTTCTCATTCATTTAATATTTACAAGGACCTATCATATAGCAACGCAGTGGTATGCGCAGGTGATATAAAAGAGGAAGTGGAAGTTTCCATAAGAAAGAAGTACTCATTCTTAAATTTTAATGTAAAAATAACTGAACTAGAGCTGAGCTGAGCCAAATGACACTGTCTTTTTGCTAGTGTGCACATACATGTATGTACACACACACACACACACACACTTGCCCCCAGAAAAATACAGCACATAGATAGAAGTTTAAAATGTATACTATCTAAAAACTGTTAGCCATATTTGCAATTTTGCTATCAATTCAAGAATTGAACAAAATCAGAAACTCAGGTTTAGAGCTCATGTTTTTTAATGTGTCAGTCTCCACCCCCCTGGTTTACAAGTAAGAGCATATTCAACTGTAAATGTAGCAGCACTTGCAGCAAAATTATGATTCTTAATGTTTCCTAATTATGTACTTTTTAAAAAAGAGATCTCTTCCCAAAATTAACTGATAACTTTTCCCATAACTAATGATGTCTAATTTCCCCACTGAAAATCACGACATTTTCACTATTCTTTCTTTCATTCTTAGTTTCTTTCTGGGGCTCAAAGACACATGTAAATGAAGTCCAGAATAAAGTTCAAGTATTCATGGCCCATCAACTTTCAAAGTTAAAAGTCTCAGCTTTAACTTGCTTTGTCTTGTCTATAACCCTCCTCATTCTAAAGGCTCTTGCCAAAACTCTAAAACTTACTTGTTTTACCAATTCTGAATCATCACATTGTGAGCAGAAGCTAATAAAAATCACATTCTTATCCTTCGCTTTCTTAACCACCCATCACTGTCGATTTTAAATTTAACAAGGTAAAATGAACATTAACCTTCTTGAAAAAGTTAAAGGCATACCTCTGCTCATTCTCCTTACCTTAGGCAAATGCTCTCTATTTCCTACTAATATAACATGACGGCTGTTTCTCCTGCATTAGATTAAATTGTGCCCCATTCAAATAAATGCAAAATCCTACAACACTTTTATTGTGGTAAAATATACATAAAATTTACCATCTTACCTTTCTAAGTATACAGGTTCAGTAGTGTTAAGTACAGTCACCCTGTTGAGCAACCTTTTCATCTTACAAAACAGAAACTATACCCACTAAACAACAACCATCTTCCCCTGCCCACCAGCTCCTGGCAACCACCATTCTTTTTGTCTCCATGAATTTGACTACTCTAGGTATCTCATATAAGTGGAATCGTACAGTATTTGTTATTTTTTGTCTGGCTTATTTCACTTAGTACAATGTCTTCAAGATTCACTCATGCTGCAGCAGGTGTTGATTTCCTTTCTTTTTAAAGCTGAATATTCCATTGAATATATATGCTACATTTTGTTCATCCATCCATCCACCCATCAATGAATATTTGGGTTGTTTCTTCCCTTTGGTTACTGTGAATCATGCTGCTATGAACACTAGTGTTAGAACTATCTGTTAAGTCTCTGCTTTCAATTCTTTTGTGTATATAGGCGGAAGAGGAATTGCTGGGTAAAATAAAATCCTACAACTTTTGATCATTCTTTACTTAATCCTCAGTTTACACAACTGTCTGTTTTCAACACCTACTAAGAAGAATCAGATAAGATACAGGTTGACAAGGGAGCTCCACAGGTGACCTAGTCCATTTACCTACAGGTACCTGTACCCCCTCTAAAGTATCTAAACAGGTAATCATCCAATGTCTTATGTAATCATACAATGAGGTGAATGGGCACTACGTCCTCAAGCATTTCCAACTATTCACAAATTCCTTCTTAAGCTAAGCTAAATACTCTTCCTACAAGTCTATTTACAAATCTGCCTTTATGATGGAAATCAGTAGTATAATGCTGGGAAAATCTGGGGGGCTCTTTGTTTCCTCTGCAATGTTTGAATTTTGAAACTGATTTTGCAACAAATTATCTTTGAAAGTGTGTGTGGGGGGGGGGAGTTTGACATTATTTCTTACCATTCCAATGACAGTCATTCAAGTATTTTAAGACTTCATGAAATCCTGAAATCTACTCCTTTCCAGATTATTTTTGGTCTCCTCACTGGCATTCCCTGTTGCACCCAATCCAAAGAATCTTTAATACAATAAGCTTGTACCATCCATCCTCAAAATTCATCAGTGTCTGCCAATATTTGTTGTCCCCATTTCAAACCTTTGATAAACAGGTTTAAGGGACATCATTAATCCAAGTTATCTGATAGTAGAGATAATCTCCCTTGCAATAACAAGTTACTGCCTAATTCCTACTTTCATCCCCAATCTCTTGTCCATTTTTTCCGTACTCCTTCCTATAAAATACAATTGTCAAAACTTGGTAAGGCCACAATGATTAATCATCTTCCCTATTCCTGGCTGAACTATACACAATCTATATTTATCCTTCAAAGCTCAATCCCTTGAACTTCAATAGGATTAAATAATACACTCACACTTTCAAGGTTAAAAAAAAAAGAAGTAGTAGTAGTAATCTAGACTAGACGCTTAAATGCCCTCACTTCAAGTCGATTTTATTTATTCATTTATTTAGAGACAGGGTCTCACTCTGTAACCCAGGCTGGCTCAATCACACTGTAGCCTTAAACTCCTAAGCTCAAATGATCCTCCCACCTCAGCCTCTTAAGTAGCTGAACCACATGTCTGCACCACCACATGTGTGCACTCGGTAATTTAGAAATTACCGAAATAATAAATAGTCTTGGTAGATTTTAGATTTAAATTTAAATTTTTGTATTCCTATACACTTTCAGTAAAACATTTTTCCTTCCCTTGATCATATTACCTACAATTCCACCAATGATTGATTCATTCAGATTAACAACTACTCTGCTTTTTAAAAAGAAATAATATAAATGTAGCTTTTAACTTTGATTTAAAAAGTAACATTTGACTCATCCATAACTTTAATGAATTTGTTTCTTTATACTGTTTTCCTCCCCCAAACACACCATCAAACAAATGGGAATAAAAGCACTGAAGACATAAGGGAAAGGGTGTGTAGGAAAACTTCTAAACAAGCATTTTGCGGTAAGTAGATCTAGTTGGGGCCCCAAAATGAGAGGTTCTAGGTCAACAGAGCAGCAGATGGGCATAGAACAAATAAGGAGAGTGGTAGAGGAATCACCTAGAGAGGGAGGTCACAGCAATAAAAGATTCCTTGGAAATTTTTTGTTGTTGTTTGCTTTATCTTACACTTAACATCTAACTATAAACCTTCACGCTATCATCCCATTGTTGTCTTCCACTAACATCTTCTAAAAAGCATGGCTTTGTCCATTAGCAGTAACAAGGTTCAATATTATAAATATTATTTAGATTAGATAACTACAAACTCTTGGTATAGAAGGGCTTAGAGAACAATCTAACTTTTTACCTAAAGAGAAATACAAAACAGTTCATTAAGATCCTTGTCCAGGCCAGCAGGGCGCGATGGCTCATGCCTGAAATCCCAGCACTTTGGGAGGCTGAGGCAGGCAAATCACCTGAGTCGGGAATTCAAGACCAGCCTGACCAACATGGAGAAACCCTGTCTCCACTAAAAATACAAAAAATTAGCCAGGCATGGTGGCGCATGCCTGTAATCCCAGTTACTCGGGAGGCTGGGGCAAGAGAATCATTTGAACCCTCTGGAGGTTGTGGTGAGCTGAGATCGCACCATTGCACTCCAGCCTGGGCAACAAAGAGTGAAACTCTGTCTAAAAAAAAAAAAAAAAATCCTTGTCCAGGCCGGGCACAGCAGCTGACGCCTGTAATCCCAGCACTTTGGGAGGCAAAGGTGGGGAGATCACAAGGTCAGGAGTTCGAGACCAGCCTGGCTAACATAGGTGAAACCCCATCTCTACCAAAAATACAAAAAATTAGCCGGGAGTGGTGGCGGGCACCTGTAATCCCAGCGACTGGGGAGGCTGAGGCAGGAGAATTGCTTGAACCCTGGAGGCGGAGGTTGCAGTGAGCTGAGATCGCGCCATTGCACTCCAGCCCGGGCGAAAGTGTTAGACTGTGTCTCAAAAAAAAAAAAAGAAAAAGAAAAAGAAAAAAAATCCTTGTCCGATCTCCTGAGTCCTACTCAAAAGTGAGGCAGCAGAAATAGTACTTATATTTTAGACTCACAGATGGGGATTCAAGTTCTATCACTAATTGGATATGTAATTTTTCACTGATTTGACGTGTTTATCTATGAGATAATGATTTCACAAGGCTTATTTAAGATTAAATAGACCATGTGAATGGACTCCCATCTTAGTCAAGGCCATTTCACTACAGCATCAGGCTTTTCAATCTTATGAGGAATAGGTAATAAAAAGTAGGCCAGATGTGGCAGTGTACACCTGTAGTACCACCTACTACAGAAGCTACGGTGGGAGAATCACCTAAGCCCAGAAGGTCGAGGCTGCAGTGAGCTATGATCACACCACTGCACTCCTGCCTGAGACAAACGGAGAGACAGAGACAGAAACACAGAAAGGGAGACACATACACACACCCCCCCCCACACACACACACAGAGAGAGAGAGAGAGAGAGAGAGAGAGAGGAGGGTATATTATCTGAGGTAAAAGGAGTATTAGTGAGGAAAACAAAATACTTATGAATGAATATAAACTAAGGGCATGGTTCCGAAAGAACTCAGCTGGAGAGAGAGAATAAAAATCAACAGATTCAATTAAGTAAACCAAAAGACAGAAATTTCGCAATTTTATACCTTTGTCCTACTTGGTATTCTTGTTGATTTAGCAAGCAGAGCTTGGATATCTAAACAGCTAACACTACTTATTACAATTATTTTCTGCTTTGAACCAGAGCTATCAGTCCAGATGTAGCCATTTATATTGAGATTCAAGAGTTTTGAAGTAGTTGGTTGACCCATTAATTTGACCAATTCCTGGCATTTCCCACTAAGAGAAGTAACTTAGTTATGGTAGATCTTAGGAGATTATTAAACGACTTATGTTGCAAGTTTACGTTCCCTCAAGTCTCAAAAATAAAGACTAGAATAGGAGAGGCCAAATGGCACCAGCAAGTGGGAGAAGATAACAAAAAACAGTCCAGCCCAGGAAGCCTCTTTGTCCTTGTGGGCCTGAGACTACAACACCTCCCCCTCTCACAAGATGTTGAGCAGTAAAGTAGCTCAAGCAAACGGGAACCTGCCAGGAAGCCTGTCTGTCCCCACAGGCTAAAGACTCCCTTTTGTCCACATCTACAGGCATCAGGCAGCCCAGCCTGTGAAAATTTCCACCCCCTCAGACAGAAGCAACAGAGATCAATAAGAAGCAGCAGAGGTCAATGGGAGCCTCTGTGGCACCAAATAAAACAAGCAGACCCAAATACCATTGCGAAGGATCTGAAAATTAAACTTGTTATTGGAACCACAATCCACTAAAACAGTACAGGACCTGCATGGTAAACCTAAGTAAACACAGTGAATGCCAGCTTAAATAAGACTGGACATCCCCTAACATGATAGCCAAAATATCCAGGGTTCAATGGAAAATCACTATCTGAATCAAAGAAGACAATTAAAGGACGCCAACACTGAGACAGATGTTAAAATTGTAAGAAAAATTTTGGAGTAGGCCGAATGCAGTGGCTCACGCCTGTAATCCCAGCACTTTGGGAGGCCAAGGTGGGTGTATCACCTGAGGTCAGGAGTTCAAGGCCAGCCTGACCAGTATGGTGAAACCCCGTCTCTACTAAAAGTACAAAAATTAGCTGGGCATGGTGGCGCATGCCTGTAGTTTCAGATACTTGGGAGGCTGAGGCAGGATAATTGCTTGAACCAGAAGGTGGAAGATGCAGTGAGTTGAGATCGCGTCACTGCTCTCCAGCCTAGGCGACGGAGCAAGATTCTGCCTCCAAAAAAAGTAATAAATAAACAAATAAAAATTGGAATAGCTCTCATAAAAATGCTTCAAGAACTACTTAAAATTCTCCTGAAACAAACATATAGAAAATATCAGCAAAGACAGAACTTATAAAAAGAAATCAAATAGAAATTATAAAAACAAAAAATACATTAAGAAATTTAAAAACTCATCAGTAAGAGAGAGGAGATGACAGAGGATAGAATCAGTGAGCTTAATAACAGGTCAATACAATTTACTCAATGTGAACAGACAGAAAAAATAACACCAAAAAAAAATCAACAGAATCTCAAGGCACTGTGGGATAATAACAGAAGATTCAACATTCATATCATCAGCATTCCAGAAAGAAAAGAGAAAAAGAGTAGGGTGGAAAGAGTATTCAAAGAACTGACCAGGCACAGTAGCTCATGTTTGTAATCCCAGCACTTTGGAAGGCCAAGGTGGGTGAACCACTTGAGGTCAGGAGTTTGAGACCAGCCTGGCCAATGTAGTGAAACCCTGTCTCTACTAAATTAGCTGGCTTGGTGGCGCACACCTGTAATCCCAGCTACTCGGGAGGCTGAGGCAGGAGAATTGCCGGATCCTGGGAGGCAGAGGTTGCAGTGAGCAGAGATCACACCACCGCACTCCAGCCTGGGTGACAGAGTGAGACTCTGTCTCAAAAAAAAAAGAAAAAAAAGAGTATTCAAAGAATTAACAGCTGAAAACTTCTCTTATTTGGTTAAAGAAATAAACACAGGACGGGCACAATGACATAGGCCTGTAATCCCAGCACTTTGGGAGGGCAAGGCAGGCAAACTGCTTGAGCTTAGGCATTGCACTGGGCAACATGGTGAAACCCTGCCTCTACGAAAAATGCAAAAATCAGACAGGCATGGTGGTGCACACCTGTAGCCCCAGCTACTCAGGAGGCTAAGGTGGGAGGATTGCTTGAGCCCAGGAGGCTAGGGCTGCAGTGAGCTGAGATCACACCACTGCACTCCAGCCTGGGCAACAGAATGAGACCCTGTCTCAAAAAACAAAAAACCTGAAGATGTAACAGGATTTAAAAAGAAACAGAAAAAGTAATAAAGAAAAATGAAGAAATAAACGAACAGATTCAAGAAACTCAGTGAATCTAAATAGGATAAATCTAAGTCAGTCCACCAAGATACATCATAATTAAACTCCTGAAAACTAAATCCAAAGAAAAAGTTCTGAAAGCAATCAGAGAGAAACAATACATTACTATAGGGAAACACCAATTCAAATGACAATAGATTTGTCACCTAAAACCACATAGGCCAGAAGGAAATGGCATGACATTTCACTAGTGCTGAATGAAAAGAACCGTCAATTGTGAATTCTATATCTGATGAACCAGCTTCAGACTAAGTAAAATTAAAAGAAGTAGTTGACTAAGAGGAGTAGAATTATTCTTAAAGAATGACTAAAGGAAGTCATTCAATGGAATGGAAATGATAAAAGAAGCAATCCTGTAGCACCAGGAAGAAAAAACAGAAAGAGCAGGAATAGGTATATACCACAGACTATGCTTCTCATAAATTTTATAAATCACATTTGATGACTGGAACACAAATTTTAATACCATCTCATACTCAAGAATCTAAATGGAAGTACGGTTTCCACACCTCACTTACAGTGGGAAAATGGTATCAGCAGACTGTGATAAATCACATGTATATATTGTAATACCCAGTTGAAACAGTTTAGAAAACTATGTAAAGATAAAGAAATACAATACTATAAATATAAATCAAGACAGAATCCTACAATATGATCCATGAGGAAGTCAAGGGAAACAGAGGAATGAGAAATAGAGGAAACAAACAGAAAACAAAACAAAACAAAATGGCAGACAAACTCACCTATCAATAATTACTTTAAATATAAATGGTGTAAACACACAAATTAAAAGGCAAGGATTGGCAACATGGACCAAAAAAAAAAAAAAAAAATCTAAAGCAGTTTACAAGAAATTCATTTAGTTTCAAGGTGTCTTTAAAATTAAACATGCACTTACCACACAACCCAGCAATAGCACTTTCTGTACATTTAACCCAGAGAATGGAAAATGTATGCCCATATAAAAACATTTACACAGATGTTCATAGAAGTTTTATTTTTAATAGCCAAAGCCTGGAAACAATTCAGATATGCAATGGATAGTTAGAAACTGTCATACATCCATGTCAAAGAATACTACTCGGCAATAAAAAAGAATGAACTATGAACACAGTCACTTGGAGGACTCCCCAGAGACATACAATGAATGGGGGTTGCAGGGGAGCCAATCCCAGATGGTTACACACTCTATGATTCCATTAAACACTTGAAATGACAAAATTATAGAAATGTAGGACAAACTAGAATAAGGGGGGCAAGAGGAGGTACTAGGGAAGTACATGTGGTTTTAAAAGAGGAACACAAGGGATATTCGTTGAAAGCATTCTGTATCTTGATTGTGGTGGTAGGTACATGAATCTATACACATGATAAAACCACATAGCACCCCAGACACATACACACACCTGGGTACCAATAAAACCAGGTGGATTATATCAGACACAGTATTCTGGCTGTGACACTGCACTATGGTTTTGCACAATGTTACCATTAGGAGATTCTGCATAAAAGGTTACTTCCTACAACTGCTTATGGCTTACATTTTTCTGTTGTACTTTAATTTTCTATAGGGAGCAATGGACAGCTGTTGTTTCTTCCTGGCCAATATCCATTCCCTCTTCTTCTGTAAAGAATGCTCAACTTTGGCTGGGCATGATAGCTCACATCTGTAATCCCAGCACTTTGGAAGGTTGAGGTGGGCGGATCCCTTGAGGCCAGGAGTTTGAGACTGGCCTGACCAACATAGTGAAACCCCATCTCTACTACAAATACAAAAAAGTAGCTGGGCGTGGTGGTGTGCGCCTGTAATCTCAGTTACTCGGGTGGCTGAGGCAGGAAAATTGCTTGAACTCAGGTGGCAGAGGTTGCAGTGAGCCGAGATTGCACCACCGCACTCCAGCCTGGGCAACAGAGCAAGACTCTGTCTCAAAAAAAAAAAAAAAAAAAAAAAGAATGCTTAATTTTGCTTTGGGGAACTATGCTCTACCCTACTGGAAACAGTCTCGGTAAGACTGTCCATTAAGATATCTCACCATCCTTGGGCACTAGGCCAACCAAGTTCACTCCTCCTTGAAGTTTAACCTTGAGCAGAGTAGACAATGACTAATTTAGCCCAACTGGAGTGTCTTGATGAGACTATGCATTAGAAGAAGTTGCCTTCCTTCTCCTAATTTCAGAGCCTGTTTCTTGCTTTTGAGTCTGAGTCTTGCCTCTGCCCCCATATTCTTCAAATAAATCTCATTTTGCTTAAGTTATTCATATTTGGTTCCTATCATTTGCACTTAAAGAACCCAATCAATGACCAAGCGCGATGGCTCACGCTTGTTATCCCAGCACTTTGGAAGGCCGAGGCGGGCAGATCACTTGAGGTCAGGAGGTCAAGACCAGCCTGGCCAACATGGTAAAACCCCGTCTCTACTAAAAATACAAAAATAAGCCGGGGGTGGTGGCAGGTGCCTGTAATTCCAGCTACAAGGGAGGCTGAGGCAGAAGAATCACTTGAACCTGCAAGGCGGAGGTTGCAGTGAGCCGAGACCATGCCGCTCCACTCCAGCCTGGGTGACAGAATGAGACTCTGCCTCCAGATAAATAAATAAATAAGAACCAATCAAATATATGCTCCCTTCAAACAAACATAACACAAAACAAAATTTACCTAGTGTTTTTATTTTTTAATTACAATTTTAACTTTGTAAAACCTTCATTAAGCTTTCATCCACAAACTCTTGCTTACAATAAATAGGTTCTTACAAATGAACTTAATGGACTACAAATATAACTAGAGTTAAAAAGATGAATTAAGCTCTAATTATAACCCAAGCATGCCATGTCCAAGTAACACGAAAATACATGGACATGACTGTTGCCCTCAGGTCTCACAGGCATGTAACACAGTAACTGCTATAGTGGAGGTGAATCTAAAAGGCCATGCCCACACACAAAAAGCCAATTCAGTAAAGGATCTAGACTAAGATTTTTAACCCATTCTGCCCTGTTTTTAAGTATCATGCCCCTAAAGGATTTACCAATTTTTTTTAGACGGAGTCTTGCTGTGTTGCCCAGGCTGGAGTGCAGTGGCATGATCTTGGCTCACTGCAACCTCCACCTCGCAGGTTCAAGCAATTCTCCTGTCTCAGCCTCCCGAGTAGCTGGGATTACAGGTGCCCGCCACCACACCCGGCTAATTTTTGTATTTTTAGTAGAGATGGGGTTTCACCATACTGGTCAGGCTAGTCTCAAACTCCTGACCTCAAGTGATCCACCCACCTCAGCCTCCCAAAGTGCTGGGATTACAGACGTGAGCCACCGAGGCCAGCCGATTTACCAATATTTTATCTAAATTAAGAACATAAACATACATTTTCAATCTTACAGCCATAAAGCAAATGTTAACATACATGCTTCCAGTCTACTAAATATTTTCATTATTAATCTGCCAAATACTTGGCATCCCAACGCTTTTATAAGTCAAATGTTGATTTTAATAAACCTTAATGTAGATCGGATTTCTAAACTTATGATCAAACAATAAATACAAACTGCAAGAACCAAAAAAAGCATACTTACTAAACATTAACATAATAATATCAATATTACTTAGTTTCTGGACTAATTATTTAATTTTATAAAGTAAAACTCAAGCATTCAAAGGTAAGTTAAATTTATAAGAGTGTGCTTTATAATTGCATAATACTTCTTTAGAATAAAGTCATACTTCTTACCTTCTGGAGTTGGAATGCAGTGCAGGAAAATGAAAGAAGAAAAAAAAAAGCTTTTAATTTTTCTTACAAAGCAACAATAAAACCAAAAATTAAACTGTCCCTTCCCTTCCCAGCAATATCCACAATTCCCCAAATTAGCAACCCCCTCATTAACTTCTTCATTAAAATTTACAAGTTAGCCAAAAATATTATCAAAATATGTCCAAAGATATACAAATTTAGCTAAACAGTCTAAACTACTTCAGAAAACAGTTGCAGTAATTTGATTGTGTAACAGAGTAAAACTTAGGGCAGTTTCAAGTTAAATGTGGATACAATGAATACTACCTATTCTTTAATATTCTTCCCATGCATTTCAATTTCAAGGAGCCATCATAAAGCCATCAGCTTAAAGTTTACTAGCTTCCCTGTGATCTATAATGGAGCTCTTACGGATCTGAATTACAATGGATAAGAATACTCTTTTCTGTCAATACCCAAACATTTTGTTGTCATTTTTTTCATTACTAATCCTTCTTGACATCCCTACCAGGTTTGTGGGCTTGAAAGCAGATTGCAACTAACAGATAGGGAAGATGGCTGGGCACAGTAGCTCATGCCAAGGCCAAAGCAGGAGGATTGCTTGAGCCCAAGAGTTCAAGATGAGCCTGAGCAACATAGTGAGTCCTCATCTCTACAAAAACTATTTTTTAAATGTTTAAAAAGAAGAAGAGGAGGAAGATGCTGGCTTAACCACAAAGGTATCATCCAACCTTAGATATACCATCAATACAATAAATAATGTTCTTCATTCTAAAACTAAGCTATTTCTAATGAAATCACTTCAAGGCAATTCAGCTTAGCAAATAATCAGATGATCTACTCTGCAGGGGTAAGGATTTCTGCTGAAAAGTAGTAGAGAATATTGACTTTATTTCCCTTGCTATATACTTTTGCATGGGAGAGATACGGGAAAACATAGGTGCTCTGATTGGTTTTTAGTATAATGTAAGCTAAAACATATAACCTTCAATACAGTATGAAAGAGATTATTTTCTTCATAAACAAATTGGTACTAATCAGATGTTATTAGGACTCCCCCAGACAAAGAGGTAAAATCTCAATCTCTAAAATGTTTATTGAGCATAATCTTTGCTGGGTGGTTCCCAGAGTTCTTTACAATCTAGGCAGTTGGCCACACCCATTCATTAGGTATATAACTTACTCAGCTATATTAATGTTACAGTGTGAAAGATTCAAATTCGCCAAAATTACTTATATCATGAACCCTTGGGATCACTCATGAATGGTCTAATTCAGAAAATGCCCAATTTGCGGATGATAAATTCATGAACAAATAATCTTCCTATTTCCCCTCTTCTATTCATGAATGGAAAGACAAGAAAAACTAGTCAGAGAATAGGGTCTCAAGAACTGAATACTTTACTATTTTTCTCTTCTTTCCTAAAAACTCTATTTCTCTATTAGCTGATGTAAGAGTCAAGATAATACAGTTAATAAGATGAGCAAAGCAGGTTAAGGAAACTCCAAAGGGGGGGGGGGGGGGGAAGCACTAAAGGCAATAGCTACTTCAGAAGGAAGGCATTAAGTCCGACACTTAATGCTATAAAAGCACATCTGTAAACACTAATGGCAGCCACAGCTGATGGAGGGGGTTAAACCTATTGCATATCTAGCCTAAGCGTAGAAGTAGTAATGAGTAATAACAGTAAAGAATTAACAGGCATGGTTTCAAAGAATATTCAGGGTGTGTATTCTGTCAACAGTGTGTAGGCTTACTGTGTAGATTTAATTGTTCTATTTTTTGTAAGCCAGAATACCCAAATTGCACACAACCAGTCTCAAGTTCTTATCTGTTTGATATATACTGACATATTTATACAATAAAATTACTGCAATTTATTTCAGAACAGCCCAGGGTGTAAATACTATTTACAGTTTATGATGGAGGACGTATACTTTTGTTTTTAGAATTTTCCAAAAGTAAAAATTTATGTTTCAAAAAAGTGTCTTCAGGCCAGGTACTGTGGCTCACATCTGTAATCCCAGCAGTTTGGGAGGCCAAAGTGGGAGGACCCCTTAAGCCCAGGAGTTTGAGACTAGCCTGGGCAACATAGAGACCCTGTCTCTATAAAAAAATTTAAAAATTAGCCAGGCATGGTGGTGTGTGCCCGCGGTCCCAGCTACTCGGAAGCCTGAGATGGGAGAATCACTTGAGGCTGGGAGGTTGAGGCTGTAGTGAGCCGTGATTAAAAAACAAAACAAAACAAAACCAAGAGGCGGCCAGGTGCAGTGGCTCACGCCTGTAAACCCAGCACTTTGGGAGGCCAAAGCAGGGGGACCACTTGAGTCCAGGAGTTCAAGACCAGCCTGGGCAACGCGGCAAAACCCCGTCTCTACAAAAAAAAAAAATTAGCCAAGCATGGTGGCACACGCCTGTGGTCCCAACTACTTAGGAAGTCAAGGCTGCGGTGAGCCATGATCGTGCTACTGCACTCCAGTCTGGGTGACAGTGAGACTGTCTCAAAAAGAAAGAAAGAAAACGAAAGAAGTTACATTCACTCATGTGTTTAGCTGTACCTGTATATTTTTACATATTACATAAATACGTAGTAGCTAATATTTATTCCCCAAAAGGTGGGACAGGTTCCCCAGCAGGCGGCTTTTCAGCAAAGCTCTTCTAGTACCTAGTAGGCAGTTTCCTGCGGCCACCTCAGGCTACAGCACCAATGAACTTTGTCATCCGCTGAACTAGAGCCCTGCTTTCTCTTTACCTTTGAATAGTTAATCCCTGGCTAATCTATTAATAACTTCCAGTTAATAACTTTCCTGTTCAAATTATTGTGTACTTTCTGGTCTTCTGATCAGACCCTAAGAACTATAGAACTGTATAGCTCAGAGACTTACACAGAACATTTAAATAAACTCTTATCAATGCCCAAAATCCCAGAAACAGTTCCATGAAGCCGTGTGGGAGTAGCCATGTGAGTATATTTGGGAAGCTGGAGTTGGAATCACCTCTGACACTTCCTGAAAAATGGCATAGTTTGTAATGACAAGAAGAAATATAGGCTCAAGTCAGGAGAAACTTAAAAACAAACTGGAGCACCAGGTGCTCTTTATTTCTCTGCAAACTGTAAAATCAGCATCATCAGACAAAAAGGAAAGCGCTTTTTTAAAAAGGCTATTTTATATACTGATGGCTAATGACAACCATTTTACTTTCATTCAAGGTAAAATAAAATTCTGAATTCTTTCCCTTAGTAACTGAAGTATATCGTCAAAATGTACACAAAAATGGACACAACTCTCTGAATCTTTGGTTTTATTTCTAGTGTCTCAGGAAGGAAACAAAATACCTAACCATTCCTTCAATATTTAGATTCATACAAACGCACAGTATAATCCAGAATCAACATGAGCTATAATAATGAGAATAGGGGCTCTTTAAACAAACAGACCCAGTAAACAAAATCTCTACCCAATGAATAATATAGATTTTTAAAAAGCAAACTGTCCACAGAAAAACAAATGAGTAAAAGCTTACAAAATTGTTTTAAAGGTTCTAATAGTACTTCAAATTTGGAACAAGCAATTCTGTGTTGAAGAGCTCAACCCTAGGAAACAACTGCCACATTATCATTGGTATTTATGTAACAAACAAATTAGGTTATATTTTAGCCACAGAAAATTGAACAAGGAGGTTAGACATCTCAACAAAATTCTTTTTACTATTTTTGATTTTATGAAATAACTGTTTTTTGGTAAACAGTATGGGAAGTAACTTTTCTCTGTTTACAAATGATCAGATATCACAGCTACAGCATTTATCTATAGTATCAATAACTTTTCATGTCTTCTTGTTTTAACTGTTACAAAAAGAACTAAGCTAATTTAAAGAACTCCACAATGCCTTTGCTATCAACTCTGACTATTAAGCATAACAGAAACAGTTCTTGACCTCTCCTGGCCTAAGTCATGTCCTCCCATTTCACCTGAAACATTAAAACTTCTTCTTCCCTATTACTCCCATGGGAAATTCTATCTTTTTTTTCTTTTTTTTAAGAGGTAGGGTCTTGTTTTGTTGCCCAGGGTTGGAGTGCAGTGGCCCAATCATGGTTCACTGCAGCCTTGACCTCCTGGGCTCAAGTGATCCTCCTGCCTCAGCCTCCCAGCATATTTGGGAGGCTAAAGTTTGAATCACGTCTGACACTTCCTGAAGTGATTATTATTAATATACGAGATACTAATAATACCTCATACATTCATAGGACTTATATTCATGGGACTATAGGCCTGCACTGCCATGTTTTCTTTTTTTTTAAAAAATAAAGACAAGGTCTCGCTATCTTGTTCAGGCTGGTCTCAAACCCCAGGCCTCAAGTGATCCTCCCGTCTCAGCTTCCCAAAGTGTTGCAGCTACAGGCATGAGCCACCATGCCCAGCCTAAACTATCTTTAAAATTAGTGCTTTAATGCATAAAAACAACATAATAGAATATAAAAAGTCACAGATCATGGTGAGGGGAAAAATTTAAGGACCTTTCTCTTCCTGTATTTTCTAAAATGCTGCCATGCTTTATAGTTATAAACAGGCATTTAATTTAAACATTATACTATTTTGTAAAAAAAAAAAAAAAAAAGGAATTCATGTTTCTAATTAATTTCCAGAATTCCATACTTTGGATAAATGATTTCCAATCTTACTTACCACCCAACTTCTTAAAGGGGCTAGAACTTGAATCTTTCGCAGCTAGGAGCCAACCACTTCATTTGTTTTTTTTTTTTTTTTTGAGATGGAGTTTCACTCTTGTTGCCCAGGCTGTAGTGCAATGGCACAGTCTTAGCTCACTGCAACCTCCGCCTCCCGGGTTCAAGCAGTTCTCCTGTCTCAGCCTCCCGAGTAGCTGGGATTACAAGCATGCGCCACCACACCGAGCTAATTTTGTATTTTTAGTGGAGATGGGGTTTCTCCTTGTTGGTCAGGCTGCTCTTGAACTCCCAACCTCAGGTGATCTGCCCATTTCGGCCTCCCAAAGTGCTGGGATTATAGGCAAGAGCCACTGCGCCTGGCCCACTTCTTTTCAAATATCTTATTGGTTGGTTGCGGTAAAACCCGCAGAACATAAAAGTTACCATTTTAACCATTTTTAATCAGTGGCATTAAGTACATTCACAATGCTGTGCAACTGTTACCATCATCCATCTTCAGAACGTTTTCAACATCTCTAACAGAAATTCTGTACTCATTTAATAGTAACTCACTATTCCCCACTACTCCAGTCTGTGGTACTTTCTCTCTATGAACTTACCTATTTTAGGTATCTCATGTAACTGGAGTCATACATTTGTCTTTTTGGGTCTGGTTTACTTCACTTAGCATAATGTTTTCAAGGTTCATCCATACTGTAGCATGTACCAGAATTTTATATCTTCTTCAGACTAAATACTCCATTGTATGCATATACCTTATTTTGTTTATTCATTAATCTGTTCATAAATATTTGTTTTTAATAAAAAAAATAAAATTTAATAAATTTTAAAACCAAACAAAAATGGTATTGAATAATCTAGGCAAAATTCTTCAAAACGTGGGAGCCAAAGGAAAAATATAAAGGGAGAAGAGCTCAAAGTCATGTACTGAGGTCCAAGGAATGAAAATAAAACAGTAAGTAGTCACACACTTTTGAGAAGCATAATGCGTGTTTCATTCTGTAATCTTTCTAAAAAACTTTTAAGAGTATAAGACAGGCCGGGCGCAGTGGCTCAAACCTGTAATCCCAGCACTTTGGGAGGCCGAGACGGGCGGATCACGAGGTCAGGAGATCGAGACCATCCTGGCTAACATAGTGAAACCCCGTCTCTACTAAAAAAATACAAAAAAAACTAGCCGGGCGAGGTGGTGGGTGCCTGTAGTCCCAGCTACTCGGGAGGCTGAGGCAGGAGAATGGCATAAACCCAGGAGGCGGAGCTTGCAGTGAGCTGAGATCCAGCCACTGCACTCCAGCCTGGGTGACAGAGCGAGACTCCGTCTCAAAAAAAAAAAAAAAGAGTATAAGACTACCGGCCGGGCATGGTAACTCACGCCTGTAATCCCAGCACTTTGGGAGGCCAAGGCAGGAGGATCACCTGAGTCCAAGAGTTCGAGACGGGCCTGGGCAACATGGTGAAACCCTTGCCTCTACAAAAAATACAAAAATTAGCTGGGCATGGTGGCACATGCACCTCTCGTCCCAGCTACTCAGGAGGCTAAGGTTGTGGGACTTCTTCATCCCAAAAGGACGAGGCTGCAGTAAGATGAGATTGCACCACTGCACTCAGGTCTGGGTAACAGAGCGAGACCCTGTCTCAGAAAAAAAGACTACCATTTGACACATCACTGCAGCAAGAGAATAATCTATAACTATATATGAATATGATCTTCCAACCAGTAATACCTCATATATTCATTAACAAGTAGGTTTTAAATACTTGTTATGCACCATATGCTGAGGGCTGGGGAAAGATAATGTCACTGCCTCTGGAGCTACCTTAAAAATGTAAGGTACAGAGAAATTGTATGATTTTTTTATAACCACAAACATATATAATTTCAAACCTTAATGCTATGAAGAACACAGAACATGACAGGCACGGTGGTTCATGCCTATAATCCTTCCACTTTGGAAGGCCGAGGAAGGCAGATCATTTGAGTTCAGGAGTTCGAGACCGGCCTGGTCAACATGGTGAAACCCTGTCTCTACTAAAAATATAAAATTAGCCAGGCATGGTGGCACGGGCCTGTAGTCCCAGTTACTCGGGAGGCTGAGGGAGGAGAATCACTTGAACCTGGGAGAAAGAGGTTGCAATGAGCTGAGATCACGCCACTGCACTCCAACCTGGGAAACAAGAGTGAAACTGTCTCAAAAAAAAAAAAAAAAAAAAGAAAGAAAAGAAAAAAAGAAAAGAACACAGAACACTACAACCAACTCAAATAGGAAGATATGATCAAGACCAGAAAGTCAGCCAAAATTATCTCTGAAAAAGAGGTATACAAATGGAGACCTAAAAGACTTAACTGTCCAATAGCTGAGTGAAAGCACATTCCCTGCTAAGGGTGGTCAGCATGTACTGCTTTGTTGTCCTGTAACTGCATTACCACAACATAGTTTAACCAGGAAAAGCTACTTTCAACTGTCACTATGTGAACCAGAAGCTATCCGATGATTCACATACCTTACCACCTTTTTAAAAAAACTCTTCCATTTTTTCCTGCTGTTTTTTGTTTGTTTTTACTAATCTTTACTATTCCTGCTTGCTCCCTGGAAACGATCATGGTAAGTTTAAAGTCCCAGAGCCTTACTATGTTAGAGCTGGATGATACTGACATTAAGACCTCCTGGCCTCAAGTGATCTGCCTGCCTCAGCCTCCCAAAGTGCTGGGATTACAGGCATGAGCCACTGCACCCGCCCACAAAAGATACTTTTAAAAGTTAATTCTTCAAATGTGTATATATACACACACACACACACAAGACTGTATATATATGTATATATGTGTATGTGCATATATGTGTATATATGTGCATTAATGTGTGTGTGTGTGTATATATATACACACACAAGACTCGACACAGCGAGACTCTGTCTCAAAAAAAAATAAAAAAAGAGACAGGGTTTTACCATGTTGGCCAGGCTGGTCTCAAACTCCCGACCTCAGGTGATCCGCCCATCTCAGCCTCCCAAAGTGCTGGGATTACAGGCATGAGCCACTGCACCCGGCCTTCAAATGCATTTTTAATTAATTTTAATTAAAATGTTTAATTTTAAAATGTTTACACTCAATTTTTGAGGGATGTGTTATATAAAGTATATAAATATATATATAGATAGATTTTTTTTTTTTTTGAGACAGAGACTCGCTCTGTTGCCCAGGCTGGAGTGCACTGGTGCAATCTCAGCTCACTGCAACCTCCACCTCCTGGGTTCCAGCTATTCTCCTGCATCAGCCATCCAAGTAACCGGGATTACACACACATGTCACCATGCCTGGCTAATTTTTTTTTTAATAGAGATGGGGTTTTGGCTGGGCACGGTGGCTCACCCCTGTAATCCCAGCACTTTGGGAGGCCAAGGCAGGCAGATCACGAGGTCAGGAGATTGAGACCATCCTGGCTAACTTGGTGAAACCATGTCTCTAATAAACATACAAAAAACATTAGCCAGACGAGGTGGCAGGTGCCTGTAGTCCTAGCTACTCGAGAGGCTGAGGCAGGAGAATGGCGTGAACATGGGAGGTGGAGCCTGCAGTGAGCCAAGATCGCGCCACTGCACTCCAGCCTGGGTGACACAGTGAGACTCCATCTCAAAAAAAAAAAAAAAAAAAAAATAGAGACGGGGTTTTACCATGTTGGCCAGGCTGGTCTCAAACTTCTGATCTCAGGTGATCCGCCTAACTCGGCCTCCCAAAGTGCTGGGATTACAGGCGTGAGTCACTGCGCCCGGCCTTCAAATGCATTTTAATGTTTTAATTTTAAAATGTTTACATTCAATTTTTCAGGGATGTGTTATATAAAGTAAGGCAGACTAATTTATATTTTACTTTTTCATGTCAATGAAGCAAACCTAATTTATTTCAGCCTACTGAAGTCTGACTATAAATCAAAAAAGAATTCAAACTGCTTTAGAAAGGGAGAGCCAATAAAAAAACCTCAACTAGAATTTCATGTCAAAGAAAAGAAAACGAGTGCCCATAGTCCCAGCTTCAGGAGGCAGAGATGGGAGAATCACTTAAGGCCGGAAGTTGAAGGCTGCAGTACGCCATGATCATGGCTGTGACAGCCACTGTACTCGAGGCTGGGCAACATAATGAGACTCCATCTCTTAAAAAAAAAAAAAGAAAGAAAGAAAGAAAAAATGAGAAATAAAATTTAGAACATGTAATGGCTATTCATCAAGAAATACAATGTCCATTTACAAATATTTGGGCATAGTTTACTGTTTCTCAATGGGAACACAATTGGCACCTGAGATGAAAAACTATTCAACGTGAAGCAATGTCCAGCACAATGCAAGACATTTAGCACTCCTGTTACCTGCCCGCTAAATGCCATTGTGTTCCCCTACCCCAATCACTGTGACAATCAAAAACAGCCCTCCAAAATTCTAAACTCCTTCTCTAAGAGTGTTACACAATGCCACCCATAGTTGAAAACCAGCAGTAGTTTGAAAGCACTGCAAACTTTTCCTATCTTAATGAAAATCTAACATAGACTCCCAAATTTCTGTCTTAATATACAGAGCATACCTAATATAATTTTAACATTTCTTGATGATAGAGAGTCTTAAGAACACTGACTATTGGCCAGGCATGGTGGCTCACACCTGTGATCCTAGCACTTTGGGAAGACGAAGCAGGCGGACTGTCTGAGCTCAGGAGACCGAGAAGAGCCTGGGCAAAATGGTGAAACCCTATCTCTACTAAAAGTACAAAAATTAGTCAGGCATGGTGGTGCGTGCCTGTAATCCCAGCTACTCAGGAGGCTGAGGCAGGAAAATTGCTTGAACCCGGGAGGCAGCGTTGCAGTAAGCCAAGATCATGCCACTGCACTCTAGCCTGGGTGACAGAATCAGACTCTGTCTCAAAAAAAAAAAAAAACAGACTATTAAGTATTATTGTAATTTTTTTTTTTTTTTTTTTTTACAAGACAGCATCTTGCTCTGTCACCAAGGCTGGGGTACAGTAGCACCTTCTTAGCACTCTGCAGCCTCGAACTCCTGGACTCAAGCAATCCTCCCACCTCAGCCTCCCAAATAACTAGGACTATAGGAGCATACCACCACATCTAGTTCATACAATTTTTTGTAGAGATGTTTCACTATGTTGGCCAGGCTGGTCTCAAACTCCTGGCCTCCAGCAATCCTCCCACCTCAGCCTCCCAAAGAGTTGCAATCACAAGCATGAGTCACCATGCCTGGCCTGCTATTGTAATATAATAAGATTCTTGGAAATTAAAGTCTGTGTTATCTTTGATCCTGTATTAATGACCCAAGTCTATTATATCTGAATATGATAAGACTATTATTTGACATATATACTGATTTACAGTTCTTTTTCATTTTATCCTTTTGAGCCAGCATTATTTCTTCTGGGATCTGTCTACCTCTAGGATTCTCCCTGTATGAGAGTAATTTTTATCACTAATGACCAAGTTTATTAAATCAAAAAGTCTGAAGTGACAGATGAAGTCTTGAAGATGGCTCCAGGTCTTCCTAAAAATTAAAGTGCATGGGCTTAAAGATAGCTACCCTCTAAGAATTTAACTTACTTTTGGTTTTAAAACTATGTAATAACTTAAAAAATTCCAAAGATCTGACAGTTGAATAAATCAGAACAAAGCATTTATTATTAAATAATTAATCTTCAGGACTAAAGTACACTATTATATACTACCAAATACTCTGATCGAGTATTATAATTATTACTAATAATATTTAAATAACTCACCTGATTTCTTTTAGTCCTTCTCTCTGGATAACTTGAAGAATTTCTTTATGACTCATGGGTGTATTGGGGTATTTTTCTAAGACCTGAAAAACAAGTATATAATAATAAATTATTTCTTATCTCAAGTTCTTATAATTCTATATATAATTATATTTCTTATGTCTTAATAATTATATCCAGAGCATACATATCCACTTTTCATCCCTTATATTTCAGAATAAATGAAAAATTAACAATATATATCAGATCTTCTTTCCCTCAGTCATAAATAGTAAGTCAACTCCTGAAGCAGAAATTGACCAAAAAAGCTAAAATTAACAACCCAATTATTCACTACTAATAATATGCAACTATTTACTTTCTACCTCCATCCCCACATCCCTTCACTACCTGTGACCTACTGCAAGCACATTAAGATTATCCATTTCCTGGTAAATGTATAGCAAAGCCTAGTAAATCACAGGAGCACAATAAATTCTTAACCAAAACAAGTAAACAATATGATTATAATAAAATTAAAGTAATATCTGTGTTTTGGTTCTGGTAAAGACAGAGTAAGCATAGTCCATTCTGTCTCTACCACTGAATGCAACTAAAAACCTGGACAGAATGCATGAAGCAGCTATTTGAGGACTCCAAAAATGGTAGCAGGTGGCCTAGGGAGAAAAGCATAACTAGGAGTACCACACTAGTCCAGCAGTGAGTTTCCTGATTTTGTTTCCCTCTGGTTCCCCTGAGCCGGGACTTAAAGGCAGCCCAAAACCCGGAACTGCAGGCTAAGTGCAGGGAGAAAGTGCTCCAAGAGAAAAATCTTCTTTGGTCTGAGGCACAGTAAAGAGGGCATTTCTAAATGTTGGATAGCGGGAGAAAAAATTCTCTGGGTTTTCCCCCCCTTTTCTTTTTCTCTGCCGTTGCCCCAGGCAATCGCATGGGAGCAGCTGTGGTAATACTAGCAGTAGCTAGACAGGGACCTAAAACTCCAAGAAAGCAGAACCTTGCAAGTGGTCCTACAAGCATGGGAGGAATTCCCATGATTTATCTCGGCCAGGCACAGTGTTTCGTGCCTGTAATCTTGGCACTTTGGGAAGCTGAAGCGGGCGGATGACTTGAGGTCAGGAGTTCAAAACCAGCCTGGCCAACATGGTGAAACCCCATCTCTACTAAAAATACAAAAATTAGTCAGGCATGGTGGTGAGTGCCTGTAATCCCAGCTACTCAGGAGGCTGAGGCAGGAGAATCACTCGAACCTGGGAGACAGAGGTTGCAGTGAGCTGAGATTATGCCACTGCACTCCAGCCTGGGCAACAGAGCAACACTCCATCTCAAAAAAAAAAAAAAAAATTAGCGGGGCATGGTGGTGAACCTGGGAGGCAGAGGTTGCAATAATCCGAGATTGTGCCCCTGCACTACAGCCTGGGCGACAGAGCCTGTCTCAAAAAAAGAAATAATGTCTAATAAACAATTCAAACTTACTCAACATAGGAATAGTAAGGAAATCAGCAACTCACAAGAGAAAAGATAAGCTATATATAATAAACCTAAAGTAACAGAGATGTTGGAATTATCAGACAAAAGTAGCTATTACAACTATGCTTCAAGATGTCTGGTGAATATTCTTGAAACAAATAGCTAAGAGTCTCAACAGATATATATGTATATTTCGTATACGTTTTATTTTGTTGTTTATACTTACATTTATATATGAAACAAAAATACAATAACCAGTAATATGTCCAAACATAATACAGCAAGATAAATGGCAGCCAAAATTCAAATCCAAGTCTTGCACCACTATAGCACACTGTGTCCTGTGTTTGTAACTATTTTCTCATTTGGTCAGTCATAAAATCCAACACATATTTCTGTGTATCATGTTCCTTGATCTCTCTGCTACATCTGACATTAACTGTTCCCTTCACAGACTTCACCCTCCCAGACTTTTCTTTTTCCCCAAAATATTTTTCTCAGTTTTCTTTGTAGATGTCTTTTTCTGTGCCCATCCCTCAAATATTTTATAAACATCCATTTACCCCTTTTACTTTTCACTCCACCAAAATTTCCCTGAATAACATTAACCACACCAAGCTTTCACCAATCACTCACATTTTGATGAATGAAGCAGCAGTCTGTTAAAAACTATTAAAAACCTGTAAAAGTTGGATATCCCATAAGCATTTCAAACTTCAGATGTCCAAAGTTAAACTTACTGCTTTCATCCAAGTTAAGGCCAATACAGAAAACTGAACCTTTATTTATTTATTGTCTATATACTAAAAATGTATTAAAGTACTGAAAATAAACAAAAATACAACATGGACCTGGACAAATAATAGTTCACAAAAGGGTTAATATAACTGGATAATAACCATATGAAAAAGAATTTGCACACTGAAGTATTTATGAATGAAATATGATGTCTGGGACTTCAAAAAATACACAAGAAGTTATGGGTTTAAATATAGCAAGATTGGCCATAAATTGATAATTATAGAAGCTAAATGATGAACACAAAGATATTCACTATATTATTGTCCACTTTTACGTACAAATTCAATATCCTATAAAAATTTATGAAGCAAACGAAATACAATATTTGACTTTACTAGCAATCAAATATAATACATTTCAATGTGGGTTTTTTCCTGCCAATTTAAATGGCAAAAATGGCTACGTTTGCACGTATACATCTGTCCAAGGAGCTAGAAAACTGAAATAAGTATTTCTAGAGTGTCATTTCTCTGGCATATCAAATCTTAATTGAAAGGTGACTATTAAATCATTATCAGAATGAGCCACACTCAGAACTGAAAATATTTGTATTATTCATGGTAATGGTAAAAATTAATATTTTCTAATATATTCTGCAGAACAAGGAATTAAGTTATTTTAATATTCTAATGTGTTTGAAACATCATAAGACATTAAGCTATTAGAAGTGGAGACCAGTTGGGTGCGGTGGCTCACACCTGTAATCCCAGCACTTTGGGAGGCTGAGATGGGCAGATCACAAGGTCAGGAGATCAAGACCATCCTGGTTAACACGGTGAAACCCCATCTCTACTAAAAATACAGAAAAATTAGCCGGGCATGGTGGTGGGCGCCTGTAGTCCCAGCTACTCAGGAGGCTGAGGCAGGGGAACGTAAACCCTGAAGGCGGAGCTTGCAGTGAGCGGAGATTGTGCCACCACACTCCAGCCTGGGCGACAGAGTGAGATTCCATCTCAAAAATAAACAAATAAATAAATAAATAGAAGTGGAGACCGAAAACTGTGTCTTTTTAGTAAGGATTTCACTGATTTCCAAGATGTTCTGTACTTTAATCAAACAGAGTAAACCAGTTGGTTAAAACTACTGAAGGAGGCCAGACACAGTGACTCAGGCATGTAATCCCAGTACTTTGGGAGGCCAAGGCAGGTGGATCACCTGAAGTCAAGAGTTCAAGACCAGCCTGGCCAACGTGGTGAAACTCCATCTCTACTAAAAATACAAAAATTAACTGGGCGTGGTGGCGGGTGCCTACTGTAGTCCCAGCTACTAGGGAGGCTGAGGCAGGAAAATTGCCTGGACCGGGAGGCGGAGGTTGCAGTGAGCCAAGATCGCGCCATTGCGCTCCAGCCTGGATGACAAGAGCGAAACTCCATCTCAAAAAAATATATATATATATTATATAATATATAAAAAATATAATATACAATTTATATATTATAAAATATAATATATAACATATTGTATATTATGTAAAATATAAAATAACACATATAATATACATGTTATATAAATATATAAATTATATAAAACATATGTTATATATATAATATATATATGGAGTATTTATTTTCTTTAAAAAAAAAAAAAGTTTATCACAGGTTCCTTTAAATGCTAGGCATTTAGAATTAGTTTTTTTAAGGCCAGGTACAGTGACTCACACCTGTAATCCCAGCACTTTGGGAGGCCGAGGGCAGATCACTTGAGGCCAGAAGTTCAAGACCAGCCTGGCCAACATGGAGAAACCCTCTCTCTGCTAAAAACACACGCAAAAAATTAGCCAGGTGTAGTGGTGGGCGCCTATAATCTCAGTTACTCAGGAGGCTGGTTCAAGAATTCAAGAATCACTTGAACCCAGGAAGCAGAGGCTGCAGTGAGCCGAGACAGCGCCACTGTACTCCAGCCTGGGTGAAAGAGCGAGACTCCGTCTCCAGAAAAAAAACAAAAAGTTTTTTATTGTTGTCTTTTTTGAGACAGGGTCTCACTGTATTGCCCAGGCTGGAGTGCAGTGGTGCAATCACAGCTCACTGCAACCTCCGCCTCCCAGGCTCAAGCAATGCTCCCACCTCAGTCTCCAGAGTAGCTAGGACTACAGGCATGTGCCACCACACCTGGCTAATTTTTGTATTTTTTTGTACAGACAGGGTTTTGCCATGTTGCCCAGGCTGGTCTTGAACTCCTGGGTTTTTGTACTTTTTGTAGAGAGGGGGTTTAGCCATGTTGTCCAGGCTGGTCTCAAATTCCTGGGCTCAATGTTCCACCTGCCTCGGCCTCCCAAGGTGCTAGGATTACAGGTGTGAGCTACGATAACTGGCCTAGAATTAGTTTTAATATAGAAAAGTATTATACTAATTTTTCTCAGACTGCTTAAAGCTATAGTTTGGGGGAGAAAGAAAAATGTTTTTCAATTAAAGATTTAAATACTACACTTTTAAAACTTTTTATTATGGAAATCTAAAAACATTCACCAAATTAGAGAGAACATTACAATGAACCACCACATACCCATCACCCATTTTCAACAATTATCAACACATGGCCTATCTTGTTTCATCTATACCTTCAGCCACCCTCCGTCCACAAACTGGGTTATTCTGAAGCAAGCCACTGACATTTCATTCATTATTATTGTGATATATATCTCTGACAACAAGGACTTAAAAAAATATTTTACACCTCAGAAAATGACTATAATTCCTTAACATAAAATTATTTAGTCAATGTCCCAAATTTACAGGAAAAAACCACTGCTTTTAAATACTTGATTTGTTCAAATCTATAGACTTACATATACTGGATTTGGCTAACACATGTCTTGAAGTATCTTTTAATCTACGGATTTCTCTCATTCTTTTTTCTTCCAATTTACTTACAGAAAAAAACTAGTAAGCTGTACTGTAGCTACACATATCCTGTATCGTGCTAATCGTATGGTCCTCTATCCCTTGCATTTCCTGAAAATTAGAATCGAAACCTAGAGGCTTGCTCAGATTCAGATTTTATTTTAGCAAGAAAACTTCATAGGCTTACGGTATACTTCCTACCACGCCACATCAGAACACACAAAATATCTATGATCTCCTTTTTGAGATGCTAAGATATATCAGTGGGATAGATGTGGTCTACCTGATCCACTTATTATAAAGCTTCCTATCAGCATTTCAATCTAATTGTTTTAGCAGCCACCGATGATCACTATCTCCATCATTTTATTTAGGGGTTGGAAAGTGCTGATGGTCCATCGTTCCTTTTTCATTTATAAGCGAGAGCCCTTCTAAAAAGAAATGCTTTCCACTATCTATTTGGTTACCCCAGGTACAATCCATATTGAAAAAGCAGGATAAGGCTGCACGTAGTGGCTCACGCTTGTAATCCCAGCAGGCCAAGGCAGGTAGATCACCTGAGGTCAGGAGTTCAAGACCAGCCTGGCCAACATGGTGAAACTCCGTCTCTACTAAAAACACAAAAATTAGCCGGGTGTGGTGGCACATGCCTGTAATCCCAGCTACTCAGGAGGCTGAGGCAAGAGAATCGCTTGAACCCGGGAGGCGAAATTTGCAGTGAGCGAGACTGCGCCACCGCACTCCAAACTAGGCGACAAGAGCAAAACTCCTCCAAAAAAAAAAAAGGCAGGATAAGCAACTTATTTTTGTATTTACTGTTTTCAGAATAATTAGCTGGTTTTCTGGCATGCTGCAAAGGTGATGTTGGTTTTTGTTTGAAATACCACTATTATGAGTATCATTTTATAAAGTACCATTATGCATTTAAATATATTTTTGTGCTTTAATTACTGTATTTCCTCACTTGTGAATTGGCTATTCATTGGCTATTGTCCACTTATATACCATTTGTGAGAGCTCTCTAATTTACATTAAATATACTGAAACATTTACTGTCACATTTACTACAAACCCTTTCTTCCAGTTTATTCTTCATCTTTTTATCACTATTGATTTTCCATGAAAGTTTTTATTAATTTCACGTATTGTAACTGACTGGTCTTTTCTATTTCTTTAAGCATGTTTACACTTAAATGTAGTTTCCCTCCCTTTGATAACTTAATACTTTTTCTGTATTCATTTACATTTAACTCTTATAATTCATATAAGAAAAAGTGCATGGGCCGGGCTCAGTGGCTCATGTCTGTAATCCCAGCACTGTGGGAGGCCAAGGCGGGCAGATCACTTGGGGCCAGGAGTAAGAGACCAGCCTGGCCAACATGACCAAACCCTGGTTCTACTAAAAATACAAAAATTAGCTGGGTGTGGTGGCACATGCCTGTTACCCCAGCTACTCGGGAGGCTGAGGGACAAGAATCTGAGGCATGAGAATCCTGAGAGCCAATCCCTGGGAGGCGGGGGTTGCCATGAGCCGAGATAGTGCCACTGGACTCCAACCTCGGTGACAGAGTGAGACTCTGTCTCCCCCACCAAAAAAAGAAAGAAAATGTGCATAGACAGAAATGAGAAAAATGTGCAGACACACTAGAAAAAAACCAAGAGGGAGAGAATGAGGGGAAAAAAACCCTGTCTTGGCCACATATATTACTGAGCAAACATGCTGTATGAACCATTACATTATCTTACCACAAGTGGAAAAGACTACAGTAGTTTTGCAAAACTGTTAGCTTACATTAACCACAGGAGGGCAGTGTTTATCAAACAAAACCTCATTCCACTGCTGCTCATGGAACTTCAAAGTACAATTTTTAGAAACTACTTTATGACTCAGAATAATTAAAATCAACACGACATAGATTTAAAGCTAGATTTTTAAAGGGTGCTTAATATATTCACTTCTTAGCTTGTAGATTCTCAATTCAGTTAATAAAAACGATTTAAAAATTTTATTTTCTGAACACTCAAGAATAATTGAGTTACCTCCAAGATTCAAGTTTGATTCTAGCCTAAATAACAGGAATATTTCAATTATTGTTGCATTATGAGTTCATTCCAGATATACAGATGTGCAGAGTCTGAATTCTGTACAATCTATATGACTGTTACATTTTAAATGTCCAAATAAGTAATACAGTGATCTTTATATAGAGTTCTATCAGTGTTAGAAGGCTCATTTACTGCCCAAAAGCTTTAATTAGGGTAACTTGTGCCATACCAGTAAATCAAATCAGCCAACAATAAAGAGTGAGAAGAGACAAGAGCTTATGTTATAGAACAATATATCAACATTTAAGAGCCAGAGAAGAACAACTAGGAAATAAACTAAGTGACCAGAGGGATAAGAAGAAAACCAGAAAACACTAGTGTTTCAGAAAAGACAAAAGTATTCTAAGGTTTAGGTGGTCAACAATGTCAAATGCTGCCTAGAAGCTGAGATAACAACAGAAATTTATCCCCTGTATTTGGCAACAAAGGGATCTTTAATTAGCTTTGTAAATTCAGATTCCACTTAATGTGGAGGGAAGAAATCAGATGTGAGGGGATTTAGCACTGACTGGGAGTAGTAACAGGGAATTAAAACAACTCTTTCTAGGACAATAAAGAAAACAAAATGTGGAATTGAGGAATAATTGTTTCGTCAAATGAAGTTTCACTGAACCAGGATAAAGGGAGACCCAAACATCCCTAGATATCCCATATTCCCCCTTTCCACCATGAGAGGCAAGTAATTTCAGATACATTTTTTGACAAATCCCTCATTATCTGAGCTTGAGGTACTAGTTCCGATTTGACACTCAAGAACAAAATGAATTCAGAGGATCTGGTTTCCCTCAGTTACCAAACTCATGATACACTCACTCACCTGAGTTCAGGAGCTCAACACTGATGAGAGTAACAAGGAACACACGGTATTTCGACAGAAATGTTATCTAAAAGAGCCTTCGGAGGAAAGAGGGAAAAGGTCCTTACCTGGCTGTTTAGCAGTATCTGTTGATCACTACCTGTGTCCTGAGATGCACTTTTCTGTTCAGCTTCTGTCACACTAGACTCTCGTGGTTCACTCTACTCTACCTCTCTACTAGTAACTTCCTCATTGCCCACAGTCTTTTAATGTTGGTCTCCTTCAGGATTCTTTTCTCCTCAGTGTTTTACTCTCTTGGACATTTTCATCCTCCCATGGCTTCAAAAATAGCTATGCTCCTATAGCAGCACCCTAATACATCCCCAGTACTGCTTATCACAGTGCACCAGTTTTTTGTTTTTGAGACAGGGACTCACTCTGTCGCCCAAGGTGGCCTGCAGTTCCATACCTGGAGTACATGATCATAGCTCACTGCAGCCTCAAACTCCTGGGCTCAAGCAATCCTCCTGCCTCAACCTCTCAAGTAGCTAGGACTACAAGTGTGAGCCACCATGCCCAGCCTTATTCATCTAGTATTACTAGTGCCTATTATATGACAGATCTAAAACACTTAATCGTTGGCTGATGGAATTAGGAACATGGGTGGCAAGACTAGCTTTAGACACTAGTAAAAATGCCTCTTTTAAAAAAAGCATAAAAGCTGAGGGAAGGCCGGGCGCGGTGGCTCACGCCTGTAATCCCAGCACTTTGGGAGGCCGAGGTGGGTGGATCACCTGAGGTCGGGAGTTCAAGACCAGCCTGACCAACATGGAGAAACCCCGTCTCTACTAAAAATACAAAATTAGCCAGGCATGGTGGCATATGCCTGTAATCCCAGCTACTCGGGAGGCTGAGGCAGGAGAATCACTTGAACCCAGGAGGCGGAGGTTGCAGTGAGCTGAGATCTATACAGAGAGGCACCTACAGATATACAGAGAAGATTACAGAAGCTGACTTTGTAAGCTCATGGGCATAGTTTACCTAGGGGTCCCTCAATTCTGAACAGCTCTATCAAGTCACTTTGGTTTAGTCTTTCCCAGCTTGGATTCTTTTAATTATCCAAAAAGTCTGGAGGTTATACACACTCCCTAGTTCAAGAAAAAAAAGCTCTCAATCAAACTCTCTTCAAACTCTGAAGAATTAATAACACTAACAGTTAATACTTATCTAGCATTTAATTGCCAAGCACTATTCTAAGTGATTTAGATATGTTAGCTTATTTAACCTTTACAATAAACCTATGCGGTAGATACTATCAGCCCATTTTTTTCAGATGTGAAAACTGAGGTGCAGAGAAATTAAATAACCTGTCTAAGGTTTCATCAGCTAATTAATGAAAAGAGCCACTGTTGCTGCTGAGTTGCCCAACTTGTCATCAGCAGAATCCAACTCTCAGCACCCTGTGTTACAATTCCTCAAAAACAAGAGCCAACCATTTCAGTGGCTCTGAAGGTGACAACAATTTGTAGACCTAGTAGGTGCTCCTCGGTGCTTCCACATCTAATGATAAAACGCAAGTACAGCATATGACAAAGGCACGATAAGGAAAAGAGAAATAGGGGCTTAGACTCCTCAGGAATGATGGCCTCAGGCAAGCAACCTTGATCAGCTGCAGTCTGGCCATGAGTGAGGGAAATCTAGACTAGGCAGTGGCAGAGGGAGATGATGAATATCAATATGGCCTCGGAACCAGCTGCTGCAGCAGAGACTATGACCTATTCCACTAATCCTCTATAGTAAGCCATTTTAAGAGACCGCTGCCAGCGTCTGTCTTAAGGAGCTAGTGTCAAGAACAGGCTTACTGTGGAGCACAAGCCATTAAGAAACACATCCAAATAGAACCTTTCAGTGTACTGCAACACATACGTCCCTCAAGAACCTCCTCAGCTCTGGCAGACAGCGCCTCTCACACACTGTCAGCATGCCACCTTCGCTCATGCTGCTCTGTATCTGACATACCTTCCCTACTCCTTTTGACAGATACCTCAAAGTTTATCTATCACTTAACAAAATAGCAAAGATTTTTAAACTGGTAATATTAAATTCTTCAAGAGTTGAATAAGACAGGTACATACACACTAAAACAGTGGAGAGGGTAAAATGGTACACCTTTATAGACAGTAATTTGGTAACAGGCCAGGCGCGGTGGCTCACATTTGTAATCCCAGCACTACTTGGGAGGCCGAGGTGGGTGGATTGCTTTGAGCCCAGGAGTTAGAGACCAGCCTGGGAAACATGGTGAAATCCTATCTCTACTAAAAATATAAAAATTAAGCTCACAACTGTAATCTCAGCACTTTGGAAGGCCAAGGTGGGCGGATTCCCTGAGGTCAGGAGATTGAGACTAGCCTGGCCAACATGGCAAAACCCCGTCTCTACTAAAAACACAAAAATTAGCCGGGCGTGGTGGTGTATGCCTATAATCCCAACTCGGGAAGCTGAGGCAGGAGAATCGCTTGAACCCAGGAGATGGAGGTTGCAGTGAGCTGAGATCATGCCATTGCACTCCAGCCTGGGCGACAGAGTAAGACTCTGTCTCAAATAAATAAATAAAAATATAAAAATTATCTGGGCATGGTGGCACACACCTGTGGTCCCAGCTACTCAAGAGGCTGAGTGGGTGGACTGCTTGGTCCCAGGAGGCAGAGGTTGCAGTGAGCCGAGATCGTGTCACTACACGCTAGCCTGGGTGACAGAGTGAGACCCTGTCGCAAAAAAAAAAAAAATTGGTATTAACTTCTACAGCCTTTCAAAGAGTGACACCCTCTTACCCAGTAACCCTTCTTCTAGCAAATCTGTCAAAGCAAAGTAACAGAAATACATGAGGCCTAGGCACAAAAGTGTTACTGCAGTATTATTTGTAACAAAGTTATAAAAATAAATAATCTAAATAAACACCCAATACTAAGATAATCAAGTAATTTAACTCCCCTTCCAAAGAGATCGATCCTTAGTACATGAGCAAAGAGAGAGCACAGGCCTCTTTATCTTTGTGCTCCTCAAATTAGACAATACCCAAAACGTAAGAGAAATCCAATTATTGCTAAATTGAAAATATATTGTTATTAAAAATGCTTTTGAGTTTCCAAAGATAAGGAAATGCTTATGAATGTAAAATTGAATACACAATAAGATTTCGATTAAATTTTAAAAACAGACAGGATTAGGAATAAATATACAAATATTAATAATATGACATTAGATCAGAGTGTTAATTTATAATTCAGGCCCACAGTATAAACAGGCTTCAGGATTCCATGAATCCCTTTGGAATCAGATATAGTATTTAGTGTTTATATCTTTTTCTGGGGAGTAGATCCATAGCTTTCATCAAGTTCCAAAGGGACAGTGGGCGCCTGTAGTCCCAGCTACTTGGGAGGCTGAGGCAGGAGAATCGCTTGAACCCAGGAGGCAGAGGTTGCAGTGAACCAAGATCCCGCCATTCCACTCCAGCCTGGGCAACATGAGTGAAACTTCGTCTCAAAAAAAAAAAAGAAAACCTCAAAAAACAAAGTGCTCCAACTTACTTTCTGATTAAAATGCAAGAAAACCGGCGGGGTGCAGTGGCTCACTGCTGTAATCCCAGTACTTTGGGGGAGAGAGGTGGGCGGATCATCTGAGGTCAGGAGTTAAGAGACCAGCTTGGCCAACATGGTGAAACATAGTTTCTACTAAAAGCACAAAAATTACCCAGGCGTGGTGGCACGCGCTTGTAGTCCCAGCTACTCGGGAGGCTGAGGCACAAGAACCGCTTGAACCTGAGAGAAGGAGGTTGCGGTGAGCTAAAATTGCGCCACTGCACCCCAGCCTGGGTGACAGTGTGAGACTCTGTCTCCAAAAACAAAACAAACAAACAAAAGGCAAGAAAACCATGTTAGCAAAAAAAAAAAAAATCCTTACAATCATTTTTCATCTCTACCCCCAGAAAGTCTTGGAACAAGAAAAAAATCACGATTATGATATCTACGTAAGAGAAGAAGTAAAAGAAAGGTATAATTATGGAAAAGGAAACAATTTATTATTTGTAGATGTCTTTCTGATACTCTTAAAATAATTGATCTTTTTACTATTGTTGATTTGAACAAATATCTAAGCACCTACTACAGCTGCATTTCCTTTTTTTTTTTTAAACTTTTTTATTTATTTTTTATTATTATTATACTTTAAGTTCTAGGGTACATGTGCATAACGTGCAGGTTCGTTACATATGTATACTTGTGCCATACTCCCTCCCTCCCTCTCTCCTTCCCACCCTCCCTTCCTTCTTCCCTCCTTCCCTTTCTTCCTGTCTTCCTTCCTTCCCTCTTTCCTTAAGTCGTTTAGTAAAACGAGTTCAACTCGTCAGCATACAGCTGCATTTCCTAACAAGTCATCCAAAATACTGCTATACTATGACTACTCAAACTTATACTCTACTATCCTCAATATATTAGCTCCACAAGATTAAGTTAGTCCAATTCCAAGGTCCCTCAAAAATAAGTCTCACATATGCCTTTGGTAATGAAGCTATCCTCTGTTAAAATGCCATTTTTGTGCTCCCTTCTGCAGCACACATACTAAGAACATGCAGAGAAGATCAGCATGGCCCCTGCACAAGGATGACATGCAAATTCATGAAGCATTTTGTATTTTTAAAATATAATAAAAATTAAAAAAATAAAATGCCGTTTTCTCCCCAAACCCATTATCAATGCATAATCTTTTTTAAGGGTCCAGAATGACAGCTATAAAGACTGTTATAAGAGAAAGGCATAATTTTTACTGTTAGTTGCTGTGGGTCCATGAACTCCACAAAGCTTAAGGTAGATTTGTTTCTAGGAGTTTACCTACCATTCAACATTCTTCTGCTAAAAAGGCCCTGATTTTCTTTTGGAGATCCATCCCCTACTCCACTCTAAATCCACACAGTGGAAACCAACACTAGCAGTAACACATGAAACCCAATTAGCACTTCCCATCCTCTTGACCACAGTGAATGGTTTACTAATGGGAAGAAGTCTCAAGCCAAGGGTAAAGGGCAGAATAAGAGAAAAATTAAAACTTTGTTAACTCCAGCAACCACTGGAGTTAAATCTGCATGATGTGAGGCTAAAGCTAACAGCTTTCTTGCTCCACAGAGTTTGAGGATCAAATTAACAACCCAAACACAAAGAGACAGAAACACAGCCGGGTGCAGTGGCTCACGCCTGTAAACCCAACATTTTGGTAGCCCGAGGTGGGCGGATCCCGAGGTCAGGAAATCGAGACCATCCTGGCTAACACGGTGACACCCCGTCTCTACTAAAAATACAAAAAATTAGCTGGGCATGGTGGGCGGGCACCTGCAGTCCCAGCTACTCGCAAGGCTGAGGCAGGAGAATGGTGTGAACCTGGGAGGAAGAGGTTGCAGTGAGCCAAGATAGCGCCACTGCATTCCAGACTGGGCGACGGAGCAAGACTCTGTGTCAAAAAAAAAAAAAAAAAAAAAAAAAAAGGCCGGGCACAGTGGCTCACACCTGTAATCCCAGTACTTTGGGAGGCTGAGGCGGGCAGATCACAAGGTCGAGATCGAGACCATCCTGGCTAACATGGTGAAACCCCATCTCTACTAAAAATACAAAAATCAGCCATGTGTGGTGGCGAGCCTGTAGTCCCAGCTACTCGGGGAGGCTGAGGCAGGAAAGGAAATAGCAGACAGGTGGCGGAGCTTGCAGTGAGCTGATGTCTCAGCCACTGCACTCCAACCTGGCTGACAGAGCAGACTCCACCTCAAAAGGGAGAAGCGGAAACGCCTGGTCGAGTAATGCATGTATTTATTTATTGAGAGACAGAGTCTTGCTCTATCAGCCAGGCTGGAGTGCAGTGGCGTGATCTCAGCTCACTGCAGCCTCCATCGCCCAGATTCAAGTAATTCTCCCACCTCAGCCTCCCGAGTAGCTGGGATTACAGGCACACGCCACCACATCTAATTTTTGTTTTTTTTGTTTTTTGAGATGGACCATGCCCATCTAATTTTTGTATTTTTATTACAGATGGGGTTTCACCATGGTGGCCAGGTTAGTCTCAAACTCCTAACCTCAGGTGATCTGCCCACCTCAGCCTCCCAAAGTGCTGGGATTACAGGTGTGAGCCACTGCGCACCTGGCCTATACCTCTTTTTGTTTTTTGGTGTTTTTTTTTGGTTGACACCAGTGTTTTATTTCAGGAAGCAGGACTTCCAGACCTGGGTCTGTCCAGTGGAGTCCTGGAGCCTCCAGCTTCTCACTTGGCCTTTGGGTTATGGAACTTGTATCCAGCAAAAACAGCCTTGTCCCCAAGAGCCTCCTCGATCCTCAATGAATTGGTTGTATTTGGCCAGGCGCACCAAGGGGTAGGGGGCGCCAGTCTTGACCTGTCCTGTGCAGAGCCCCACCACAAGGTCAGCAATGAAAATGTCCTCAGTCTCCCCAGAGCAGTGGCTCACCATCACCCCTCAGCCGTTAGAGTGAGCCAGTTTGCACACCTGGATCGATTCGGTCACCGAGCCAATCTAGTTGACCTTCAGCAGCAGACAGCTGCAGGCCTTCTTCTCAAAGGACTGGGCAATCCTCTTGGGGTTGGTGACTGTCAGGTCATCCCCCACAATCTGGATGTCCACCCCTGAGAGGAACGAGGTCCAAGTGGCCAGTCAATCTGGTTAAAGGGGTCCTCGATGGAGACAAGTCTAGGTGGCAGCTGGGACAGTGTCCTATACCTCATTTTTAATACTACATAGGCTACAAGTTCTAGAATAATGCCAAATAGTAGTAATGATAGAAATTTCTTCATCACATGTCTAATTTTTTCAAATACTTGTTTCTAGCAATTTGCCATCATTGTGTTATTGGCTGTTAGTTTGATTTTTTTTTTTTTTTTTTTTTGGCAGGGGGGAGATGGGCAGCTTTTCTCAATAAAGCAATTCAAAAAACAAGGCTCTTTCCAATGTGGTAAGCCATGTGGTGAGCCATGTGGTGAGCCATGGAGTTCTTCTGTATCCAACCCGAAAAGAGAACACATAGAAAAAGCACACCCTATTCTTGAGTACCTTGGCTAGGAAGTGACACGTATTACTTCTGCTCACATTCTACCGCAAAAATAGTCACTTGGCACTATCTAGACACAAGAGAGTCTAGGAAATAAAATCCTTGTCTGGGTAGCTGGGACAAGGATTGTACCTATATGTTCCCATCTCTACATACAGTTTTCATCATTGACCTAGTAATTTAATGAATCAATAATTTTCTAATAACAAAGTAGCTTTGCATTCGTGGAATGAACTTCCAATTAATCATGGAGCTACATTGGCCACCTCATCATCCTAGACTAAGGCAGGCACTCTCCTGCTTCAGAATCTTTGCACTGTCTACTCCATCCATGTAGAATGCTCTTTTACTGGATGTATGCAAAGCTTCACTGCCTTCATATGTTTGGTCATATGTCAACTTCTCAGTGAAGTCTTCCCTGAATATCCTATTTAAATTACGAACTACTTCAAAACCAGCCCAGCATTCCCCAGTCATCCAGCTTTCCTTTTCCACACAGCATTTACCACTAACATACTATATACTGTAATTTATTTATTTACCATGTTGTCCATCTTTCATCCCTACCTACAAATCTGTTAAATTCCATGCAGGCAGGAATTTATTTTATTTTATTTATTATTATTATTATTTTTTTTTTTTTTTTTTTTTTTTGAGACAGAGTCTCTGTCACCCAGGCTGGAGGAAAATGGCGCGGTCTCAACTCACTGTAATCTCTACCTCCTGGGTTCAAACAATTCTGCAGGCAGGGATTTTATTTTTCCTCATTTGTTCACTGCTATATCCACAGATCCTACAGCAGTGCCTGGCATATAGTAAGTGCTCAATAAATATTTAACTACATTCAATGTTGAATACAATGAATCTCCACATCTATGACACTGAGATTTAGCGTTTGCAAATTGATCCTACTCTAAGCCAACCTAAGACAATTACTAAAGAACTGCTCCCTCCATTAGCTTACAGATGTAAACAATTGATTCTTTTAAATTGACAATATTTATAACATTTCCCCTGGTCTCTGCCTAAATCTCTTATTCTATATAGTGAAAGCCAGAAAAGGTTTCAGAACAAAATGACAAAATGGTCTCTCCAACACAACCCAGGGTATTAGTTCGGTGTCTTCCTTTACTCCATAGCAGCCACGTCCTCCTCATCTCCATTGTGTCTACATTCCAAAAAAAAAAAAAAATTTTTGGCCAGGCGCGATGGCTCACACCTGTAATCCCAGCACTCTGGGAGGCTAAGGCAGGCGGATCATGAGGTCAGGAGTGTAATCCCAGCACTTTGGGAGGCTGAGGCAGGCGGATCACGAGGTCAAGAGATGGAGACCACACTGGCCAACATGGTGAAATAGCATCTCTACTAAAAATACAAAAATTAGCCGGGTGTGGTAGCGCACGCCTGTACTCCCCAGCTATTCAGGAGACTGAGGCAGAAGAATCGCTTGAACCCCGGAGGCAGAGGTTGTAGTGAGCCGAGATCATACCACTGCACTCCAGCCTGGCGACAGAGCGAGATGCCGCCTCAAAAAAAAAAAAAAAAATTAAAGCCTAATACACAGAGGGAAATTGATAAAGGGAAGAAATGGTGACAAATAAAGTGAACATAAGTAGATACCTGATTTTTTTTTTGTTTTTTTGAGATGGAGTTTCACTCTTTGTTGCCCAGGCTGGAGTGCAATGGTGTGATCTCGGCTCACTAGAACCTCCGTCTCCTGAGTTCAAGTGATTCTTCTGTCTCAGCCTCCTGAGTAGCTGGGATTACAGGCGCCCGCCACCACACCCGGCTAATTTTTGTACTTTAAGTAGAGACGGGGTTTCGCCATGTTGGCCAGGCTGGTCTCGAACTCGTGACCTCAGGTGATCTGCCTGCCTCAGCCTCCTGAAGTGGTGGGATTACAGACGTGAGCCACCACACCTGGCCTCTTCTTTTTGAGATAGGGTTTTGCTGTGTTGCCCAGACTGGTCTTGAATTGCTAGGCTCAAGTGATTCTCCCACCCCAGCCTTCCAAGTAGCTAGGACTGCAGGTACACACCACCATACCCAGCTAAGAAACCTGAATTTTATGTGAAAAACTTCAGACTGAAATATATATTTAATTACTTACATTTTATACTTTTCTAACCATTTAAGGAAATATTATTTAATTATAGCTGAACTTCCAAGCTGTCTTATAACTTTTAAGCAGAAAGTGTTACCCTTAAAATATATCCCTTATGTGGCAAAACTAGTGATTTCATACATTGCTGGTGGCATTACAAATAGGTATATACCTTAAATAAAGCAACATAACAAAGAAGCAAATTACAAGTAACCATATTTCTTATCTCTCCAAAAGAAATACCACAAAATACAGGGATGAGTTCCAATTCTTAAGATGGACTAAGCATATTCCACTCTGTCACTCCCACTGAATGTAGCTATACAACCTGGACAAAACACAGAGAGGAGCTGAAGACTCTGCAAAGTAAACAGACTTTTCTTAAGCTCACGTGGAATATCCAACAAGATAGACTACATCCTGAGCCATAAAATACACCTTAACAAATTAAAAAAAAAAAATCATACAATGTCTGTTCTCAGAGCACAGTGGAATTCAACTAGAAATCATTAAGATAGTTGGAAAATCCTTAAATATTTGGAAACTAAACAGCACACTTCTAAATAACACATTGGTCAAATAAGAAATCTCAAAATAACTTTAAAATATTTTGCCGGGCATGGTGGCTCACCTGTAATCCTAGCACTATGGAAGGCCAAGGTGTGCAGATCGCTTGAGCTCAGGAGTTCGAGACCAGCCTGAGCAACATAGCAAAACACTGTCTCTTAAAACAAAACAAAACAAAACAAAACAAAACAAAACAAAATGCCGGGCACAGTGGCTCACACCTGTAATCCCAGCACTTTGGGAGGCCGAGGCTGCCGGATCACCTGAGGTTGGGAGTACTGACCAACATGGAGAAACCCCATCTCTACTAAAAATACAAAATTAGTCAGGCATGGTGGTGCATGCCTGTAATCCCAGCTACTCCGGAGGCTGAGGCAGCAGAATCACTTGAACCCGGGAGGCAGAGGTTGCAGTGGACCGAGGTCACGCCATTGCACTCCAGCCTGGGCAACAAGAGCAAAACTCCACCTCAAGAAAAAAGAAAAAAAATTGAAATAAATAAAAATATATATAACATCAAAGCTTGTGGGATACAGCAAAAGCAGTGCTTAGAGGGAAATTTAAAGACTGAATGCATGTATTAGAAAAAGGGATCTGGATGGGTGTGGTGGCTCACACCTGTAATCCCAGCACTTTGGGAAGCCGAGGCAGGCGGATCATGAGGTCAGGAGTTCCAGACCAGCCTGGCCAACATGGTGAAACCCTGTTCCTACTAAAAATACAAAAATGCCAGGTGTGGTGGCACACGCCTGTGATCATAGCTACTCAAGAGGCTGAGGCAAGAGAATTGCTTGAACCCGGGTGGCGGAGGTTGTAGTGAACCGAGATCATGCCACTGCACTCCAGCCTGGGCGACAGAGAAAGACTCCATCTCAGAGGGAAAAAAAAGATCTATACTGAGTGTGGTGGCTCATGCCTGTAATCCCAGCACTTTGGGAGGCCAAGGCTGGTGATCACTTGAGCTCAGGAGTTCAAGACCACCCTGGGCAACATGGTAAAACTCCGTCCCTACAAAAAATACAAAAATTACCCGGGCATGGTGGTGCATGCCTGTAGTCCCAGTTACTTGGGAGGCTGAGGTGGGAGGATTGCCTGAGCCCAGGAGGCAAAGGTTGCAGTGAGCTGAGATCACACCACTGCACTCCAGCCTGGGTGACAGAGAGCTAGACCCTTCCTCCAACAAAAACAAAACACAAAAAGAACTAAAATCAAAACTTAAGCTTCCATTTTTAAAAACTAGAAAAGCAAATTAAATCCAAAGTAACAGAAGAATAGAGTAAAAATTATAACAGAAAACAATGAAATTGAAAACAAGAAATCAATACGAAAAAACTAACAAAACCAAATGCTGCTTCCTAGAAAGACCAATAAATTCAATAAGCCTCTAGCCAGGCTAAGTAAAAAAGAGAGAAGACACAAATTACTGGTATCACAAATGAAAGGAGAAACATCACTACAGTTCCCATGAACACTGAAAAGATAATAAATTGTGAACAATTCTATGCCCACCTACTTGATAACATAGAAGAAAAGGTCCATTCCTTGAAAAACACAATCTGACAAAACTCACATAAGAAAAAACAGATAATCTGAATAGGCCTATCATATATTAAAGAAACTGAATTAATCATTACTAACCTTTCAAAACAGAAAGTCTCAGGCCCAGATAGGTTTATTAGTGAACTCTACAAAACACTTAAAGGAACTATACCAGTTTTCTACAATATCTTCCAGAAAACAGAAGCAAAAGGAATACAAAAAGTCCCCAATTACAGTGATTTGATTTTTCAAGTTTATGTTGCTGCAAAAGCCATACACATTCAGTAGAAACCATACTTGTGATGCTGGACAGCAGCAGCGAACCCAAGCTCCCAGTCAGCCATGTATTTTCAACTTAGGATATTTTCAATTTACAATAGGCCTCTTGGGACATAACCCTACTGTAAATCAAGAAGCATCTGTACTTACTAACTCATTCTATCAGGCCAGTATTAAAAGAGTAAAAACTACAGACCCACATCTCTCATGAACATAGATGCAAAAATCCTCAACAAAACCCAACAAATCAAACTGAACAAAGTAAATGATAGCAGGCAGACTGGGGAAGATCAGACTCCAAAGTACTGTACTGTGTCAGATGGTAGAATGATGAGGGATTTTTTTCCTCTATTTTCCAGTTAAAGTCATATTATTCCTATATTTAAAAAATTCATTTAACTTTTGTGAAATGGAGGAAAACTATGTTACACATTCTCCTAACTAAATTTTAAATATCAGTATTAATAGAGTGAAAAAATAATGCATTAATCCTAACTTAGAACCAAGTTTCACAAACACTGAAGTGAAATAAATCTATGTATGTCTAGGACATTAATAAGGAGGGCTAACAAAATGTTTGATTGGATATAATTAAGAAAATACCTAAAATTGATACAAAACAAAATAAAGAAATTTAGAAATTACAGTGTTTTAAGGCACTGAAAAACTAAGGAGCTTCACTTATATTACAATGGCATGTATCAGGATATAAACAATTACAAAAGTATGATGGTACATATGATTACTGATTCCATTCTCCAACCACTTAATCAATCTTCAATACATTAGACCTCCAAGATCTAAATATCCAGTTCCACAAGAAGGGGAAAAATTAGTCAAAAAATACATTTCAAATTAATTTGACAAGTATTTATTAAATGCCTATTATGTGCATACTACACAACAAGTGTTAAGGATAAAGAATAATTTGTGGGGTTTTTTGTTTGTTTTTTGAGACAGAATCCCACTCCGTCAGCCAGGCTGGAGTGTAGTAGCATGATCTCAGCTCACAGCAACCTCTGCCTCCCAGGTTCAAGTGATTCTCCTGCCTCAGCCTCCAAGTAGCTGGGATTACAGGTACACACCACCATGCCCGGCTAATTTTTTTTGTACTTTTAGTAGAGATGGGGTTTTACCATGTTGGCCAGGCTTGTATTGAACGCCTGGCCTCAGGTGATCCGCCTGCCTCGGCCTCCCAAAGTGCTGGGATTACAAGTGTAAGCCATCACACCCAGCCAAAACATAAGATTTTTAGAAGACATTAATTCTTGCCCTCAAAAAAGCTCTTATTTTGGTAGGAAAGACAGATGGACAAATTCATTACAATACAATATTTTTAAATACAACCAAATTTTAAAATGCAAACTAAAGAAGCTCACGGCTGGGCATGGTGGCTCATGCCTTTAATCCCAGCACTTTGGAAGGCCGAAGCACGCAGATCACAAGGTCAGGAGATTGAGACCGTCCTGGCTAACACGGTGAAACCCCATCTCTACTAAAAAATACAAAAAATTAGCCAGGCGTGGTGGTACGCCCCTGCAGTCCCATCTACTCAGGAGGCTGAGGCAGGAGAATCGCTTGAACCCAGGAGGCAGAGGTTGTAGTGAGCCAAGATCATGCCACTGCACTCCAGCCTGGCGACAGAGCGAGACTCTATCTTAAAAAAAAAAAAAAAAAAAAAAAAACCTCACAGCAGGAAGCAATTAACAATTAACTTATCTGGACATGAGTTCTCTGGAACTTAAAACAAAAACAGGGACCAGGCGCAGTGGCTCACGCCTATAATCCCAGCACTTTGGGAGGCCAAGGCGGGTGGATCACGAGGTCAGAAGATCGAGACCGTCCTGGTTAACACGGTGAAACCCCATCTCTACTAAAATATACAAAAAATTAGCCGGGCATGGTGGTAGGCGCCTGTACTGTAGTCCCAGCTACTCAGGAGGCTGAGTCAGGAGAATGGCCTGAATCCAGAAGGCGGAGCTTGCAGTGAGCCGAGATCATGTCATTGCACACTCCAGCCTGGGGGACAGAGTGAGACTCCATCTTAAAAAAAAAAAAAAAAAAAAAAGAAACAAAAACAGGTCAGGTGCGGTGGCTCACACTGTAATCTCAACACTTTGAGAGGCCGAAGCGAGCAGATCACTTGGGGTCGGGAGTTCGAGACTAGCCTGGCCAACATGGTGAAACTCCATCTCCACTAAACGTACAAAAATTAGGTGGGTATGGTGGCAGGCCACTGTAATCCCAGCTACTCAGAAGGCTGAAGCAGGATAATTGCTTGAACCTGGGAGGTGGGTGTTGCAGTGAGCCGAGGTCACGCCACTGTATTCCAGCCTGGGTGACAGAGCAAGACCCCATCTCAAAAAAATTAAAATTAAAATTAAAATTAAAATTAAATAAAACAGAAGTGAACTCAATCAAGTGAAGAAAGGTGTGAGAATTTCAGAAAAAGTAAACAACAAAACAGGTATGTCCAGAAGAAATGGCATGTTTCATGAACCACTCGTTAATGGTGGAGCACTGGGCACAAAAGCAGCAACAGTAAAAGAGAACTGAACAGAGAGGTAAGGGTAAGATCATAATAAAACACTCTTAATGCCAGGTAATGAGCCTTCAATGTACCTTACTGGCAAGTGAGTTAGCAAAAAACTAAGAAAGAAACATTACAATAAGACTCACATTTTAAAATTATTCTAACAAAAATAGGGAGGTCAGATGGATTGCAGAGAGCTTTAATAGACAGGTAATGAAATCCAGTTTTGCAAACTACAGCAACTGAGGCACTGGAATTGGAAATGGAAATGAGAAAAGAGATTTCAAAAATCCATAAGACTTTTAGTGGCAGGTGACCTTAAAAACACAGATGATGGCCGGGCGCGGTGGCTCAAGCCTGTAATCCCAGCACTTTGGGAGGCCGAGACGGGCGGATCACGAGGTCAGGAGATCGAGACCATCCTGGCTAACAAGGTGAAACCCCGTCTCTACTAAAAAATACAAAAAACTAGCCGGGCGAAGTGGCGGGCGCCTGTGGTCCCAGCTACTCGGGAGGCTGAGGCAGGAGAATGGCGTGAACCCGGGAGGCGGAGCTTGCAGTGAGCTGAGATCCGGCCACCGCACTCCAGCCTGGGGGACAGAGCCAGACTCAGTCTCAAAAAAAAAAAAAAAAAAAAAAAAAACAAAAAAAAACACACAGATGATGATTCTAGGTTTTTAAAATCTTGATAAAAGAAAGGAAAATGATATATAAAAGGAAGAACATGTTTTGAAAAGTTAGATTTAGTTTTGGGCACAGGGTAATCTTTTACTTAATCACAGAAAACATCAAGTTAAAGTAGTATATCTCAAACTTTAGTAGTATTTAAAAGAAAAAAAATCTCAGGGCTCACACCATACCAGGTTAAGTTACAACATTTTATATGAACATACACACAAATGATACTAAATTATACTAGGTATAAATCTCTTAGGCGTATTGCTCTCACACAATTACAAAAATAAAACATATTTACAATTTACAATTTTTTTTTTTTTGAGAAGGAGTTTCGCTTTCATTGCCCAGGCTGGAGTACGACAGCACGATCTCAGTTCACTGCAACATCCACCTCCTGGATTCGAGCAATTCTCCTGTCTCAGCCTACCGAGTAGCTGGGATAACAGGCGCCTGCCACCGCGCCCAGCTAATTTTTCGTATTTTGATTAGAGAAGGGGTTTTGCCATGTTGGCCAGGTTGGTCTTGAACTCCTGACCTCAGGTGATCCACCCACCTCAGCCTCCCAAAGTGCTGAGATTACAGGCGTGAGCCACCGCACTGGGCTAAAATTTACAATTTAAATCCAATATAGGCCAGGCAAGGTGACTCACGCTTGTAATCTCAGCACTTTGGGAGGCTGAAGGGGGTGGATCACTTGAGGCCAGGAGTGACCAGCCTGGCCAACATGGCAAAACCCCATCTCCACTAAAATACAAAAAATTGTCCTGGTGTGGTGGCACGTGCCTGTAAGTCCCAGCTACTTGGGAGGTGGAAGCACAAAAATTGCTTGAACCTGGTAGGCAGAGATGATAGTGAGCTGAGATCATGCCGCTGCACTCCAGCCTGGATGACAGAGCGAGACTCTGTCTCAAAAACAAAACAAAAATAAAAATGATATAAAAAATTTTAAAAATCCAAATATAAAACAATGAGCTTCCATTTCAAGTAAAAATTAAACTAACGTTGGACTGTTAACTACATCACAATGGTCTTAACTCCAACTGCACGAGACCTGAGACGTGCTCTGTGAACACATGTAACCACATTTTCTTATTCAAACTATGGTGAAACCTTCATTCCATTAATGCACCATGATGACAGCTGTGATCTTTGCTTGGTACAAATGCATCATTTCCCTATTGTCTGCCTACTCCATCAAATATGGATACCAAAATCACACAGCAAGTTAAAAATATACAATTTTTAAGACTGTCATTAAAGCTTAAGACTTCAATTTCTTGTCTTTTTTTTTTTTTTTTTTTTTTTTTTTTTTGAGGCAGAGTCTCGCTCTGTCACAAGGCTGGAGTGCAGTGGCACCATCTTGGCTCACTGCAACCTCTGTCTCCCGGATTCAAGCAATTCTCCTGCCTCAGCCTCTCAAGTAGCTGGGACTACATATGCGTGCCACCACGCCTGGCTAAGTTTTGTATTTTTAGTAGAGATGGGGTTTCACCATGTTGCCTAGGATGGTCTCAATCTCTTGACCTCGTGATCCGCCCGCCTTGGCATCCCAAAGTGCTGGGATTACAGGCGTGAGCCACTGCGCCTGACAAAACTTCCATTTTCATAGACAACTTTCAGAATCAGCAAATTCCCTACGGGAGGTCTAGTAAGAAATCTAGTTTGAAAAATCATTTTCATTAAAACTTTGTCATTTACTACCTTTTATCTGCTAGAAAGCAGAGCTGAAAAACACATACAAAGCAATCCAATACTAAGACTGGGAAACGGTTGCCCCTTTTGCCCCCCACATCTGTTCTCAAAGTATGACTTTTATCTTTCAAACCAGTAACAGCTTTTCACCTGGCAAAAGTATCCTTAATTTTTGTCAGAAATAAATATATCAATATTTACTTTTTAAAAAAAATTTGAGACAGAGTCTTGCTCTGTTGCCCAGGCTGGAGTGTACAGGCGTGATCTCGGCTCACTGCAGCCTCCACCTCCTGGGTTCAAGTGATTCTCCTGCCTCAGCCTCCTGAGTAGCTGGGATTACAGGCATGCGCCCTCCCATCCAGCTAATTTATTTATTTATTTTTGAGACAGAGTTTCGCTTTTGTTGCCCAGACTAGAGTGCAATGGCGCAATCTCAGCTCACCACAACCTCCGCCTCCCAGGTTCAAGTGATTCTCCTGCCTCAGCCTCCCAAATAGCTGGGATTACAGGTATGCACCACCATGCCTGGCTAATTTTGTATTTTTAGTAGAGACGGGGTTTCTCCATGTTGGTCAGGCTGGTCTCGAACTCCCAATCTCAGGTGATCCACCTGCCTCGGCCTCTCAAAGTGCTGCGATTACAGGCGTGAGCCACCACGCCTGGCCCTTATTTTTGTACTTTTAGTTGAGACAGTGTCTATCTCAAAACAAACAAACAAAAAAGAATGAGAATTGTATTGTGATGTGGACTATTCCAAGACCTCTTTTACGTGTGGAAACTTCAGGAGGCTGGCAGAAAAGTACAAGGCCAGGCGCAGTGGCTCACACTTGTAATCTCAGTGTTTTGGGAGGCCAAGGAACAAAGATAGAATGAGGTCTGGAGTCTGAGACCAGCCTGGGCAACATAGTGAGACCCTGACTTTACAAAAAAAAAAAAACAAAAAAATCTTGGGTGTTGAAAAGCTGCAAGTGGCATAAGTATAGGTAAAAAAAGATATGAAATGAGAAAAATGTGAAAGACAACAAAAGAAAGTTCTCTCTCCTCCCACCAGTCTTTCCTGCCCTCTACAATAATTCCCACAAATGTCCCAATCTGCTTAAAACATATACATTATTATCTCCTGCCTAAAAATTCTCTATTACTCCTAGAAAATACTTGTCAGCCCAACTTCTACAACCCTTCACATTTTGGCCCCAACTGACCTTTTCTGATTTTGTCTTCCATTATGCTACATAACACTCACAGGTTAATTAGCCATGCATTAAACAACCTGCATTTTTCAGTCTTTTCTCTTTTCAGCTCTTCCCTCTGCCTGGAATGCCCTTGCCTATCATTCACTTGTAAATACTTTATCCATCATCCTAGAATACCCAAGTCAAACCTTCTTTGAGACAACTCTGCTCCAACATACTCCCAAATTTTAGTATTACTATTAGATTGCTATTATGCAGCTTCAACAACACAGATTCATTTTATTTATAAGTTTTATTATCAAACAGAATAAAACAACACAAATTTATCTCACAGTCTCAAGTGTATCAGGATTCTAGCTACAGGTTAGCTGGGTCCTCTACTTAGGATCTCACTAGTCTGAAATTGCAGCATCAACTAAGGCTGTGAATTCACCTGAGTCTTGGGATGCTCTTCCAAGCTCACCAGTTGTTAGTTGTTGGCAGCTTTCAGTCCCTTTTGGATGCAGGACTGAGGCTCTATTTTCTTCTAGCTCTTAGACGGGAGTCACTCAGCTCCTAGAGGCTGCCTGCCATTCCTTGCCACATGGTCTTCTCCACAGACAATTCACAATACGGCTTGTTTGCTTCAAGACCAGAAGGAAAATCTCTTTTGCTTCACATTTCTCTTCTCTCTGACCTCTAAATTGTGTTTTAATGGGCTTGCCTGATTAGGTCAGATTCACCCTTTTGATTAAAGTCAGAGTATAGTCACTCCTCGATGCCCATGGAGGATGTGTTCCAGGACCATCTGCAGGTATCAAAAAACTCAAGTCCCAAAGTTGGCCCTATGTAACTTGTAAATACGACAAGTACCAAAAGGCAGCCCTCCATATAAACAGTTTTCACATCCCTGGAATACTGTATTTTCAATACGCATTTGGTTGCAGATGCGGAATCCACTGATATGGAGGGCTGTCCATATTTAATGAAAAGAAATCCACCCATAAGTGGACCCATGCAGTTCAAACCAGTGTTTCTCAAGGATCAACTGTAATTATCTCTGCAAAACACCTTCATCTTTGCTGTAAAACAACCAAGTCACAGGAGCTGTTATATCCCACTGTATTCATAGGTCCTGCTCATGCTCGAAGGATGGGTATTATACAAATGAGAATATTCTGGCCATCTTAGAATACTACCTACTAAAACTAAATTCCCATGAGATTTACATATATACGCGTGTGTGTGTGTGCGTGCGTGTGTGTGTGTGTGTTTGAGACAGGTTCTCGCTCTGTAGCCCAGGCTGGAGTGCAGTGGCACAATCTCAGCTCACTGCAGCCTCAACCACTTGCGCTCAAGCTATCCTCCCACCTCAGCCTCCTGTCTATCTGGGACCACAGGCATGTGCCACCATGCCAAGCTAATTTTTTTATTATTTGTAGAGATGAGGTCTCACTACATTGCCCAGGCTGGTCTCAAACTCCTGGGCTCAAGTGATTCTGCTGCCTAGGCCTCCCAAAGTGCTGGTATTACGGGTGTGAGCCACTGTTGCCAGCCTATACATTTTTTAAAGACAAGAGTCTCGCTACATTGCCCAGGCTGGTCTTAAACTCCTGAGCTCAAGAGATCCTCTTCCCTCAGTCTCCCAAGTAGCTGAGATTACAGGAGGGCACCACTGCACTCAGCAATATTTTTTTAAAAATACATTTTCATAAATATCAGTAATAACCCATTAAAAGTATAATGGAGGCTGGGCACAGTGGCTCACACCTATAAACCCAGTACTTTGGGTGGCCGAGGCAGGCAGATCACGAGGTCAGGAGTTCGAGACCAGCTTGACCAATATGGAAAAACCCCTTCTCTACTAAAAATACAAAAAAAAAAAAAATTAGCTGGGCGTGTTGGTGCGCGTCTATAATCCCAACTACTCAAGAGGCTGAGGAAGGAGAACTGCTTGAACCCGGGGGGTGGGGGTTGCAGTGAGGCGAGATCACACCACTGCACTCCAGCCTGGGCAACACAGACAGACTCCCTCCCCATCCCCCCCAAAAAAAAGTATAATGGAAAACAGTATTTTTAGTAACTAAAAACATAAAACTTGTATAAATCATCACCTCTTCTGGAAATCCTTATTCTGCCTTCTATTACATTGTGAACTCCAAGATGGCAAAGACAGTGTTCTTCATGTCTCCCATAAGCACCGACAGATAGCACAGAATTAGTGAAGTATTCAATCAACATAAATGGATGGGAATAAAATGAAGTGAAGCTGACCCAACAGAAGACACTCTTTTAAGTTCAAAAGTAGAAGATGAAAACAGTATTTTATTACTTACTCATGACCAAAATAAAATAATTTTAAACAAATAAGAAAATGCAGTTAGATTCAGCCGGGTGCAGTGGCTCACGCCTCTAATCTCAGCACTTTGAGAGGCTGAGGCAGGCGGATCACGTGAGGTTGGGAGTTCGAGACCAGCCTTATGTGGAGAAAACCCGTCTCTACCAAAAATACAAAATTAGCTGGGCATGGTGGCGGATACCTGTAATCCCAGCTACTTGGGAGGCCAAGGCAGGACAATCGCTTGAACCCGGGAGGTGGAGGTTGCCATGAACCAAGATCACGCCATTGCACTCCAGGTTGGGCAACAAGAGCAAAACTCCATCTCAAAAAAAATAAATAAAAAGAAAAAAGAAAATGCAGTTAGATTCACACTCAAACATCACTGCTAAAATGGTGGCAGGAGGTAGAGAAGAAAAGAGGAGCTGAAGATACCTGTGCAAATAAGGGGAAGATCTGGGGTAGAGATGTCTGCAATTGAGATGTAAGGCAGGAGAGTGGGATTGTGTACAGAATCTCCTAAAGGCAGCTGGGTTAAGTCTCTATGTGATTCCACATTGACTCTTAGTAACAAGCAGCAAACGAGGCTTTCTTGAAATATAACAGGTTTTCATCAGAACTGTCTCAAACCTCTGCACTTATTTGCTGCTAAGAAATAACAGTGCTCTCCCTCTCTCATTTTTTTTAAAAATACAGACAGTGTCGGCAAGCTCAGCGGCTCATGTCTGTAATCCCAGCACTTTGGGAGGTCAAGGCAGGTGGATCACAAGGTCAGGAGATCAAGACCATCCTGGTTAATATGGTGAAACCCTGTCTCTACTAAAAATACAAAAAATGAGCCAGGCGTGGTGGCATGCGCCTGTAGTCCCAGCTACCCGGGAGGCTGAGGCAGGAGAATTGCTTGAACCCGGGAGGCGGAGGTTACAGTGAGTAAAGATGGTACCACTGCACTCCAGCCTAGGAGATAGAGCAAGACTCCGTCTTAAAAAACAACAACAACAACAACAACAAAAAAGACTTTATCTCAAAAAAAAATAGAGATGGGGTCTTGCTTTATTGCCCAGACTAGTGTCCAGCTCCTGGCCTCAAGTGATCCTTCTGTCTTGGCCTCCCAAAGTGCTGGGATTACAGGTGTGAGCCCCGGCCCAGAAATAATATCTTTATATATTTAGTTTTTCTACTCAAAAACACGAAATAAGTCTTTTTTTTTTTTTTTTTTGAAACGGAGTCTTGCTCTATCACCAAGCTGGAGTGCAGTGGCGCAATCTCAGCCTACTATAACCTCTGTCTACTGGATTCAAGCGATTCTCCTGCCTCAGCCTCCCGAGTAGCTGGGACTATAGGTGCACACCACCACACTCAGCTAATTTTTTTTTTGTATTTTTAGTAGAGATGGGGTTTCACCATGTTGGCCAGGCTGGTCTTGATCTCTTGACCTGTGATCTGCCCGCCTCAGCCTCCCAAAGTGCTGGGATTACAGGCGTAAGCCACCGTGTCCAGCCCCCATTTATTAATTTTTCAGTAATAATAAAAAACAGAGCTTACAATATGCCAGGCATTGTACAAAGAACTTTTTATACATTTTCACCTCATCACTTAACACCTCAAATGGAAGGTTTTATTACTGTCCCATTTTAAAGTTAGGGAAATTGAGACAGCTTAGAAAATGTAGTCTTACAACTCCAAATATGTTCCTTGGACCACAGCACCAGCATCACCTGGGAATCTGTTAAAAATGAAGACTTGGCCGGGCGTGGTGGCTCAAGCCTGTAATCCCAGCACTTTGGGAGGCCGAGACGGGTGGATCACGAGGTCAGGAGATCAAGACCATCCTGGCTAACCCGGTGAAACCCCGTCTCTACTAAAAAAATACAAAAAACTAGCCGGGCGAGGTGGCGGGCACCTGTAGTCCCAGCTACTCGGGAGGCTGAGGCAGGAGAATGGCGTGAACCCGGGAGGCGGAGCTTGCAGTGAGCTGAGATTCAGCCACTGCACTCCAGCCTGGGCGACAGAGCGAGACTCCGTCTCAAAAAAAAAAAAAAAAAACATGAAGACTCTCGGGCTACACCACAGACCTACTGAATCAAAATCTGTATTACAACAAGATCCCCAGATGATTCTTATGCACATTAATGTCTGAGCCTGGTTTAAATAACTAGCCCAAGCTAACACAATAAACAGTAAAGCCAAGATCAAATCCAGATCTGTGTGATTCAAAGTCCACGTCCTTAATCACCAGCTAATAATTCATTTTCTCAAATAGGGTCCACATATTTAAAGACTATTCCCAGCCAGGCATGGTGGCTCATGCCTGTAATCCCAGCATTTTCGGAGGCCAAGGCAGGAAGGTCACTTGAGCCCAGGAGTTCTAGACAGCCTGGGCAACTTAGTGATAGGGCAACACAGTGATACCCTATCTCAACAACAACAAACAATTTTTTAATTTTAAAATTAGCCAGGCTTGGTGGCACGAGCCTGAGGTCTCAGTTACTCTGGAGGCTTAGGCAGGAGGATCTCTTGAACCCACAGTGAGCCATGATCATGCCACTGCACTCCAGCCTGGGCAACAGAGCAAGACACTGCCTCATTAAAAGAAAAAAACACTTCACAAGTTGCTATTAAAAACAGTCCTTTTTCCATTATGTCCTTCACACCTTTTAGTATAAAAACTATTTTTCTATTATCTTTGTCTTGTAATCCATTCCTTTTTACATTTTTACACAAGCACAAAATACACACAAAAAAAGAAAACCTTTCATAACACTAATGTATTTCATGGTTACATCTGTTTCTTACAATATTTGTCAGAATCTCTCAAATCAGACAGGAAACTAGTCACTATAAATCAATAGCAAAACATTTAAAATGTTGTATACCATTTAGAAATAAGTAACTAACACCACTGAACACTTATTCGAAATTGAATATGGCTAAGCCAACTACTGAATAATTCAAACATCAGTGAGTTAAAGATTAAAGATGACATGGGCCATCCCAGGCTGTGAACTCCAATGAAAGGCCATTCTAGTATCAATTGCTAATTAACGTCAGTAGCCAAGAAATTTTCAAATGAAAAGTCTCTCACAACATAATTTTTGCCAAAAGATGGATCAACTTACTCAGAGGATACTATAATTAGCAAGTTTTACAATGCACTCTGATGTCCAAGATGAACTAACTACATGCGTATTTACCGTTAACCGATTTTAGTTCTGTCAAGCAAGGTCAGACATAAGAATTGTTACAGACATTTCCCAATGTCCAAATGTAACTCAAAAGAGTCTCTGGATGCAAATATCTTGGTGTGTCTTAGCATAATTTTTTTTCACAAAGGGAGATACTCAACCAGCTTTCATGGCAAACAATACTTAATATATTTGACTAGCTTTATTCAAATTATCCTCTCTTAAAAGTAAGAACAGGCTGGTAGCAATGGCTCACACCTGCAATCCCCACATTTTAGGAGGCCAAGGCGAGAAGACTGCTTCAGCCCAGGAATTCAAGACCAGCATGAGCAACATGTTGAAACCCTATCTCTACAAAAAATACAAAACATTGGCCAGGTGCAGTGGCTCATGCCTGTAATCACAGCACTTTAGGAGGGCAGATCACCTGAGGTCAGGGGTTCGAGACCAGCCTGGCCAACATGGTGAAACCCCGTCTCTACTAAAAATACAAAAATTAGCTGAGCGTGGTGGCAGACGCCTGTAATCCCAACTACTCGGGAGGCTGAGGCAGGAGAATCGCTTGAACCTGGGAGGTGGAGGTTGCAGAGAGCCGAGATCGCGCCATTGCACTCTAGCCTGGGGGACAAGAATGAGACCTCGTCTCGAAAAAAAAAAAAAAATTAGCCAGGCATGGTGGCAGTGCCTGTAGTCCCAGCTTCTCGAGAAGCTGAGGTGAGAGGATCACCTGACCTTGGGAGGTCAAGGCTGCAGTAAGCTGAGCTCCACCACTGTACTCCAGCCTGGGCAACAAGAGTAAAACGCTGTCTCCAAAAAAAAAAAAAAAAAAGATTTAGCATTCCTATGTTAAGAAACTCAGTTAAGGTCTGCAAGTAAAAACACTTTAAAAGAAAGTCTGTCTTAAAGGAGCACAAAGTCTTACTGGCATAGACAGAATTTCCTCCTTCTTATCCACAACAAAAAAAGTATTTCACAGCCGGGCACAGTGGCTCACGCCTGTAATCTCACCACTTTGGGAGGCCAAGGGGGGCGGATCACGAGGTGAAGAGATTGAAAACATCCTGGCCAACATGATGAAACCCCGTCTCTACTAAAAATACAAAAATCAGCTGGGCATGGTGGTGCACGCCTGTAGTCCCAGTTACTCGGGAGGCTGAGGCAGGAGAATCGCTTGAACCCAGGAGGCAGAAGTTGCAGTGAGCCAAGACTGCGCCACTGCAGTCTTGCTCTGTTGCCAGGCTCCGTTTAAAAAAAAAAAAAAATTGCCGGGTGCGGTGGCTCACACCTGTAATCCCAGCACTTTGGGAGGCCAAGGCAGGCGGATCACAAGGTCAGGAGATTGAGACCATCCTGGCTAACACCATGAAACCCCGTCTCTACTAAAAAGTACAAAAAAATTAACCAGGCGTGGTGGTGGGCGCCTGTAGTCCCAGCTACTCTGGAGGTTGAGGCAGGAGAATGGCGTGAACCCGGGAGGCGGAGCTTGCAGTGAGCTGAGATTGCACCACTGCACTCCAGCCTGAGCAACAGAGCGAGACTCCGTCTCAAAAAAAAAAAAAAAAAAATTACCCTGGTCTAGTGGCACACCCCTGTCGTCCTGGCTACTCAGGAAGCTGAGGTGGGAGGACCGTTTGAGCCCAGGAGGTCAAGGCTTCAGTGAGCTGTGACTGAATGCCACTGCACTCCAGCCTGGGTGACAAAGCAAGACTCCACCTCAAAAAAGAAAAAAACAAAAAGAATAAGGCAGATATTAAATATACAAGTAATGACATGAAAAGATATCCATGACATTCATAAAGTTATAGAATTTCACGTAAAATAAAGGTATACCTGTTTGTATACATGAGGTTAAAAAAAAAAAATCCAGAAAGCCATATTTAACTATCAACCAGAGTTAATTTCAGTATGGTAAGTAAATATTTTCAATATTTCAGTATACAGACTTTCACTTAATTCCCGTTTTCAGTATACTGACTCATCTAGAATTAACTCTTTACATACTTGTTTTTTTAAAAAATAATGAGCCTATATAACTTGAATAGGAAATAAATTTAAAGCAAATAACAGGGTTTTTTTTGTTTTTTTTTGTTTTTGTTTTTTTTTATACGGAGTCTCGCTCTGTCTCCCAGGCTGGAGTGCAGTGGCTGGATCTCAGCTCACTGCAAGCTCCACCTCCCGGGTTTATGCCATTCTCCTGCCTCAGCCTCCTGAGTAGCTGGGACTACAGGCGCCCACCACCTCGCCCGGCTAGTTTTTTTTGTATTTTTTAGTAGAGACTGGGTTTCACCGTGTTAGCCAGGATGGTCTCAATCTCCTGAACTCGTGATCCACCCGTCTCGGCCTCCCAAAGTGCTGGGATTACAGGTTTGAGCCACCGCGCCCGGCCAGCAAATAACAGTTTTTAAATCATATTGAGAGTTCTAAAATTTAGTTCATTCAACAACCTTTTAACAACAGTAAAAACATAATAATCCACACTGTACTAAAAATACTAAATTATAAAATACCATAAACTATGAGGATGGCCTCTATGAGATGTAAAAAGAAAGAATACAGAAGTAGAGGGGTATTCAGAGTTTTTTTGTAAACAGGACAAAGATAGCAAGTTCAGTTATATCTTCACACACTGGCCTCCTTCCAGACAGCTTTTGTAGAGGGGGGGAAAAAAGTCCCACAGCAAAATTGTCCAGCCTCTCAAGAGCAGATAGAATCTGTGGATGGGGAAGCAGAAAGGACTTTTGCAAACCTGAGGTTATTTTCTCAACGCCTTTCAGAATTCTACAAGAGATGCAGGAGTAGCAGCAGCAGCACCACCTTTCATAGGAATTTTTAATTTAAGTATTCAAAAAAGACTCTGTTTTTCCCTCCCCTTCAACAAACTAGGAGGCTTGTGGGCTTTCAGGATAGAGGAATAAAAACAGGACAGAAGAAATTATGAAGTTAACACAAAATTTTATTTATTTTGGTTTTTGAGATGGAGTTTCGTTCTTGTTGCCCAGCCTGGAGCGCAATGGCACGATCTCAGCTCACAGCAACCTCCACCTCCCGGGTTCAAGTGATTCTCCTGCCTCAGCCTCCTGAGTAGCTGAGATTACAGGCATGCGCCACCCACACCCAGCTAATTTAAATTAACACAAAATTATGCAGGAGAACTTTAAATAATATGGCAAGAAGAAAGATCAATCAAGCAAAAAGTGTTACATCAAGTCACCTACTACTAATAATAGACTTGCAGAAAGTAATTTCATGAATGTAAACACACAGTTGTTTTGAAAATTACGCATTCTGAAATAAATTACAGAATTTCAGAAAAACAATGAGTGAAAATTTTGCATAACAAATCTATGGGATAAATGTAAAGCAGAGATCAGAGGAAAATTCACAAGACCAAAGAGCTACATAAATTAAAAATTAGCAGGGCACAGTAGCTCACGCCTGTAATCCCAACACTTTGGGTCCATTGTGAGAGCCCAAGAATTGGAGACCAGGCTGGGCAGCATGGCAAAACCCCATCTCTACAAAAAACACAAAAATTCGCCAGGCATGATAGCGCGTGCTTGTGGTCCCAGCTACTTGGGAGGCTGAGGCAAGAGGATCCCTTGAGCCTGGGAGGTGGAAGCTGCAGTGAGCTGAGATCACACCACTGTACTCCAGTCTGGGCAACAGAGCAAGACCCTGTCTCAAGGGGAAAAAAAAAAAATTAAAACTTAAATAAATTCCCAACTCAAACAGCAAGAAAGATAACAAAGGACACCAAAACAAAGCCTAAGAGTAAAATTGTAAAGGTATAAGTGAAAACTAATAAGGTCAGAGAACAGAAAAACAATTCATAAACAAAATCCATTTATTTGGGGGAAAACAAAAGCACCCACAAAATAGATAAATCACTAGCAAAATTAATAAAGAAGAAAAGATAGTAATACAAATATACAAAGTAAGCATTGATAAGGGAGAAATAACTATAAACAAAAATTTTAAATTATAAGAGATTATTTTCCACATCTTTAGGCAATTAAATTTGAGAATCTCTATTATATGGATAACTGTTAATGAAAATACAGTTTACTAAAATTGACCCTAGTAGAGAGGATGCTTAAGCAAACTAAGTTCCACAGAATAAACAGACAAAATTATTAAGGAATTAGCTCACCAAAAAGCACTGAGCCCAGACAGTTTCTCAGGAGAATTTTTTTTTTCCCAGAAGTCTCTTTATTGACTCTTGGAGGGTTGTAAGTTCTTTTTTTGTTTTTTTCCCCAATGGTTTTTGGGGAACAGGTAGTGTCTGGCTACATGGATAAGTTCTTTAGTGGTGATTTCTGAGATCTCGGTGCACCTATCACCCTAGAGGTGTACACTGTACCCAATGTGTAGTCTTTTATCCCTCATCACCCTCCCACCCTTTCCCCGCCCAGAGTCCCCAAAGTCCATTCCATTATTCTTATTCCTTTGCATCCTCATAGCTTAACTGTCGCAGTTTCTCTATTTTTAGCCCATGCCAATGCTTTTTCACTAATGTTTATGTAATCAATGAGCCAAGATTCTGCCCGGTTTTACTTTCTATAATTCGTATTATAAAAATTGGCCAGGCACAGTAATCTCAACTACTAGGAAGGCTGAGGCGGGAGAATCGCTTGAACCCAGGAGGGGGAGCTTGCAGTCAGCCGAGATTACATCACTGCGCTCCAGACTGGCAACAGAGTGAGACTCTGTCTCAAAAAATAATATTTCCATTTTCTACGCTTCCTACATCAAAGTAATTAGCCTATATTTAACAGAAATTTTCTATCTTCCACCTTATTTTCTAAAGTTAAATAAAGATGAATCATCTAAATATCTGATGACACCCTGAGGATTTTAGCAGTGACAAAAGTTGTAAGTGACAAAAACCAAAATCTTGTGTACATTCAAAATAATAATTAACCAATGAATGAAGTCTATATATTTAAAACAAAAAATACTATGCAGCCATAAAAAGGGATGAGTTCCTGTCCTTTGTAAGGACATGGATGCAGTTGGAAACCATCATTCTCAGCAAACTATCGCAAGAACAGAAAACCAAATACCGCATGTTCTCACTCATAGGTGGGAACTGAACGAGATCACTTGGACACAGGAAGGGGATCATCACACACCGGGTCCTATTGTGGGGAGTAGGGGGGTAGGGATAGCATTACGAGATATACCTAATGTAAATGACAAGTTAATGGGTGCAGCATACCAACATGGCACATGTATATATATGTAACAAACCTGCATGTTGTGCACATGTACCCTAGAACTTAAAAGTATTAAAAAAAAAAAAAATTAAAGCAAAAAAAAAAACAAAAACTTTTTCTTCAGTCTACAAATTACATCCCAAAGATCTACGTAGACTACAGGTTATGTTCCTCATCTCTAACACCCACACCTTGGTTCTCATATTTTTTTATCATTTTCCTCCCCAAAAAAACCACCCAATGTCCCTTAAGTGTATAATCCCTAAAGTCTGCCTCTCTATCCCTTCCACCTACAATCACACACACATTTGTCCTTTTGGGACTCTTTCGCCTTTTAATGCTTCTCTACCCACGGGTAACGAGGGAAAAGTCAAAAAGCAAACAAGATCAATAAGACTGCTATTTTCAAAGTTCTGCTTTGCAAAAACTGCTAAAACCCTCAGGATGTCATCAAATATTTAGATGATTCATCTTTCTTTTTAATAAGCCTAATTTTGAACATAGTTCTAAAGTCAATGCAGGCAGGGTGCAGTGGCCCACATCTGTAATCCTAACACTTTGGGAGGCCGAGGCAGGCAGATCACTTGAGTCCAGGAGTTCAAGACCAGCCTGGGAAACTTGGCGAGACCCCCGTCTCCACAAAAAAAATTTTTAAACTTAGCTGTGGTCCCGGTGCAGTGGCTCACACCTGTAACCCCATCACACTGGGAGGCCGAGGTGGGCAGATCACTTGAGTACAGATGCTTGAGACCAGCCTGGGCAACACGGCGAAACTCTATCTCTTTTTTTTTTTTTTTTTTTTTTTTTTGAGACGGAGTCTCGCTCTGTCGCCCAGGCTGGAGTGCAGTGGCGCGATCTAGGCTCACTGCAAGCTCCGCCTCCCGGGTTCACGCCATTCTCCTGCCTCAGCCTCCCGAGTAGCTGGGACTACAGGCGCCCACAACCGCGCCCGGCTAATTTTTTGTATTTTTAGTAGAGACGGGGTTTCACCGTGGTCTCGATCTCCTGACCTTGTGATCCGCCCGCCTCGGCCTCCCAAAGTGCTGGGATTACAGGCGTGAGCCACCGCGCCCGGCGGCGAAACTCTATCTCTACAAAAAGTAAAATCAGCCAGGCATGGCAGCGCATGCCTGTAGTCCCAGCTACTTGGGAAGCTGAGCCAGGAGGACTGCTTGAGCCCAGCAGTCAGAAGTTGCAGGGAGCCAAGATCACGCCACTGCATTCCAGCCTAGGCAACCAAGTGAGACCCCATCTCACACACACACAGAAAATTAGCTGGGCATGGTGGCACACGTGTGTGGTACTTAGCTACTCCATAGGCTAAGGAGGGAGGAGCCCTTGAGCCCAGGACATGGAAGTTGCAGTGAGCCCTGATCACAAGACTGCACTTTAGCCTTGGTGACAAAGTGAGACCCTGGCTCAAAAAATAAAATAAAGTCAATGTAATGGTTCTCAATATCCCTGGTTAGCTACAAGTTTTTCAATTTAAATTGTACTAAACACTACACTATTTATCTCTCACTTAAATAATTCATTACCACCATCACTACTGCCCTTAAAATTTAAAACATGCAGCTGAGTATGGGGGACCACACCTATAATATCAGCACTTTGGCAGGCTGAGGCAGGAGGATCACTTGAGCCCAGGAGTTTGACATCAGCCTGAGCAACATAGGGAGACTCTGTCTCTACAAAAAAAAAAAAAAAAATTTAATTAGCTGGGAGTGGTGGCGCATGCCTGCAGTCCCAGCTACTAAGGAGGCTGAGGCAGGAGGATCGCTTGAGGGGTTGGTTGAGGTTGCCATGAGCCGCCATCGTGGCAGTGCACTCCAGCTTGGGCGACAGAGCAAGATCCTGTCTCAAAAAAAAAATAAAAAACAGTAAAACGTGAAACTGCTAACTAAATACTAGAATGCTTTTTATAACTAGCATATTTAAATAAGACAAATTTAAGATCAACAGGGAGGCAGTCCAGTGTAGTGAACACGCATTCAAGATCAGCTGAATCGCAGCTCCATCACCTTTCCCTGGTATCCTTAGTTACTGGAGCCAGTGTATACATTCAAGTTTATTTTATCAGCCTTTTGGCATAATCTACTATTATATAATAATTATGAAGCCAGGCACAGTGGCACATGCCTATAGTCCCAGCTACTTGGGAAGCTAGGGCAGGATGATCACTTGAGCCAGAAGTTCAAGGCTTTAGCGCACCACAATCACACCTGTGAAGCCACTGCACTCCAGCCTGGGCAACACAGCAAAACCCATTCTAAATAAAGAAATAAAATTATAATAATTATTATTATTATGAATCTTACTATTTAGTTTATACTAACCTTACATCAAACCATGTAGCACTTCCACATATATACACACACCCCATATCATCCCAGTATCACATACTGACATTTAATGTGTTGAATATATCTATTGCTATATTATTGGTCAGGAAAACAACCCTATTTTAATAGTACTCTCTAAAACATGATAGCTCTACAATGGAGGTACCAAAAACACATGAAATAAGAAACAGATCCTTGCTTCCTTGATGAAACTGTTCCTCAAACACTTGACATCCTAATGCGTAAGAAATAAGTTTAAGCCTTAAAACCTCTTTTCCTATTCCTTTGTATCTAAATACTAGCATTCTTATTTAGGTCAAAGTTACTTTCATTTGTCAACTCACTAATTTTCTGATTTCATTATTCTGCAGTCTGAAATATTACAAATGTACCTTTGCCTAGTCCTTCTTTTATTTTCATCTATTTATCCTAAAAACATAAATACTTTGAACACCGAGATTTAGTTTAATTCCCTCACTTATAGGTAATAAAATAACCCTCCAAAACTAAGAACGTTTTCTAGATTTTGGCTATTAGAAAAAGAAAAACTTTAGTGTCATCATTCTCTTTCTAAAACACATTTTCACTGAGACTGGGGCTTTATGTATTTGCCAGAATCAAAGAAAAATACCAAGCTACTAATATACTGGTCCCCTCAGGAACTCTACTAATCAAAGTAGTCTTTCCATCTTTTAAATACTATTTTTCACATAGCTAGCTAGGGCATGAAATGAGCAAATATACTAACATAGGAAAAGCTAAGTAGTTGCAGACTAATTTTTCCTATTTGTCACAATCTCCCAATGACTATTTTATCAAAGGAATCATAATGCAAAAAACACTCTAAAGAGTCTAGAAACTTCTCTAATATTAGTGCTCTGAGAGGCCAAGGCAGGAGGACTGCTTGAGCCCAGGAGTTCAAGACTAGCCTAGCCTGGGCAACATAGCAAGACCCTGTCTCTACAAAATATTTTTAATAAAAAAAAAATTTTAAAGATCCTAGGAACTTAAAATTAATTAGCATAAATTAGGGTCCAGGTCTGCTTACCTATAATTAAAATTCATCATGCTTCTTTTATTAACAGAAAGAGGTCCTCAGGTATCCACCAAATAGAGAGTAAAATAGTCCTCTGTGGGGAAGCAACCTCTACACCATCAAAAAAAAGTATAGGAGCCGGGCGCGGTGGCTCAAGCCTGTAATCCCAGCACTTTGGGAGGCCGAGACGGGCGGATCACGAGGTCGGGAGATCGAGACCATCCTGGCTAACACAGTGAAACCCCGTCTCTACTAAAAAAAATACAAAAAACTAGCCGGGCGACGTGGCGGGCGCCTGTAGTCCCAGCTACTCGGGAGGCTGAGGCAGGAGAATGGCGTAAACCCAGGAGGCGGAGCTTGCAGTGAGCTGAGATCCGGCCACTGCACTCCAGCCTGGGCAGCAGAGCGAGACTCCGTCTCAAAAAAAAAAAAAAAAAAAAAGTATAGGAGTCTTATCTTTTAGAGAGAAACTTCTAGCACAGGAAGATATACCAAGATATATTGTTAAGTGAAAACACCCAGAAAAGTAAAATGTGCTATTATTTCTTAACTTTTTTACATTTCCAACTAAGAGAAATAAAAATTGAAGACTCATCAACCTCCTAATGCATAAAGTTTACAAAACAAATGCGCAAAGTTTACAAACAAATGCACAAGACTGAATAAACAGTATGACCTAGATTTGAGGAAATAAATAAAAGAGACTAGATGGTAATATACCAAATGTTAGCAGATACAGACGAGGGGTGAAATAAATGTGATTTTTTTTTAATTTTCTTTTTTATAATTTTCCAAATTTCCCCACAGTAACATTACTTTCATATTTAAAAAACCTCATTAAAAAATAAACCATATGACATAAGGGTTCACTAAGAAGGGCTATGTTGTCGAAGTATTACTGGCATGATTCACCATTAAAGGGGTGAACAATTCTCACTTTCCACTATTAAAATGCTGTTTAATGCCCTATTACTTTTCTGCTGCATCCTCAACGATGGAATGAACTTCACTATCTCCTACCATTTCATTTCTGCATACAACATGCTTTTAAATTTTTCTTCTTAAAATATGGTAAAAGTTCTCACTAATCCTCAATAGTCCACTTTTTAAAACCTACCTCTACATTTCGTCATAACAGAATTAGGGGGAAAAATTGTTTTGCCCACTAATTACAACTTCATTAGGCCACCATCACTTTGGCTAGGGAAAAGTGAAGGCCGGGTAAACTACACGTCCCACCATGCATTGCTGCCTTGTTCGGAGTAGGTCTCTACGGAAACAGGAAAAAAAAAAAAAATTCTACAAGTCCCACCTGTTACTTCGTTTCTAAACACCTCCTGCACTTTCGGCTCCAACACCAAACAAAAACAAAAGCCTCGTGATCTCACGTCTGCTCCGGGAGCCAGACAAGCAGGGGGCCCGGGGTCATAGGCATGTCCGCTGTAACGGGTAAATTCTATCCAGCTCCAGCGCTCCCCTCTCCTTTCCGGGGCTGGATGCACGCACAAGCCTTCTATCTGCATCCAATGGGGGCTCTCCAGCCGCACAAGGGAGAAGAACCGGTTACCGTGCAAGCACCACAGACTTCCCCGTGACGGGGCGGGGGCTACCACAGAGCAGAGGTGATAGCGACGTGACCCCAAGAGACAGCCTCAAAACACTGAGGACTCGCCGCAGACGCCGAGAGAAGCCACGGCCCCGCAGCTATCGCGTTCCGCCGGGCGCCTCCATTCCCACAGGGATCGCAACCCCGACACTAACCGCCGCCCTCTCCGTGCGGTTTTGTGCCCCCTCAGCCGGGTCGCTGGGCCAGTGACCTCCCTTCCCCTGCGACTGGCGAACGACAAGGGAACGAAATCCTCCCGGCCTTCCCCTTCGCTCCCTCCCCCTTACCGTCTTGGCGGCCTCCGCCCAGGTCCTGCCCTTCTTCCTACGTCCCTTTTCCCTCATGTCGGGTCTTGAACTGACTGGGAGGTTCCCGTGTCCGGGCTCCGGCCGCCCTCCCTGCCTGCTCTGCCCTGCGCTGCTTTTCCCGCGGTGCCGGGAAAGGTGGGAGAAAAGGGAAGTCAGGCCGGGGGGGGCACCCAAGCAGAGGAAGCGGCGGGGGTGGTGCGCGGGGTGGGTCTATGGGGCGGCCGGTCCTCCTGCTGCCGTTGCCACTGCTACCGCCGCTGCCATATTGGGTTCTTACTGTACAGGCTGCCGCTACGGTCATGTGACCGCTCCCGCGCGGCCGTCACTACTGTACGCAGCCGGCCGCGCGAACGAGCGCGGGCGCGCCCCCGCCTCCCAAGCCGGGCCGCTGAGCGAGCGAGCCGGCAGTCTACGGTACCTCGCCACGCCCCCACCCTTCCGGTCTCCGCCTCTCCGCAGGAGCATGCGCGCGAGGGAGGCCCCGGCAGTAGCTGGCGTCTGACGGCCGACGCTCACACTTACAGCGAGTATCTGCCTGCGGAAGCGGAACTTGTTCCATCCGGGAAAGCTTATTGAGCTGATCCCGCCTCGTGCGAGGCGCTGCATGGGCTGTGTAGACCTGGGGAACTGACCTTTTACCTCAGTGGGTGACTCTGCCAACTATCACTTTAGATAAGCTCTGCGTTTGTGTTTTCTCATTTATTTGCATTTTTACAAAGGTTATATTTTTGAAGATAGGCAACAATTCTCATCTACCTATTAACCCCATTCGATAGGCGAAGCAACTGAGATTGAGTGACTTGCCAAACTCACAAGTCTGGGATGTAGAGACACCAAATATCAAATTGCCAGCTCAGAGCCCTTTCCATCTCCCCAGAAAGCCTCAAACTTAGGTGACTGTTTTTAAGGCCCCTGGTAACTGCATCCACGCTTTTACATGTGAAGCTACCCATCAGTGACAGAAATGGTGTCGTCTTTATTTCGATGAGCTCAGTCCCTAGCATAGTGCCTGTACCTATCAGGCGCCCAGTAAATATTTGCTGAATGATTCAGACATTTCTGTGGTCAGAGACCATTATTTGTAGTATCCATAACAGCCTTCTGAAAGATCCAGAATGTGGCATCTTCTCTTACATCATCTACGCCTTGATACTTTGCAAAGTAAGAAGCATGTGGTAACACCTGCTGATCTCACCAATCCACCTGCTTCCAGAAGCTGCTTCCAAACAATCTAGTAAATTTACTATAGTGTGAAATAGGACTGAGGATTGGATTGCCTCTTGGGAGGAAAGACAGATGAGAGCACTGCTTAAAGTTTATGGATGCATTTCAGAAGTTCATGGACTCCCTAAAACTATGAACTATATTTTGTGTGTTATATGTGAATTTTTTCAGAAGAGGATTCATAACTTTTCCTCTATTTTTCAAAAAGGATCTGTTGTGCCAAAAAAAAAAAAAAAAGAAAAAGATAGGGAGTTTGAGAGGCCATCTAGAAGTATCTAGATGCTTCCTTATATTTCCCTTCAGTCATGGATCAAACAGCCAATTTCAGCAATTGATATGGATATATTTTCTGAAATGTCTTTGATAATTCATAGCCCTATCCATTACACAGGTAGCATGTACCACCTCCCTCCAAAGCTTATCTCTGTAGTCTAAGAAGGCCTTCTCGCCAGGTGTAGTGGCTCACGCCTGTAATCCCAGCATTTTGGGAGGCCGAGGCGGTCAGATCACTTGAGGCCAGGAGTTCAAGACCAGCCTGGCCAACATGGAGAAACCTCATCTCTACTAAAAATACAAAAATTAGCTGGGCACAGTGGCATGCGCCTGTAATCCCAGCTACTCGGGAAGCTGAGGCAGGAGAATCACTTGAACCTGGGGGACAGAGGTTGCAGTGATCGTGCCATTACACTGCAGCCTGGGCAATAGAGCAAGGCTCAGTCGCAAAAAAAAAAAAAAGAAAGAAAGAAAGAAAGAAAAGAGAAAAGAAGGTCTTCTCCATCCCTGACTGTTCAGTTGAGTACAGCTTACCACCCAGTCCTGTTGTTTGGTCCTGGAGCCCCAACTGGTTTTCAGACCCTCCTAGGCCAGATAATCCAACTGTCCTTACTTTGGATTTCAGGAGCTCTATCCCCAGGTTTTAATTTCAAAGGTAGGGATTGTAATGTTGTGGTTCCTACTTCTTAATCTTCCAGAGATACAGATACAGTTTATTATTATTATACAAGTATAATTCCCCAGAAAGTATTTTGTCCCCATGTCTATTGATTGAATTTGTTATGTGTATTTGCATCTCTCTCATCATCCCCACCCTCCTTCTGGATTTCCTTAGATATTCTGTTTCTATTCTCACCCTACTCAAGCCCATCCTACAGGGAATGCCAAATCTATCTTCTTAAAACTCCACCCACTACCCTACTAAGATATCCTCCCTAGTTCTTGATTGAGTCACAGTTTCTTAGCTTTACAGATATAGTTTCTATAATCAACTTAGTTATCCTTTGATTTATCTCTGGTTACTTCCATCAGCATTTGCCACTCCCCTGAATACCCCTACCTCTACTTTTGCCTCTTCGTTTAACTAATAACATTGCTTCATATATCATGTAAAAATTATTGGCCACCAGTTGCATTCTCACCTTGCCTTCAATCCCTAAATTTACCCATAAGTTCGTGCATTCTAACCGCCGCCTCCTCCTTACCATAGCCTAATCCCTCCTTTAATGTACTGTATACAGGACACTATCCCTTCTCATCTTTCTTGGAATGTTGTTCCATTTTTTTCATTATTTTCTAGTTCTGATACCCCTCCACCTCCTTCTACAAGCATATTCAAGACACTTCCAGGTTAAAGAAGTCTCTTTACCCTACCACCCTACCGTACCAAATTATTTTTCCTGTCTTTCTTGCCCATAAATATCTTGAACGTGTGGCCAACACTCACCATCTCTACTTTCACAGCTTCCACCCACTCCTCTGCCCTACTAAGTGTAACAATGCTTTACATCTACGAATAAAGGTCTGACTCTTTTGTGGTAAAGTGAATGACCTGCTTTGACAGCTTTAGCTTAGTGTACTGCAGAAAATGAAATCAAGAATTTTTAGGCTACAGATATTCAGCCCCAACCCCTTCGAATGCTTTATGTTGGAATCCACATGAGATTTTTATTTTCACAATAAAATTCACCTTTTTTCATCTTTACCAAACTGCTCATTGTAAAAATTTTACAGATATTTGTTTTGTCTGTGGAAGCAGAGACTGACCTTTGACTTCTTGTGCAAGTTATATATTGGAGTGCTCTCAGAAGAAACCTGTAATGTTGTAAGGGAAGCATCATAAAGAAGGGAAGAAGCTGGCCAGGCACAGTGTCTCATGCCTGTAATCTCAGCACTTTGGGAGGTCAAGGTGGGCAGATCACTTGAGGTCAGGAGTTCGATACCAGCCTGGCCAACACGGTGAAACACGGTCTCTACCAAAAAATACAAAAATTAGCCGGGCGTGGTGGCTCACAGCAGTAGTCCCAGATACTTAGGAGGCTGAGGTGGGAGAATCACTTGAACCTGGGAGGTAGAGGTTGCAGTGAGCCGAGATCGTGCCATCGCACTCCAGCCTGGGCAATAGAGTGAGACTGTCAAAAAAAAAGAAAAAGAAAAAAGAGAAAGGAAGAAGCTAAGAAAAGCCTACCCTACCCTCAGCCTCACAACTTGGTTGAGCATGAATGGCCCCTCGTTAAGTATGTCTCCTCTGTAGAATCAAACTTTTCACTCAGATGAGATAGCATCAGGTCTAGACTTGGCAAAGTTTGGGACAGGAAGCGCTAGCAAGCCCATTTGGCCCTCACACAGAAGCTGTTTTATCTTCAACAGTTTTATTATGAATGTGATATTTTTATCTCCATCTGCTTGTCTCCTCTAGATATCTTTCCATTTTTTGTGAAACTTGGGCAAGTTGACACCCTCAAACTCCAACATATAGCATAATTTTAAATAGTTACATAGCATTCCATTGTTTGGATTATGTACAATAATTTTATCTAGTCTCCTGTAGTTAACATTTCAGTGCTATTATAAATAATCCTTGTATACAAGGGTTGCCACTCAGATGTGGAAAGAGATCTAAGGAATATTAATTAAAGTGAAAAAGGCAAGGTATAGAATCAAATGCATAATAGGGTTCCTTTTGATGAAAAAAATGGAGGCGTAAGATAGACTTTTTTTTTTTTGGTTACAAGTATCCAAGCCCCCTTCCCATATTTGGAAATTTCCCACCCACTACAGAAATTGAAAATACCTACCCTCCCTTTTGGGTAGGGCATAGGAACATGCCCTAGGCTCCACCAATCATTTACTTCTGCCCTAGACATTGAATCGGACATTAGTAATATTCAGGATCAGTGATGTCAGTGATACAAGTTGCAGAGTCTTCAAAAGGCCTGCTCTGCAGTGGTATTTTGGCCACTATTTCTGTTAGTGGTAATTTCCAAGCTAGGATCACTAGATCTCCTACAGATTCTGTAAGCCATCTAGTTTTTTGTTGTTGTTGTTGTTGTTTTTGTTTGTCTTTTTCAGGCAGAATTTTGCTGTTGTTGCCCAGACTAGAGTGCAGTCGTGCGATTTCAGCTCACTGCAACCTCTGCCTCCCAGGTCCAAGTGGTTCTCCTCCTCAGCCTCCTGAGTAGCTGGGATTACAGGCACTTGCCACCACACCTGGCTAGTTTTTTTGTATTTTTAGTAAAGATGGAGTTTCACCATGTTGACCAGGCAGATGTCCAACTCCTGACCTCAGGTAATCCACCTGCCTTGGCCTCCCAAAGTGCTGGGATTACAAGTGTGAGCCACTGCACATGGCCTAAACCATCTAGTATTTTTTTAAAAAGGCCAGGCACAGTGGCTCACACCTGTAATCCCAGCACTTTGGGAGGCCGAGGTGGGCAGATCATGAGGTCGGGAGATCGAGACCATCCTGGCTAACATGGTGAAACCCCGTCTCTACTAAAAATACAAAAAATTAGCCTAGCATGGTGGTGGCAGGCGCCTGTAGCCCCAGCTACTCTGGAGGCTGAGGCAGGAGAATGGCGTGAACCCGGGAGGCAGAGCTTGCAGTGAGCCGAGATCATACCACTGCTCTCTCTGGGAGAGAGAAAAAAAAAAAAAAGTGTGTAGCACCAGGGGTTGGGGGGCTAAGGGAGGGATACCATTAGGAGAAATACCTAATGTAGATGACAGGTTGATGGGTGCAGCAAACCACCATGGCATGTGTATACCTATGTAACAAACCTGCACAATCTGCACATGTATCCCAGAACTTAAAGTATAATAAAAAAATTAATTTTTTTGAAGTGTACAGCACCTTCCCCTTCACTCTCTTTTCCTCCTGCTCCAGCCATGCTTCCCCTTCACTTTCCACCTTGATTGTAAGTTTCCTGAGGCCTCCCCAGCCATACTTTCTGTACAGCCTGTGGAACTGCAAGGCAATTAAACCAATTTTCTTTATAAATGAATTTCTTTATAGCACTGTGAGAATTCAGAATTTCTTTATAGCACTGTGAGAACAGATTAATACAAGGTACAAGATGAAAATGGACTTCATCTGCCTTACAGTCCCATTCATGAATAGCTTTGAACGACAGGAGTGAAGGGACACGCTTCCAGTGTGCAGAGGTTCAGGCAGTGTACTGGATTATCTGCTTTGTGTGGAAAGAGAAATGGCCCAAGGTCAGAATATAAACAGATTCATGGTAGGTGGAGAATAGCTCAGCCAAGTGGTCAGGGTCATGCAACAAAAAAGACTATAAGATCAGAGGTAATGAGGTTGGGATAGAGATATGTGGATGAACCTATGAACACAAAATATAAAGATCTCATGTTTAATGCTCATATTAATACTCACCAGAAAGCATAGAAGAACACTGGCTGAGTATGGTGGCTCACACCTGTAATACCAGCACTTTGAAAGGCTGAGATGGGAGGATCGCTTGATGCCAGTAGTTCAAGTCAAGCCTGGGCAACATAGCAAGACCCTATGTCTGCAGAAACTAATGTGTGTGTTTGCCTTTTTTTTTTTTTTTTTTTTGAAATGGATTCTTGCTCTGTCACCCAGGCTGGAGTGCAATGGCATGATTTTGGCTCACTGCAACTTCTGCCTCCTGGGTTCAAGCGATTCTCCTGCCTCAACCTCCTGAGTAGCTAGGATTATAGGCACATGCCACCAAGCCTGGCTAATTTTTGTATTTTTTGTAGAGACGGGGTTTCACTGTGTTGGTCAGGCTGTTCTCAAACTCCTGACCTCGTGATCCGCCCACCTCAACCTCCCAAAGTGCTGGGATTACAGGTGTGAGCCACTGTACCCAGCCGAAAATAAAGTTTTAAAAATTAGCTGGGCATGGTGGCATGTGCTTGTGGTCCCCACTACTCAGGAAGCTGAGGCAGGAGGATCACCTGAGCCCAGGAGAGTGAGGCTGCAGTGAGCCATGATCACACCACTGCATTCCAGCCTGGCTGACAGAGCAAGACTCTGTCTCAAAAAAAAAAAAAAAAGCATAGAAGAAGCACGAAGCTCTAAGCAAACAAACAGGCAGAATGACTCAGCCAGTTGACATCAGGCAGCCTCTGTCATTGACCACTCCAGTGGTACATAATTCATCTATGAACATAGTAGACGTGGTGGCAGGGATGGAGACTACGAATGGACCCAACATCATGGGTTCCCACTCACCACTGAACTTTTACCTTCTACTGCTACTGAATGTCCAACCTGCCAGCAAGAAGGATGAAAACCAACCCTCTGATGTGACACCATCCTTCAAGTACACCAATCAGCCACTTGGAGGTAAGTTGCCTACAGTAGACCCCTTCACCTTACAAGGGGCAGCAATTCATTTTAACTGGAATATGCATATATTTCAGGTATGAGTTTGCCTTTCCTACTAATAGAGCCTCAAAGTGGTGCTCAGCCAGCACCACTTTCAAGAGCTTACAAAATAGCTGATCCATTGATATGGGATCTCATATAACAGTGCATCAAAACAAAGAGCCTTTTTTTTTTTTGAGACGGAGTTTTGCTCTTGTTGCCCAGGCTGGAATGCAATGGCACGATCTCGGCTCACTAGACCTCTGCCTCCCAGGTTCAAGCGATTCTCCTGCCTCAGCCTCCCTAATAACTGGGATTACAGGTGCATGCCATCACGCCCAGCTACTCTTTTGTATTTTTAGTAGAGACAGGGTTTCACTATGTTGGTCAGGCTGGTCTCGAACTCGTGACCTCAGGTGATCTGCCTGCCTTGGCCTCTCAAAGTGCTGGGATTACAGGTGTGAGCCACCGCTCCTGGCCATAAAGAGCCCATTTTATTTATTCATTCATTCATTCATGATTAATAGACTATTTAGGCAGGAATTCATATAGTCATCATTGCCAGACTTAATATGAAAGGTTAAATGTTCCATCCAATTTTCCTTCCCGGATAAGTTTTTCTTTCCTATATGTCAGTTTTGAAAACATAATACCAGAAGAAGAGGGGCCTAAATCCACACAGAGTTCCCAAGAGTGAGTTTTTAGATGTGGGTCTGAAATTAGAATAGACATTTGCTGATCTTGGATAGGTCCAACGAATCAAGGCAGGATCTTCGATGACCCCTCAGCGGTTGGGTTTGTTGTACTGAAGCAGGTACTCTCATTTCAGCCGAGAAATAACCCATTTTATAACAAAGAAGAGATGGCAGTACACACATGACTTTGGGATCTTCTGGTCTCCGGGCCTTTATTTTTCAAAAAGCATGTAATTCTTCAAGTCATACAGCTATCGAAGATACTAATTGAATTTATAGTAGTCTGCTGTCATCCTAAGTACACAGAAACTTTTGGCCTGATTAAGCAATGCCATGGCCCACTCATGGCACACTGAGAAACCAGGGCAGAGATGTATCCTGTGAGGATAGACACCACCCTCAAAAACACATATAGCTGCTCTAAATCAATGACCAACATACGGTGCTTTGTCCCTAATAGGTAGAATACATGGGTCTGGAAACAAAGGGGTGGAAAAAGAAATGGCTCAGCTTCATGCATCCCATCCCGTCAGCTCTGGGCTCTGTGAGTTTAGAAATTCTGATTTCCAAGGGGACTGTTTCCACCAAGAGGCACAGCAAGAGTCCCACTGAACTTTACAGTTACTGCCTGAGCACTTCAGACTCCTGTGTCAAGGGACCAGACAACATAAAGAGAAGTCACCACATTGTCGGGGTAATTGATCCTGATCTTCAGGAGGAAGTAGGGGCCACACATGGTGGCTCATCCCTGTAATTCCAGAACTTTGGGAGGCCAAGGTGGGCAGATCACTTCAAGTCAGGAGTTCAAGACCTCATGGCCAACATAGTGAAACCCCATCTCTACTAAAAATACAAAAATTAGCCAGGCGTGGTGATACATGCCTGTGGTCCTAGCTACTCAGGAGGCTGAGGTGGGAGGATCACTTCAGCCAAGGAGGCAGAGGTTGCAGAGAGCTGAGATTTTACCACTGCCCTCCCACCTGGGCAACAGAGCAAGACCCTGTCTCAATACAGAACAAAACAAAACAAAACAAAAAACAACAAAAGAGGAAGTTCAGATTCTGTTACATAACGGAAGCTGAAAGGACCCTGTTAGCTGTCCTGAAGGGATCCCCTGAAAGGATCCACTTAGCTGTCCCTTAGTACTCTCTTACCCAATTTTGTTAGTAAATGGTACATCAGCCACAGCTTTAAAAAGGATTGTTGACTAGGCGCGGTGGCTCACACCTGTAATCCCAGCTGAAGTGGGTGGATTGCTTGAGGTCAGGAGTTTGAGACCAGCCTGGCCAACCTGGTGAAACCCCATTTCTACTAAAAATACAAAAATTAGCTGGGTGTGATGGCAGGCACCTGTAATCCCAGCTAGTCGGGAGACCAAGGCATGAGAATTGCTTGAGCCCAGGAGGCAGACGTTGCAGTGAGCCAAGATTGCGCCACTGCACTCCATGATTGTTAGCAGGTGCTTAGACCCTTTGGTCATGAAAGTCTGGGCTGCATCACCAGGCAGGCCGCCTAGACCAGCAGAGGCACTAACTGAGGGGAAGAGGAATCTGCATTTGGATAGTAGAGGAGGGAGACAATGAGTAGAGTTGCAACCTTGAGATCAACTGCAGTGGTGGAGGCTGTCTTTCCCCCACTCTCCTCTCCTTATAAACTTCCCTCAGGGGAAGAGGCCCACCAGAATCCAGGAAGAGCTGCTCCCAGAACCCACACAATAAGTAGTTCCAAGTGGACTGTATGTAAAACTCGAATTCACTTCCCATCCTCCCCTTCAGGACTGAAATACTTACTCCCCCAGCTGTTGGGAATTTTCTCTGAGACTTGCCTTAGCTGAAGAGAGTCATTCTGCTTCAAATCACTTCTCAGGGCAGCTTGTATCCAATATGTTGGAGTATAAAGGCCTAGCCACCTCACCTTGTCTTAGGATGACCCTGCGGTGCTAGCCTGGCTTCAGAGCTCCCCATAGAGTTGGCTGAAACATTTGCTGAAAGCGTAGCAGAGCCCAGCTTCTCCATCTGCCCAATCCTGCTTCCTTCACTTCCTCCACAGGTGTTGATCCTGAAGGCACCCCTAATGAACTTCCCACACGCTAGCCTACTCTGCAACCATGCTGGTGGGTGTAAATAAAATTTCTGGAAGGATACACAAAATAATATTAAAAGTAAGTATCTAAGGGTAGTGGGGAGTTTGGAATTATGAAAAGAAGAATTTTTCGGCCGGGCGCGGTGGCTCAAGCCTGTAATCCCAGCACTTTGGGGGCTGAGATGGGCGGATCACGAGGTCAGAAGATCGAGACCATCCTGGCTAACACGGTGAAACCCCGTCTCTACTAAAAAATACAAAAAACTAGCCGGGCGAGGTGGCGGGCGCCTGTAGTCCCAGCTACTCGGGAGGCTGAGGCAGGAGAATGGCGTAAACCCAGGAGGCAGAGCTTGCAGTGAGCTGAGATCGCGCCACTGTACTCCAGCCTGGGCAACAGAGCGAGACTCTGTCTCAAAAAAAAAAAAAGAAAAGAAGACTTTTTCTTTTCTTTTCTTTTCTTTTTTTTTTTTTGAGACTGAGTCTCGCTCTGTCCCCTAGGCTGGAGTGCAGTTGCACGATCTCAGCTCACTGAAATCTCCATCTCCTGGGTTCAAGTGATTCTTCTGCCTCAGCCTCCTGAGTAGCTGGGACTACAGGCACATGCCACCAGGCCCAGCTAATTTTTTTTGTATTTTTAGTAGAGACGGGGTTTCAGCATCTTGGCCAGGTTGGCCTTGAACTCTTGACCTCATGACCCACCTGCCTTGGCCTCCCAACGTGCTGTGATTACAGGCGTGAGCCACCACACTCGACCGTGATGGTCAATTTTGTTATATACTTTTTACCACAATTAAAAGTTTGAAAAAAAAAAAAAAAAAAAACTTTTTAAAGGCTGGGTGCAGTGGCTCATACCTGTAATCCCAGCACTTTGGAAGGCCAAGGTGGGCGGATCACCTGAGGTCAGGAGCTTGAGACCAGCCTGACCAACATGGAGAAACCCCATTTCTACTAAAAATACAAGAAATTAGCTGAGCGTGGTGGCACATGCCTGTAATACCAGCTACTTGGGAGGCTGAGGTAGGAGAATCGCTTGAACCGGGAGGCAGAGGTTGTGGTGAGCTGAGATTATGACATTGTACTCTAGACTAGACAACAAGAGTGAAACTCCATCTCACAAAAAAAAAAACCACCACCACCAACAAAAACCATTTTAAACCATTTTAAAGTATACAGTTCAATAGCGTGAAGTATATTCACATTGTTGTACAATAGATCTCCGGAAGTTTTTCATTTTGCAAAACTGAAACTCTGATCCATTAAAGAACAACTTTCCATCTTCCCCTATCCCCAGCCCCTGGTAACTTATATCATTCTATTTTCCACTCCACGAGCAATTTTTCGATCAATGATTAGTAATGCTTACTTAAGACCTCTACAGTCTTAGAGCCTATTTTGTGAGGGCAACATAGCTCCCATAGAAGTCCATTTTCTCACATTCACAATCAAGATGAAGCACAGTACCTATTTTGTAGTCTGGTTCCCGTTTGGATTCAAGGCTGGTATCCATTGCCAACATTCAAGAGTAGGATGCTATATTACTCACCATTGTCTTTTTAGCTCAGTGAAGAATACCTGGCACAGTGGTCCACAAACTTTTGGATGTCATGGACAAATTCATTCATTTTTTTTTTTTTTTTTTTAGTCAGTAGTAGTGATGTGTGCCTGGAGGCCCAGCTACTCAGGAGGCTGAGGTGGGAGGATCTCTTGGGGCTAGGAGTTTGAGGCTGTAGTGCGTTATAGTCATGGTTGTGAATAGCCGCTGCACTCTAGCCTGGGCAACATAGCAAGACTCTGGCCTAAAAAAAAAATACGCACAAACGCAATTTTTTTAAATAGACAGATGACTGACATAAGATGTTCAACTCTTTATTCATATAAGTAAGCATATTTTTTGTTTGGTTTGTTTCATTTTGAGACAGGGTCTTGCTCTGTCACCCAGACTGGAATGCAGTGACAAGATCAGAGCTCACTGAAGCCTCGAACTTCTGGGCTCAAGTCATCCTCCCACCTCAGCCTCCCAAGTAGCTGGGACTACAGGTGCATGCCACCACACCCAGCTGATTTTCCATTTTTTTTGTAGAGATGGGGTCTCACCGTGTTGCCGAGGCTGATCTCGAAATGCTGGCCTCCGAGATCGCGCCACTGCACTCCAGCCTGGGCAACAGTGCAAGACTCCATCTCAAAAATAAATAAATACATAAATAAATAAATAAAATAAAAAAGAAATCCTGGCCTCAAGTGATCCTCCTGCCTCAACCTCCCAAAGTCCCAAAGTGCTGGGATTATAGGTGTGAACTACAGCACCTAGCCAGTAAACACATTTTAAATAATTGACTCCTATCTATGATCTTCATAATTTTTAGGAAAGGAAAGACATTTAACAGCAACCAGCTAGAATGAAAGTTAGAAGAACATAAGCTCAGACCAAAAGACAATATGTTGTTTTTTCTCCCCTTGTCTCTCCAATTCTGTCTGATGGCATTGCAAAGACAATTTCTTTTTTAAGGAAAATTTTATACCCTCACAGATAGTAGAACCAGTACCAATTCCAGGGGGACATTGATTGTTTTAAAAATGCGATATTGGATGGGCGCGGTGGCTCATGCCAGTAATCTCAGCACTTTGGGAGGCCGAGGTGGGCAGATCGCCTGAAGTCGGGAGTTCGAGACCAGCCTGGCCAACATGGCAAAACCCTGTCTCTACTAAAAATACAAAAATTAGCCAGGCATGGTAGTAGGTACCTGTAATCCCAGCTACTTGGGAAGCCGAGGCAAGAGAATCGCTTGAACCAGGGAGGCAGAGGTTGCAGTGAGCCGAGATTGCGCCACTGCACTCTAGCCTGGGCAACAGAGCGAGACTCCATCTCAAAAAACAAAAAACAAAACAAAACAAAAATGCAATATTGGATGGGTGCGATGGCTCACGCCAGTGATCTTAGCACTTTGGGAGGGTAAGGCAGATGAATTGCTTGAGCTCAGGAGTTCGAGATCAGCCTCCTATTTAATTATAAATAAATAAATAAGCAATATTAAGCGACATAGTATGAATATGCCAGAGCACAGGGCTGCTGAGGCCCTCATTAACTCTGCCCTGGCCACAGACTTTAGCTTTGACCAGTTTACCATCTCACTCCTGCCTTAAGTTATGTCATGACCAGGAGACAGACTGTAGGTGGGCCCCATCCAAAGTCCTTGTGTCTGATCCCCTATGGTTCAACAGCAGTGACCACACAGAGAAAGAGGTGCTAGAATCTGACTGCCTGGGCTGGAATTCCTTCTCGTGAGTATATTCTACTTATGAAAACTTGGGCAAGCCACTTCTTTCTTCCTTTCTTTTATTTTATTGTATTTGAGACAGGGTCTCACTCTGTTGCCCAGGCTGGAGTGCAGTGGTGTGATCACAGCTTACTGCAGCCTCGACCTCCTGGGCTCAAGTAATTCTCCCACTTCAGTCTCCCAAGTAGCTGTGACCACAGGTTCATGCTACCACTCCTAGCTAATTTTTTAATTTTTTGTAGAGACAAGGTCTCATCATGTTGCCCAGGGTGGTCTCCAACTCCTGGGCTCAAGTGATCCTCCCATTTTGGCCTCCCAAAGTACTGAGGTTACAGGCATGAGCCACCACACGTCGCCTTACTTAACTTCTTTAAATCTCAGTTTCCTCTGCTAAGTTTGTTGTGGCGTCTGAATGAGGTAATACATGTAAAGTGCTTGGAATAGCGCCTGGTATATTGTAAGCCATTGGTAAATGTTTACTATTGTATTTTTGTTGTGGTTGTTGTTGTTTGTTTTTTGAGACAGAGTCTCGTTCTGTCACCCAGACTAGAGTGCAGTAGCATGGTCTCAGCTCACTGCAACCTCTGCCTCCTGGGTTCAAGCAATTCTCATGACTCAGCCTCCCAAGTAGCTGAGATTACAGGCAAGTGCCACCGCACCCAGCTAATTTTTGTATTTTTAGTAGAGATGGAGTTTTGCCATAATGACCAGGCTGGTCTCGAACTCTTGACCTCAGGTGATCTGGCTGCCTCGGCCTCCCAAAGTGCTGGGATTACAGATGTGAGCTACTGCGTCCAGCCTGCTATTGTATTTTATATATTACGCATGGACAGAAAAGAAGGCAAAAGTAGACCTTCTCTTCTTCCCTCCTGCAGAATGTCTGAATACCTGGCTGTCACCATTTCTCTACTGAACTGTTATCATTCCTCTACTTTTTAATTTTGTATTAATTTTTTTCTTTTTTAGAGATGGGGTCTTGCTATGTTGCCCAGACTGGTCTGAAACTCCTGGGCCCAAGCACGCTCCTGCTTCAGCCTCTTGAATACCTGAGATTACAGGCACGTGCCACCAAACCTGGCCATTTTTCTACTAAATGCAACAAGATTTAGCTTACTTGGTGACCTGGCCAGCAGAAGCCTGGAGGAAAAGAGAAGAAAGCAATTAACTACTGAATGCCTGGCATATACTGGACAATTTATATGAGGACATGAAAATTGAGGAACTTCTCAAGAAACATTTCCTTTAGGGACAATTTCCTAACTAGTACGATGACCTTGAAATAATCAAATCAAGTCAATTAAACAGATTAATTTAGTATCTTTCAACCTTGATCCAAATACCAAAGACCAGAAAGGAGTATAAGACTGCAAAGCGGTGGCCAGATACAGTGGCTCACACCTGTAATCCCAGCACTTTGGGAGGCCAAGGCGAGTGGATCACGAGGTCAGGAGTTCAAGACCAGCCTGACCAACATGGTGAAACCCCCGTCTCTACTAAGAATACAAAAATTAGCCGGGCACGGTGGCACGCACCTATAATCCCACCTACTCAGGAGGCTGAGGCAGGAGAATGGCTTGAACCCGGGAAGTGCAGGTTGCAGTGAGCCAAGATCATGCCACTGCACTCCAGCCTGGGCAACAGAGTGAGACTCCGTCTTAAAAAAAAAAAAAAAAGAAAAAAAGACTGCAAAGCAGTAGGTGCAGGGACAGTGTCTGCTACGTTCATTATTGTATTTGCGGTGCATCTTGTGATACTTGCTTTTTTTTTTTTTTTTTTTGAGATCTGTCTCTCCAGCCTGGGCAACAGAGCAGACAAAACCTCTTCTCTACCAAAAATACAAAAATTATCTAAGCATGGTGGCGCATGCCTGTAATCCCAGCTACTCGGGTGGCTGAGGCTGGAGAATCGCTTGTCCCCGGGAATTGGAGGTCAAGTGAGCTGAGATCATGCCACTGTACTCCAGTCTAGGTGACAAGAGTAAGACTCCATCTCAAAAAAAAAAAAAAAAAAAAAAAAGACAAGGTCTCCCTCTGTTGCCCAGGCTGCAGTGCAGTGGTGCAATCTTGGCTCACTGCAGCCTTGACCTCCCAGGTTCAAGCAGCCCTTCCACCTCAGCCTCCCAAGTAGCTTGGAACTACAGGTGTGTACCACCATCCTGGGCTAATTATTCTAATTTTTATAGAAATCTTGTCTCCTTATGTTGCCCAGGCCGATCTCGAACTCCTGGGCTCAAGCAGTTGGCCTGCCTCGGCCTCCCAAACAAAGCTCAGGGATCACAGGCGTGAGCCACCACGCCTGGCCTCCTGCATTCTTATTGAATACTATTGGCAGATATGAACCAGTCCGCCTCATGGGCATGAAGGGAAAATCAGAGGCTGTCTGAAACTGTACTCTAGTGCAGGTGGCCAAAGGTTCAGAGACTGCAGGAAACAGGAGGGAAGGCTGAGGAGTTGGAGGCCAGCCAGGAGCAAGCTGGGAACAGCCGGGCTGTGCTGCTCCTTAGTTACCACCGGCTTTGTCCCGCCAGATGTCCTCAGCATCTCCTTGGTTTTTGGCCTGAGGAATTTGACTATTCATCCCGAAGTTGTCTTACATGCTCTTCACATTCACACATACTCCTCAGAGGCCAAATCCATTTTTACATAAATGGGGATATAGCCTGGACCCAAATATAGACTTAGGTTTATCCCGACTTTGTTATTTACTAGCTGAGCGAACTTAAGCAATTTATTTGGATTCTCTGATCTTCAGTTTGGGAATAATTTACTTAATAAATCTTTTTTTTTTTTTTTTAAGTGGAGTTGTGCTCGGCAACCTCTGCCTCCCAGGGTCAGGCAATTCTCGTGCTTCAGCTTCCAGAGTAGCTGGGACTATGAGCGCATGCCACCATGCCTGGCTAATTTTTGTATTTTTAGTAGAGACGGGGGTTTCACCATGTTGGCCAGGCTGGTTTCCAACTCCTGACCTCAGGTGATCTGCCCTCCTCGGCTTCCCAGAGCGCTAGGATTACAGGCATGAGCCACCATGCTTGGCCAATAAATCTTTATTCTTGTATGCCTATTATGTGACAGACTCAGACTTGGGTGTTGAGAATACAGAATTAAATCAGGTAAGGGAGGCCCTGCTGTCATGGAGCTTGCTTTTTTTTTTTTCAGACAGGGTATTGCCCTGTTGCCCAGGCTAGTCTCAAACTCCCAGGCTCAAGTGATCCTCCCCACCTTGGCCTCCCAAAGTGCTAGGATTATAGGCATGAGCCACGGTGCCCAGCCTGTCATGAGGCTTTATTCAAGTAGAGATGAGAGAGAAATAAATAGAAAAGACAATATGGGATATTTATAAATGCTTGGAATATAGTAAAACAAGCTGATGTGAAAGACAATGACTGGGTGGAGGCATCTTTAGATGACAAGAAAAGCCTCTCTGAGAATCTGATATTTGAGCTGAGACAGAAGTAAGGAAGACAAAAAGCAATTAGCCCTGTGAGGATCAGGATGTGGAGCATTCCAAGGAGAGGGAAGGGGAGTTTCAAAAGCCTTAAGGCATAGGAGAGAGTCTGGAATGTCAAGGGAATCTGACGAAGATGTAGAATGGAGTGAGGTGGAGAGGGATCTGGGAAGATGTGGGAGAGGTAGGCAGGACTGAGGAAGTGGAGGAGGAGGTGGGAGATTTGCAGAGAGAGAGAATGTGTGAAAAAGTTGCTTTGGAGAATGGAGGAAAGAATGTATTGGGGAAGTGTAGTGGGACTGCTTGGCAGCGTTGACAGTCCTTTTGAGCTGTGTGGTCCTGAATTTAAACTAGAACTAATTGGCATAGTAGATGTTCTGAGGATTAGGTAAAATGAACAGGAGGTTTGGATTCATAGTTGATGCTCAAAAATGTTAACTATCATAAGATATAGAAAATATTAGAATGAAGGAGAAGAAACCAACCCATTTATTTTTGCTACCATTTGCAACTCAGGAAAGGTAGATAACACGCTGTGTGTTCTGATCTTAGATTTAAGACTAAGATTTTCTTCTAAAGTGAGATTTTTGCTTCTGAATTTTTATATTTATTATTATTATTATTATTATTTACAGAATCTTGCTCTGTCACCCAGGCTGGAGTGCAGTGGTGCAATCTCGGCTCACTGCAACCTCCGACTCCCAGGTTCAAGCAATTCTCATGCCTCAGCCTCTCTAGTAGTTGGGACCACAGGCACGCACTGCCACACCCAGCTTATTTATTTATTTACTTATTTATTTTATTTTATTTTTTTTAAATTTTTTTTGAGACAGAGTTTTTCTCTGTTACCCAGGCTGGAGCACTGGAGTGCAATGGCACAATCTCAGCTCACTGCAACCTCCACTTACTTGAACCTCCCAGGTTCAAGCAATTTTCCTGCCTCAGCCTCCTGAGTAGCTGGGATTACAGGTGTCCGCCACCACGCCTGGATAATTTTTGTATTTTTAGTAGAGATGGGGTTTCATCATGTTAGCCAGTCTTGTCTCGAACTCCTGACCTTGCGATCTGCCCGCCTTGGCCTCCCAAACTGATGGGATTACAGGCATGAGCCACTGCGTCTGTTGTTGTTTGTTTCTGAAGACGGAGTCTTGCTCTGTCTCCCAGGCTGGAGTCCAGTGATGTGATCTCGGCTCACTGCAACCTCCACCTCCCAGGTTCAAGCGATTCTCCTGCCTCGGCCTCCTGAGTAGCTGGGATTACAGGCGCACATCACCATGCCCGGCTAATTTTTGTATTTTTAGTAGAGACGGGGTGTCACCCTGTTGGTCATGCTGGTCTCGAACTCCTGACCTCGTGATCCACCTACCTCGGCCTCCCAAAGTGCTGGGATTACAGGTGTGAGCCACTGCGCCTGGCCTTAATTTTTGTATTTTTAGTAGAGGCAGGTTTTTGCCATGTTGGCCAGGCTGGTCTTGAACTCCTGGCCTCAAGCAATCCACCCACTTCAGCCTCCCAAAGTGCTGGGACTGCAGGAGTGAGCCACCTCACCTTGCCTGCTTCTGGATATTTTTAACGTGAGTGTTTTTACATACCTAATGCAAAATGCTGTGATTTTTTTTCTTGTGGTCTTAATAAACTGGAAGTGAATATCTTTTTTTTCTTTTTTTTTTGAGACGGAGTCTCGCTGTCGCCCAGGGTGGAGTGCAGTGGCCGGATCTCAGCTCACTGCAAGCTCCACCTCCCGGGTTTTTACACCATTCTCCTGCCTCAGCCTCCCGAGTAGCTGGGACTACAGGCGCCCACCACCTCGCCCGGCTAGTTTTCTGTATTTTTTAGTAGAGACGGGGTTTCACCGTGTTAGCCAGGATGGTCTCGAACTCCTGACCTCGTGATCCGCCCGTCTCGGCCTCCCAAAGTGCTGGGATTACAGGCTTGAGCCACCGCACCCGGCCGCCTGCTAATTTTTTATAATTTTTTTTTTTTTTTTTTGAGATGGAATCTCGCTCTGTCTCCCAAGCTAGAGTGCAGTGGCACGATCTCAGCTCACTGCAACCTCCGCCTCCCGTTTTCAAGCAATTCTCCTGCCTCAGCATCCCAAGTAGCTGGGACTACTGGCAACTACCACCATGCCCAGCTAAATTTTGTATTTTTAGTAGAGACAGGGTTTCACCATATTGGCCAGACTGGTCTCAAACTCCTGACCTTGTGATCCACCCGCCTCAGCCTTCCAAAATGGTGGGATTACAGGCGTGAGCCACCGTGCCTGGCCTTAATTTTTTTATAATTTTTGTAGAGACAAGGCATTACTTTGTTGCCCAGGCTGGTCTTGAATTCCCGAGCTCAAGGGATCCTCCCACCTCAGCCTCCCAAAGTGCTGGGATTACAGGCATGGGCCACTGCACCCAGCTTGGAAGTGAATTTCTTTGATCAGTCCTTTGTCGAACTAGTTCCTTGTATTCCAAATACAGGAACTCGTTTCATTTTAGTAGATACACAAAATATGCTTCTCTTTAGCTTTTTCAGTGCTCAGACAAAATAAAGATGTCTGCTGGTAAACTTCTAAGATGTTTTGAAATGTTAATTCACAACATTTGGTACCTGGGAACAACTCTGCAGCCTAGGATATCACATCCATTGCAACTTTAAATATAATCTCCCTCACAATGCAGTAATGGAAAAAATCACACCTGAGATTTCCTGTAATTTCATCTCACTGATGAGATCTTTTTAGACAAATCCCTTTTTGAGCCTCCTTAAGGTTTAATAGTTGTGATATCAGAAAAGCACTTCTTTTGGAGCAGAAAAGCAGAATGAACGAGAGTTGAACAGAACAGGACCTGGAGAAAGGCTTAAGGATAGGATGTTTTATCACTGGGGATCTGGGGAAGAGGGGCTGGGAGACAGGTAGGTGCTGAGAGGCGATAATGACAACTGGTTGGCAGGAGCCTAGTGAGGAGTTCAGCAAGGGATAAGTGGGTACATCAACCAGAGGGCAACAGGCAATGGCAAGAAACCTGAGAGCAAGCAATGTGTGGAATTCTAGGCACAGAGTCTGACGGCAGTGCTTAGATGGTTCCAGAGGTTGAAATGAATAAGGAAGGTCCCCACTGGGCACGGTGGCTCACGCTTGTAATTCCCAGCACTTTGGGAGGCCAGGCAGGTAGATCACCTGAGGCCAGGAGTTCGAAACCAGCCTGATCAACATGGCGAAACCCTGTGTCTACTAAAAATACAAAAATTAGCCACACGTGGTGGTGCACACCAGTAATCCTGGCTACTCAGGAGGCTGAGGCACAAGAATTGCTTGAACCCAGGAGGCAGAGGTTACAGTGAGCCGAGATTGTGCCACTGCACTCCAGCCTGGGTGACAAAGGGAGACTCAGTTTCAAAAAAAAGGTAGGCCCCCAATTTCAGAGTCTCTGATAGCCCCACCTCTGTGTTCTGCAAACTCTTCCCCTAGGTGGTATTGTCTCTCAGAGGCACCATCCACTCCAAAATTCTTGCTTCCTCACAAAAACCTCCTCTCCATCTCCCCCACCTCCATCCCACATAATATTTATAAATCAGAGAAAAAGAGGTTCTGACGTAGCAAATGCTGCTGTCCCCTGTCGTATCCGCCCAGCACTCGCTGTTTCTATATATGCTGGCAGCTTCTTCCTGCAAGCGTCTGGGACTCTCTGCCTGGGAGTTTTCCCTGATCGCTGGAGCAGGCTTGACTCATGAGCAGGGCGGACCAGAAAAGCCAGGGTGTTCATGTCCCCAGGAGCAACTGCCAAACAATGATTGACTGGAGTTGGTGTATATTATTAATATATGCATTTCAGTTGCCTATTGCTGGTAACAAACCACTCTAAAATCCTGTGGCTTAAGACAACAACGATTTGTTATTTCTCATGATTCTGTGGGTGGGCTGGGTGGTTCCCCTTTGGTCTTGTCTGGGTCACTCGTGGAGCTGCTGCATTCAACTGCAGAGTGGCCAGGCTGAAAGGGCCAAGCTGGTATTGCTCGCATGTCTTACAGTTGATGCTGGCTGTTGGCCGGGGACTCTTTTTTTTTTTTCTTTAGACGGAGTCTCACTGTGTTGCCCAGGCTGGAGTGCAGTGGCACAATCTTGGCTCACAGCAACCTCTAACTCCAGGGTTCAAATGATTCCCCTGCCTCAGCCTCCCAAGTAGCTGGGATTACAGGCAGATGCCATCACGCCCAGTTAATTTTTGTATTTTAGTAGAGATGGAGTTTTACCATGTTGGCCAGGCTGATCTCGAACTCCCGGACTCAAGTGATCCTCCCACCTTGGCCTCCCAAAGTGCTGGGATTACAGGCATGAGCCACCACACCCGGCCCAATTTGGTATTCCTCCCCATTGCCTTTTATCCTTTATGAAGCTAGTCCTGCTTCCTTACGTGGAGATCTGCACATTATCCTTATGTGGAGGTGGCAAAGCATCTCAAGGCCCAGGCTCTGAAGCTGTTACAATATCACTTCTGCCATTTTTACTGGTCAGAGCAAGTCACAAGATCATCACAGAGACTACTTCCATTAACTCACCTCTATGAATTTTGTTTAGATATTGTCGCTGACTCCCACCTTGAAGAGTCAGTAACATAATGGACTTAATGTGGGATACAAGCAGATGAGAGTGGAACAAGGTATATTGTACCCTGCATACCTTCCCTTGGCATAGGACTCCTCACTCTCATGCCTTTTTCCTGCCAGCACCTGTAATCCTTTGCCTGGTGGCTTTCTGTGGCCATAGGTACTTTTTTTTTTTTTTTGAGATGGAGTTTTACTCTTGTTGCCCAGGCTGGATTGCAGTGGCGCAATCTCAGTTCACCACAACTTCCGCCTCCTGTGATTCTCCTGCCTCAGTCTACCAAGTAGCTAGGATTACAGGCATGCGTCATCATGGCCGGCTGATCTTGCATTTTTAGTGGAGATGGCGTTTCTCCATGTTGGTCAGGCTGGTCTCCAACTCCCAACCTCAGGTGATCCGCCCGCCTCGGCCTCCTAAAGTGTTGGGATTACAGGCATGAGCCACCGCGCCCAGCCGGCCATAGGTACATATTTAGCCCACACTTGAGGCAGACTGCAATCACCATGAAGTTAATGTACTCAGAAGGAACTTTCCACCAATAACTAAAAGGAGTTGGTGTATAGTAAATACCCCAACTTATTTATTTATTTTTTGAGACAATGTCTCACTCTGTCTCCAGAGTAGAGCACAGTGGCATAATATCAGTTCACTGCAACCTCCGCCTCCTGGGTTCAAGTGATTCTCCTGCCTCAGCCTCCTGAGTAGCTGGGATTACAGGTGTGCACCACCACGCCTATAATCTTTAATAGACATGGAGTATCTTTAATAGACGTGGGGTTTTGCCATGTTGGCCAGGCTGGTCTCGAACTCTTGGCCTCAGGTGATCCACCCGCCTCGGCTTCCCAAAGTGCTGGGATTACAGGCATGAACCACTGTGCCTAGCCTATATATTTTTTACAGTTTTTAAAAATCCTGTTCTATTTCTTTAGTGATGTAGATTATTTAAAATGGCTGCTAATAATTTGAACAATAAAATAATCCAAAGTATAAAATAAATATCCATGAGTCCATAGTGATATAAATGACTGAAAAATAAACAAATGGGAGAAGAGACAAATTTCCTGTGAAAAATAATTCCAGATAATCTATTAGATGATCCTTCACCCTTACGGAGGTGGAGCATAGCTCCCACTGCTTATGTGGGCTCCTCATAGTGGCTTCCTTCTAAAGAGCACAGTAAAGAAAGTATTTTTAAAAAGAATAAATTTCGGCTGGGCACGGTGGCTCACGCCTATAATCCCAGGACTTTGGGAGGCCGAGGCAGGTGAATCACGAGGTCAGGAGTTCGAGACCAGCCTGACCAACATGGTGAAACCCCGTTTCTATTAAAAATTAGCCGGGCATGGTGGCAGGCACCTGTAATCCCAGCTACTTGGAAGGCTGAGGCAGGAGAATCGCTTGAATCTGGGAGGCAGAGGTTGCAGTGAGCTGAGATTGCACCACTGCACTCCAGCCTGGGTGACAGAGTGACATTCCGTCTCAAAAAAGAAAAAAAGAAAAACTTTACAGTGGAGAAATCTATCACTACCTCAGCCAGGTGCTCAACATCAGCAGTGATAAGTCATGTTGACAGTATGTATATGATGTGATGAAAATGACCACAGAGGTCTTCTTCCCAAAACCTATAATGTAATCATGAAAAAAAATCAGCTAAAGCCCAAAAGGAAGAACTTTTTTTTTTTTTTCTGGAGTCTCACTCTCTCGGGCTAGAGGGCAGTTGTGGGGTCTCAGCTCACTGCACCCTCCACCTCCCAGGTTCAAGCAATTCTCCTGCCTCACCCTCCCAAGTAGTTGTGATTACAGACGCACGCCACCATACCTGGCTAATTTTTTGTATTTTTAGTAGAGATGGTGTTTCATCATGTTGGCCAGGTTGGTCTTGAACTCCTGACCTCAGATAATCCACCCACCTTGGCCTCCCAAAGTGCTGGGATTATAGGCATGAGCCACCACACCCAGCCAGAAAGATATCTGGTCAGTACCCCTCAAAACTGTGAAGGTCATCAAAAACAAAGAACGTCTGAGAAACTGTGATAGTCAAAAAGAGCCCAAGGAGACGTGCCAACTATGTGGAAAGCAATATTCTGAATGGGATCCTGGAACACAAAAAAGACATTAGGTAAAATCTAAGGAAATTTGTTAAGGCCTTTAGTTAATCATAATGTAATTCATTCGTTGTGACAGATACACCATACTAATATAAGATGTTAATATGGGGGAACTGAATGTGGTAATATGGGAACTCTCTGAACTATCTGCACAATTGTTCTGTATCTCTAAAACTGTTGTATACATGTATATTATATATACACATATACATATACATACATTTATTATATATATTTATATATATATATAAAGGATATATATATATATCCTTTTTTTTTTTCAAGAGATGGATCTCACTATGTTGCTCAGGTTAGACTCAAACTCCTGGGCTTAAGTGATCCTCACACCTCAACTTCCCAAGTAGCTCAGCCGCATCACCACACCCAGCCTTAAAGTTTTTTTAAAAGAAAGAACAATGGCTCCCTGTGTTCATACTTCTTTATATCTTGCCACTCCTCTCATCAAAAGAGAATCTGTTTTTCTAGCTCCTTAAATATAAGCTGGCCTTGTGAATTGGTTTAACCAATAGAATGTGGTGGAATTGATGGTCTGAGACTCTTAAGTATAGATCTTAAAAGGCTCTATAGCTTCCAGTTTCATTCTTGGAAGCCTGCTGCTATGTAAGAAGTCCAGCTAACCTAAGATCACCACGCTGTGAGGAAGTCCAAGCAAGCCAGAAGCAGAGGCCATGGGAAGAGAGGCACCCCAGCATGCAGCTGAATGCAGTTGTCTGAGTGACTCCAGACAAAACAAGAACCACCTAGGCAACCTACAGAACCTTGAGAACTAATAAAGTTTTGGGGGTAGCCTGTCATCCAGCAATAGTTCACTGAAACATTTAGGGAGGAACTTTATTCTGGGAGTTGAAAAGCCTAAATTCAAGCCCCAGAGTAGCTATTAGACCTTGGTGGGTCAGTAGGGGAGGAATGAAAAAAATACTAATCACTAATGTAGAGGCTTGTCATGAGGACTGAATGAGATAAAGCAAATGAAAATGTTTTGTAAACTTCCAAATGTCACACAAATTTAAGAGACATTATGGCTGGGCGTGGTGGCTCACGCCTGTAATCCCAGCACTTTGGGAGGCCGAGAGGGTGGATCACCTGAGATCAGGAGTTTGAGACCAACCCGGCCAACATGGTGAAAATCCATCTCTATTAAAAATACAAAATTAGCGAGCTGTGGCTCAACCTGTAATCCCAGCACTTTGGGAGGCGAGGCAGGCGGATCCACCGAGGTCAGGAGATCGAGACCATCCTATTTAACAGGTGAAACCCGATCTCTACTAAAAATACAAAAACTTAGCGGGTCGCGGTGTGAGCGCCTGTAGTCCCAGCTACTCGGGGGCTGAGGCAGGAGAATAAGTGAACCAGGCCGGAGCTTGCAGTGAGCGAGATCGGCCAGTACACTCCAACCTAGGCTGACGGCGAGACTCCGTCTCAAAAATACAAAATTAGCCTGGTATGAGTGAATTTGCCTGTAGTCCCAGCTACTCGGGAAGCTGGAGCACAAGAATAGCTTGAACCTGGGAGGCAGAGGTTTTAGTCAGCCAAGATTGCGCCACTGCACTCCAGCCTGGGCGACAAAGCAAGACTCGGTCTCAAAAAAAAAAAAAAAGAGAGAGAGACATTAGTAGCAGAAAAGCATTAATAGTAATTGACCAAGCGTGGTGGCTCATGCCTATAATCCCAGCACTTTGGGAGGCCAAGGCGGGTGGATCACTTCAGGCCAGGAGTTCGAGACCAACCTGGCCAACACGACAAAACAGCATCTCTCCTTAAAAAAAAATACAAAAATTAGCCGGGCATGGTGGCTTGCGCCTGTAATCCCAGCTACTCAGGAGGCTCAAGAGGAGAATAGCTTGAACCGGGGAGGCAGAGGTTGCAGTGAGACCAGATTGCGCCACTGCACTCCAACCTGGGAGACAGAGCAAAACTCTGTCTCAAAAACAAACAAAAAAAGTAATTGAGTCTGGGTGCAGTGGCTCACGCCTGTAATCCCAGCACTTTGAGAGGCTGAGGGAGGCAGATCGCTGGAGGTCAGGAGTTTGAGACCAGCCTGGCCAACATGGTGAAACCCCGTCTCTACTAAAAATACAAAAATTAGCTGGGTGAGGCAGGAGGATCGCTTGAACCTGGGAGGCGGAGGTTGCAGTGAGCCAAGATTGCACTACTGGGCCAGGCGCGGTGGCTCAAGCCTGTAATCCCAGCACTTTGGGAGGCTGAGGCAGGTGGATCACGAGGTCAGGAGATCGAGACCATCCTGGCTAACACAGTGAAACCCCGTCTCTACTGAAAATACAAAAAATTAGCCAGGCGTGCCGGCAGGCGCCTGTAGTCCCAGCTACTCAGGAGGCTGAGGCAGGAGAATGGCGTGAACCCGGGAGGCGGAGCTTGCAGTGAGCGGAGATGGCGCCACTGCACTCCAGCCAGGGAGACAGCCAGACTCCGCCTCAAAAAAAAAAAAAAAAAAAAATATTGCACTACTGCACTCCAGCCTGGGCAACAGTGTGAGACTCTGTCTCAAAGGAAAAAAAAGGTAATTGATAAGAGAACATTATATTTCACCTCTTGTGACTTTTTTTTTTTGATATGGAGTCTCGCTCTGTCCTGAGCTTCAGGTCTGTCTTGTCTCGTCACTGCAACCTCCACCTCCCAGGTTTAAGCAATTCTTCTGCCTCAGCCTCTCGAGTAGCTGGGACTACAGGTGCGTGGCACCACTACTGGCTAATTTTTTTTTTTTTTGAAACAGGAATCTCTGGCCCAGGCTTTCAGGTGCAGTGTACGATCTTGTAGCTCACTGCAAGCTCCGCCTCCCAGGTTCAGCCATTCTCGCCTCAGCCTCCCGGGAGTAGCTGGGACTACAGGTCGCGTGGCACCACTGCAGCAATTTTTTTTTTTTTTTTTTTTTTTGAAACAGAGTCTCACTCTGTCGCCCAGGCTGGAGTGCAGTGGCACGATCTTAGCTCACTGCAAGCTCCGCCTCCCAGGTTCACGCCATTCTCTCGCCTCAGCCTCCCGAGTAGCTGGGACTGTAGGCGCCCACCACCACGTCTGGCTAATTTTTTTGTATTTTTAATAGAGATGGGGTTTCACCACGTTAACCATGATGGTCTTGATCTCCTGCCTCGTGATCCACCCACCTTGGCCTCCCAAAGTGCTGGGATGATAGGTGTGAGCCACCGTACCAGGCCACTCCCAGCTAATTTTTTTGTATTTTTAATAGAGACAGGGTTTCACCATGTTGACCAGGATGGTCTCAATCTCATGACCTCATGATCCTCCTGACGCAGCCTCCCAAAGTGCTGGGAGTACAGGCGTGAGCCACCGCACCCGGCCCCCTCTTATGACTTTTAATACCAAAGAGACACTCTCTAATGGTGATATTTCCAGTCTCTATAGTGTTAAAGGAAGTTATTTTGGTAGAGAGGGTCTATTCAGAGGCCCCTCAAATTAGCCAAGAGAGGATCATCTATTCTATCTCTAAAGAGCTATCTAATCTATTAGAACTATCTAGTAGAACTATCTAACATTCAGCCTTGCTTAGGTATTACAGTTTTCCATTGAGGCTTCTTTTGGAGAGAAGCAATGATTATAGTCTATACTCACCTCCTTCCATAGTCCTCTCTTGTTTTGCCTAAATGGTACATCCTAGGCCTAAGAATCAGGAATAAGGAGTTTCCCCTCCTCTATGCTCCACTAGAATTTCCCTGAGGATCCTTCTGTCACTTAAGGCCTATGTCCTAACTATACCTATGTGTGGAAGACCCCCTAGAGATGCTGCTTGCTGGCCTTCCTGAGTTCAGTCCTTGTATAGGAATGCCTTGGCTTTTTGTATGTGATCCTCCAACATTCATCTATTGGGCCAGGTGGGATCACACCTGTAATCCCAGCACTTTGAGAGGCCTGGGTGGGCATATCACTTGAGGTCAGGAGTTCAAGACCAGGCTAGCCAACATGGTGAAACCCTGTCTCTACTAAAAATACAAAAATTAGCCAGGCATGGTGGCACATGCCTGTAGTCCCAGCTACTCAGGAGGCTGAGGCAGGAGAATCGCTTGAACCCAGGAAGTGGAGGTCTCAGTGAGTCAAGATTGTGCCCCTGCACTTTAGCCTGGGCAACTGAGTGAGACTCTGTTCCCCTCAACACACACATGCAAAATTCATATGTTGGAACTTAAACTTAAACCAGTCTGTACTCATTACCCAGTTCCAAAGCTACTCCACTGTTTTAGGTATTTGTTATACCAATGCCCCACTTCTGGAACTGATTTCTGTCTTAGTTCATTTGTGCAGCTAAAACAAAATACTTTAGATTGGGTAATTTATAAAGAACAGAAATGTATTTCTTGCAGTTCTGGAGGCTGGGAACAGTCCAATGTCAAGATGTGGCAGGTTCAGTGTCAGGTGAAATATTCTCTCTCTGCTTTCGATATGGCACCTTGTTGCTGTATCCTCATACGGTAGAAGGTGAAAGGCCAAAAGGGCCTAGGTAGTTCCCTTCAGCCCCTTCATAAGGGTACTAATGGGATCACCTTAATCACTTCCTATAGGCCTCACCTTTTAATACTATCACATTGACATTTAAGGAACTTTTGCACTTCTGCATTTCACCATGCAAGGAGAAAGCAACAAGGTACTATCTTAGGGGCAGAGATTGGGCTCTCACCAGACACTGAACCAGCTGGTGCCTTCATCTTAGACTTCCCAGCCTCCAGAACTGTGAGCAATACATTTTTTTTTCTTTTTGAGACGGAGTTTCTCTCTTGTTGCCCAAGCTGGAGTGCAATGGCGGGATCTCTGCTCACTGCAACCTCCACCTCCCAGGTTCAAGTGATTCTCCTGCCTCAGCCTCCCAAGTAGCTGGGATTACAGGCATGTGTCACCATGCCTGGCTAATTCTGTATTTCAGTAGAGATGGGGTTTCTCCACGTTGGTCAGGCTGGTCTCAAACTCCTGACCTCAGGTCATCCACCGGCCTCTGCCTTCTGAAGTGCTGGGATTACAGGCGTGATCCACTGTGCCCAGCCTACATTTCTATTATTATTATTATTATCATCATCATCATCATCATTATTTGAGACAGAGTCTCTCTTACCCAGACTGGAGTGCAGTGGTGCTATCTCGGCTTACTGCAACCTCTGCTTCCTGGGCTCAAGCCATTCTCTGGAGTACCTGGACTACAGACACATGGCACCAGGCCCAGCTAATCTTCTGTATTTTTTTGTAGAGATGGGGTTTTTCCATGTTACCTGAAATTAATGGAAATAGTAATTTCTATTATTTGTAAATCACCCAGTGGATGGTATTTTATTACAGCAGCAGGAACAGTCTAAAACAGAGCAAGGTCAACCCTGACGAGGCTGAATTTTATGCCCTCTGTGAATCTAGGGGTTGGAGCTGCAGCTCAGCCCTTATCAAGTATATCTCATCTCTCAGGCTGGCCTTCAGGATTCCTGGGAGATAAACCGGTGCACATTTTGAGGGCCAAGAGCCCCTCCCGTGCAAATCCATAGTGAAAGACTTCTCCTGTGTCTTTGCCTCAAACTGTGGGTAACACAGTACCGACCAGCAGGGCTCAGCCTAGGAAAAGCATCAGGTGGTTCACTCAGCTTTTCCCTCCAACTTGTGTCTGTGAGTGGTGTGGTGATCAAATCTAATGACACATCAAAGAAAGCCAGAAAAAAAAAATGTTTATTGAATGCTTGTTATAATGGTAGCTACCGTTCTAGGCAGTGTTTCTCTTCCTCTTTCTTTCTCAACTTTTTCTTGTTAAAAGTTCCAAATATAGGCCAGGCACGGTGGCTCATGCCTGTAATCCCAGAACTTTGGGAGGCCAAGGCAGATGGATCACAAGGTCAGCTGTTCGAGACCAGCCTGACCAACATGATGAAATCCCGTCTCTACTAAAAATAACAAAAATTAGCCGGATATGGTGATGCATGCCTGTAATCCCAGCTACACAGGAGGCTGAGGCAGGAGAATTGCTTGAACCCAGGAGGCGGAGGTTGTAGTGGGTCAAGATCATGCCACTGCACTCCAGCCTGGACAACAGCGAGACTCCGTCTCAAAAAAAAAAAAAAACGGGGCCGGGCGCGGTGGCTCAAGCCTGTAATCCCAGCACTTTGGGAGGCCGAGACGGGCGGATCACGAGGTCAGGAGATCGAGACCATCCTGGCTAACGCGGTGAAACCCCGTCTCTACTAAAAAAATACAAAAAACTAGCCGGGCGCGGTGGCCGGCGCCTGTAGTCCCAGCTACTCGGGAGGCTGAGGCAGGAGAATGGCGTAAACCCGGGAGGCGGAGCTTGCAGTGAGCTGAGATCCAGCCACTGCACTCCAGCCTGGACAACAGCGAGACTCCGTCTCAAAAAAAAAAAAAAAAATTCCCAACTATATACAGAAGTATAGAAAGTAGTATAATGGGCCGGGCATCGTGGCTCACATCTGTAATCCACCACTTTGGGAGGTTGAGGCAGGTGGATCACCTGAGGTCAGAAGTTTCAGACCAGCCTGGCCAACTTATCACTACTAAAAATACAAAAATTAACCAGGTGTGGTGGCATGTGCCTGTAGTCCCAGCTACTCGGGAGACTGAGGCAGGAGAATCACTTGAACCTGGGAGGTGGAGGTTGCAGTGAGCTGAGATTGCACCACCATACTCCAGCCTGGGCAACAGGGGGAGACTCCATCTCAAAAAAAAAAATGATAATAATAATAATAATAGTATAATGACTTCCCATATATCATTACCCAGTTTCTTTTTTTTATTATTCATTTATTTATTTTTTATTAAAAAGTAATGTCGAAAATACAAACTTGGGGAAGGCAGAAAGATCACACACAAGGCTGTCACTTCACACTTGGAGGGCATTACCCAGTTTCAACAATTATTCATATATTCATGACCACCCTGATTTTATTTTTATCTCTGCCCTCTCCTGCTCCCTCCATATTATATATGTATGTATGTGTGTGTGTGTGTGTGTGTGTGTGTGTATATATATATATATATTTTTTAGATGGAGTCTCACTCTATTGCCCAGGGTGGAGTAAGGTGGTTCAATCTCAGCTCACTGCAGCTTCCACCTCCTGGGCTCAGGTGATTCTCTGCCTCAGCCTCTCAAGTAGCTGGGATTACAGGCACATGCCTGGCTAATTTTGTATTTTTAGTAGAGACGGGGGTTCACCATGTTGGCCAGGCTGGTCTCACACTCCTGACCTCGGTGATCTGCCCATCTCAGCCTCCCAAAGTGCTGGGATTACAGGAGTGAGCCACCATCCCCGGCCCCCCTCCATATTATATCGAAGCAAATTCCAGATAATCATTTTACCCAGAAATAATATTTCAGTACATATCTCCAAAAGATAAGGACTCTTTTACAACATAACCACAATGTCATTAACATATCTTTTTAAACTAATAATAATTCCTTAATCTCATCAAATAGCCAGTCACTATTCAAATTTTCCTAATGCATGTATAGAGATATATATACTCTATATATGTGTGTGTGTGTATGTGTGTATGTAAATTCTTCACTTCTCTTAACCATTTTTTCAACCCATCCTTACCCTTTTTCATCTCTGTGCTTCTCAATTTGTCATCCCTTCTGCCTAGATTGTCCTTCCTTTCATGCCTAACCGACAAGACACAGCCTTCCAGATCTGTTCAAGTATCACCTCCTCCAGGAATCTTTCCCTGGCAAAACTCAGGAGTTAGTCATTCCTACAGCACTAACACTCTGCACTCTGCGCTGGTGTTTATCTGTTCTGCAGATTTGAGCTCCTTGGAGACTTGAACCATATTCTTGTGGCCTTTGAGAACCCCAAGTACCTAGCATGGTGCCTGGCCCGCACTATTTGCTTCAAGCCAGCATATTATTTCTTTTTTTTTTTTGAGACGGAGTCTCGCGCTGTGTCACCCAGGCTGGAGTGCAGTGGCGCGATCTCGGCTCACTGCAAGCTCCGCCTCCCAGGTTCACGCCATTCTCCTGCCTCAGCCTCCGAGTAGCTGGGACTACAGTCGCCCGCCACCACGCCCGGCTAGTTTTTTGTATTTTTAGTAGAGATGGGGTTTCACCATGTTAGCCAGGATGGTCTCGATCTCCTGACCTCGTGATCCACCCGCCTCGGCCTCCCAAAGTGCTGGGATTACAGGCTTGAGCCACCGCGCCCGGCCCCAGCATATTATTTCTAAGGAGGGGCTCCCAAGGCCTCTTCCGTTGTTCTTGGTGTTGATTTATCCTTTTCTGAAATTCAATGTCTTTTGCAAAGATAATGTTCTCTCCACTTTTCCCATTGGAGCTGGGAGTTGACCAAATGTTTTCAATTTGAAAGCTTTTAGAAGCCACTGGAGGCAGAATTAATTGGTTTAGAGGTGGTGTTTTTGTTGTTGTTGTTTTCCTTTTTGAGATCTCAGGATTGATATAAAGCAGAAAGACTGAGAAAGAGAAAGCCACTTTGTCAATCAGCAGTCACTCTGGGATTAATGTAGTAAGAGCTGTACAGAATTTAAAAGAAAAAAACATTGTCCTCATCCTCTAATTGAACACAATCCACAAACCTTCTGGTTCTCTGAGGAGGACCTTGGAATGTGCTTGCAGTTTCCAAACTGTAATTAATAACAGTTTAAATCATAGTTTTCAAGTGTTTCTTTTACCTCAGAACCCCTTCCTCAGTTTTATCTGCCTGGAAAATCTGCTACACAGTTAAAAGCTCTGGTGGGGCCAGGTGCAGTGGCACATGTCTGTGGTCTCTGCTTTTTTTTTGAGGCAGAGTCTTGCTCTGTCATCCAGGCTGGAGTATGGTGGCCCCATCTCGGCTCACTGCAACCTCCACCTCCTGGATTCAAGTGATTCTTCTGCCTTAACCTCCCAAGTAGCTGGGATTACAGGCATGAGCCTCCACACCTGACAAATTTTTGTATATTTACTAGAGATGGGGTTTCACCATGTTGGCCAGGCTGGTCTCGAACTCCTGACCTCAGGTAATTCATCCACCTTGGCCTCCCAAAGTGCTGGGATTACAGGTCTGAGCCACCAGGCCTGGCCTAGTCTCTGCTATTTCACAGGCTAAGGTGGGAGGATTGCTTGAGCCCAGGAGTTCAAGTTTGAGGCTATAGTGCACTCTGATTGTGCCTGTCAATACCATTGTACTCCATCCTGGGCAACATAGCCAGACTGTGGTGGAAAGGTGGTAGACAGGTCCCTGGGACTCAGTTTTTTTTTTTGTTTTTTTTTATTTTTTTTATTTTTTTTTATTTTTTTGAGACGGAGTCTCGCTGTCTCCCAGGCTGGAGTGCAGTGGCGCGATCTCGGCTCACTGCAAGCTCCGCCTCCCGGGTTCATGCCATTCTCCTGCCTCAGCCTCCCGAGTAGCTGGGACTACAGGCACCCGCCACCTCGCCCGGCTAGCTTTTTGTATTTTTTTTTAGTAGAGATGGGGTTTCACCGTGTTAGCCAGGATGGTCTCGATCTCCTGACCTCATGATCCGCCCGTCTCGGCCTCCCAAAGTGCTGGGATTACAGGCTTGAGCCACCGCGCCCGGCCCCCGGGACTCAGTTTTATTGGACCATCTGACATAGATCCCAGAGCAGTTGCTCAATCATTCATCAGTCTCTCAATTTTCCACCGTACAATGGTTTTTAGAGTGCCTGTTATGTGTGGTGTTGGAGGGACTGTACTGAACAAGACAGATGACTTCCATTTTCTTGGAGTTTACATTCTAGGGCAGTCATGAGAGAGAGAAGAAATAATCACTAAACCAGTGCCATGGTTTGAATATGTCCTCCAAAAGTTCATGTGTTGAAAACTTCATTATTATTGTAACAATATTAAGAGGTAGGGCCCTTCAGAGGTGATTATCAGGCCATGAGTGCTGTCCTCTCAGGCATGAATTAACGCTGTTATTGAGGAAGTGGGTTACTTATGGGAGTGGACTCTTGATGAAAAGGAAAAGTTTGGCCCAATTTCTGCACTGTCTGTTTCACATGTTCACTTGCCCTTCTGCCTTCTGCCATGAGGTGACCCTCTTCAAATGCCAGTGCCATGCTTTTGGACTTCCCAGTCTCTAGAACTGTGAGCCACGTAAACATCTATTGTTTATAAATTACCCAGTCTGTGGTATTCTGATGTCACAGCAGAAAATGGACTAAGAGTGGCTCACGGCTGTAATCCCAGCACTTGGGGAGGCTGAGGCAGGCAGATCACAAGGTCAGGAGATTGAGACCAGCCATGGCCAATATGGCGAAATCCCATCTCTACTAAAAATACAAAAATTAGGCTGGGCACAGTGGCTCACACCTGTAATCCTAGCACTTTGGGAAGCTGAGGCAGGCGGATCATGAGGTCAGGAGATTGAGACCATCTGGCTAACACGGTGAAACCCCGTCTCTACTAAAAATACAAAAAAATTAGCTGGGCGTGGTGGCAGGCGCCTATAGTTCCAGCTACTTGGGAGGCTGAGGCAGGAGAATGGCGTGAACTTGGGAGGTGGAGCTTACAGTGAGCTGAGACTGTGCCACTGCACTCCAGCCTGGGTGACAGAGCGAGACTCCATCTCAAGAAAAAAAAAAAATTAGCTGGGCATGGTGGTGTGTGCCTGTAATCCCAGCTACTTGGGAGGCTGAGGCAGGAGAATAGCTTGAACCCAGGAGGCAGAGGTTGCAGGGAGAGAGATCGCGCCACTGCACTCCAGCCTGGGTGACAGAGCGAGACTCCGTCTCAAAAAAAAAAAAAAAAGAAAAAAAGAAATTGGACTAAGAGTGCCAGTGGTTGCCAAACTTTAATTTTTATCAACGTCATGTGGAGGGTTTGTTACATACAGATTTTTGGATCCCATGCTCACAATTTCTGATTCAATAGGTCTAGAGTAGGGCCTGAGAATATGCAGTTAGAACAAGTTCCCAGGTGATGCTAATACTGCTGGTCCTAGGCCCACACATTGAGAGCTACTAAGGTAAACAATCAAGTAAGTAAAATATCTTCAGACACTGGTAAGTGCTATGCTTTTAGAAAATCAAATAGGGTGACAGAATAGGAAGTGATCTGGTGGTGGGTAGCTACTTTAGGTTGGGTAGCCAGGGAAAGACTCTCTGAGAAGGTGAGATTTGATCTGAGCAGGACACCTAAAATCTGGGGGAAGGCCATTCTATGAAAAGGACATAGCATATGGCCAGGTGCGGTGGCTTACACCTGTAATCTCAACACTTTGGGAGGCTGAGGCAGGCAGATCACCTGAGGCCAGGAGTTTGAGACTAGCCTGGCTAACATGGCAAAACCCCATCTCTACTAAAAATACAAAAATTAGCTGGGCGTGGTGGTGCACGCCTGTAATCCCAGCTACTCAGGAGGCTGAGGCAGGAGAATCGCTTGAACCCAGGAGGTGGAGGTTGCAGTGAGCTGAGATCACACCACTGCACTCCAGCCTGAGTGACAGAGCGAGACTCTGTCTCAGAAAAAAAAATAAAATAAAAAAAAAATAAAAGGCCAGGTACAGTGGCTCACACCTGTAATCCCAGCACTTCGGGAGGCCAAGGTGGGCGGATCACAAGGTCTGGAGTTCCAGACCAGCCTGGCCAACATAGTGAAACCCCATCTCTACTAAAAACACAAAAAATTACCCGGGCATGGTGGCAGGTGCCTGTAATCCCAGCTACTCAGGAGGCTGAGGCAGGAGAATCGCTTGAACCCAGGAGGCGGAGGTTGCAGTGAGCCGAGATTGCATCACTGCACTTCAGCCTGGGCAACAGTGTAAGACTCCATCTAAAAAAAAAAAAGAAAGGAAAGGACATAGCAAGTGCAAAGGCCCTAAGCAGAAAACAAGCACAGCATATTTCAAAAACAAAATAAGACGTTCAAAGTGCCAGGACAACTGCAGAGACTTTGTTTTGTTTTGTCTTGTTTTGCTTTTGAGACGGAATTTTGCTCTTGTTGCCCAGGCTGAAGTTCAGTGGTGCGATCTCGGCTCACTGCAACCTCCACCTCCCGGGTTCAAGCTATTCTCCTGCCTCAGCCTCCTCAGTAGCTGGGATTACAGGCGTGTGCACCACACCCAGCTAATTTTGTATTTTTAGTAGAGATGGGGTTTCACCATGTTGGTCAGGCTGTTCTCGAACTTCTGACCTCAGGTGATCCATCCGCCTTGGCCTCTCAAAGTGCTGGGATTACAGGCGTGAGCCACTATGCCCAACCAGGTATTCTGAAGAGCAAAGGGTAACACAAGATTGTCATAGAAAAAGAAAAGGGCCAAGTACGGTGGCTGACCCCTGTAATCCCAGCAATTTGGGAGGCCAAGGGAGGAGGGTTGCTTGAAACCGGGAGTTTGAAACCAGCCTGGGCAACATAGCAAGACCCCATCTCTACAAAAAATACAAAAATTAATTGGGCATGGTGGCATGCACCTCAGTCCCAGCTACTTGGGAGGCTGAGGTAGGAGGATCGCTTGAGCCCAGGAGTTGGAGGTTATAGCTATGATCACTCCACTGCACTCCAGCCTGGGTGACAGAGTCAGACCCTGTCTAAAAGGAAAAAAAAAAGTAGAAAGAAAACTGATCATGGAAAATCTTGTAGGCCACTGTAAAAACTGAGCTTTTAAGGTATAATGTAAGACCACTGGAGGGTTTTAAGCAGGGCACACATATGACCTTATTTTACATTTTAATTATTTATTATTAATTTATTTATTTTTGAGGCAAGGTCTTTCTCTGTTGCCCAGGCTGGAGTAGGGTGGCGTAATCACAGCTCACTGCAGCCTCTACCTCCTGGGCTCAAGTGATCCTCCCACCACAGCCTCCTGAGTATCTGGGACTAGAGGCACATGCCACCATGCCTGGCTAATTTTTTGTATTTTTTGTAGAGACAGGGTCTCGCCATGTTGTCCAGGCTGGTCTTGAACTCCTGGGCTCAAGCGATCCTCCTGCCTTGGCCCCCCAAAATGCTCAGATTACAGGCATGAACCATTGTGTTCCTATTTTACTTTTTTTTTTTTGAAACAGAGTCTTGCTCTGTTGACCAGGCTGGAGTGCAGTGGCCCAATCTCAGCTCACTGCCACCTCTACCTTCCGGGTTCAAGTAATTCTCCTGCCTCAACCTCCTGAGTAGCTGGGATTACAGGGTCCCCCCCAACCCCACCTGGCTAAGTTTTGTATTTTTTGCAGAGACGGGGTTTCGCCATGTTGGCCAGGCTGGTTTCCATCTCCTGACCTCAAGTGATCTGCCCGCCTCGGCCTTCCAAAGTGCTGGGATTACAGGCATGAGCCACCACACCCGGCTTTATTTTACATTTTAAATATGAATTCTTTGCTATAAAATATCTTTTTGGCTATTGTGTGGAGAGTGTACCATGGAGGATGGTGGTGCTGAGGGTGGCAGGGTGTATGTGAAAGCAACCAGAGAAACTGAGAGACCAGTTAGAAGGCTTTTGCAGTATCCTGGGCAAGATTTGATGAGGGGAGGGGAAGTAGCAATGGACACGGTGAGAAATGGTCAGTTATGCAACAGTGAGGACTTGCTAACAAGAGCAACATTTAGCATAATGTCTTACACATTGCAGGTATTCAGCTAACAGTCATTGAATGAATGAATGAATGAATGAATGAAGCCCCCTTCCTTTCTGAAATGCATGATTATAATCCTTCACTTTACTGATAAAGTGAAGAATATTGTAAACTATTCTCCCAACTGGATGCCACTGTCGCGTTGGTAACAGTGGTTTTGTATAGGTGTGGGTGGGTGGGTGTGCCTGTGTTACTTGAATTTTTGGGGATATAATATTCCCCTCTACCCTCTAGCTCACTTATTAAATATTTCACTCCTACCCCTTCCCTTTTTTTCAGATACAATGCAGGTTTCCAGCAGCTTGCTAAGAGTTATTTTCCCTTTGTAAAGCAAATTGAGTGGGGGTGGCTCCAGAGCTCGGCAATTCTCTTGGGAGGTGGAAGCGGTTGGTTGGTCTCCAGGGGCTCTGGTTGCTGGAGAGGTGAATTGTGAGTGCTGGGAGTGACGAGCAGCTCTTCCTAGCGCACTGAAGGCTATAAGCAAGTTATTCCTTTAAGACTATCTAAGGGAAGTGTTTTTATTGTTTCCACGGTATTTCATCCCTACTGCAACCAAAGGCAATCAACATATGGGTTTAATTTGACAAGGGGAAAGGGTCACAAACAACTGTAAATTGTCAAAACTGTGGCAGATGACAGCCCTGATCTCTGCAGTAACAAAGATGAGCCAAGCAGCCTGCTTTTGCACATCAAAGGAAGCTGTCACACTGCTCCACTGACGACGCTGGTTAGGTGTGGAAGAAAATGTTTCAAACACAAGTCGTCTCATCGAAGGCTAGCAAGACGTTTAGAATTCCCCCGGGGAAATAAACCATTGTTTTAGCACAAGTTTCAAAAATTAAATAATAATAAAAGCAGAAAATCTGGTTTTTTTCTTTGCAGAGATGACATTGAAATCCTTCCACCAGCCAAGAGGATTCCAAGGTCGGTTTTAACTTGCTTTCCTGCCGGGGCCCTGGAGGTCTGTGGAGCACAATGAGCCTCCTGCTGAGCCTCTCTCAGTCTCTCTCAGTCACTGCCTTCCTCCCTGCATGTTTCCTCTCTGAATACTGTTTTCTTTCTTTCTTCCTTTCTTTCACAGGGTCTTGCTCTGTCGCCCAGGCTGGAGTGTGGTGGCGCAATACTGTGGGACCACAAGTGCGTGTGCCACCACGGGCTAATTTACTTTTATGTTTTTATAGAGATGGGGGTCTTACCGTGTTGCCCAGGCTGGCCTCAAACTCCTGGGCTCATGTGATCTGCCTGCCTCAGCCTCTCAAAGTGCTGGGATTACAGGAGTGAGCCACCGCTCCCGGCCTCGAGATGCCATTTTCTAGGTGATGTCTCAGGATAGGTTTTTCACTTATGTCTTTCTTTCTTTATCGCTTTCCTGCAAACCCATTTATTCTGTCTCCCCCTTGTATATGTATGCATTATATATCTTAAACAGCACAATGTAAAACTAGCCAAGTTGCACAACTGAAGTTTTTTTTTCTTTTGAGATGGAGTCTTGCTCTTCTGCCCAGGCTGGAGTGCAGTGGTGTCATCTTGGCTCACTGCAACCTCCATCTTCCTGGTTCAAGCGATTCTCCCACCTCAGCCTCCCAAGTAGCTGGAACTATAGGCGCGCACCACCACACCCAGCTAATTTTTGTTGTTGTTGTTTGAGACGGAGTCTTGCTCTGTCGCCCCGGGTGGAGTGCAGTGGCACTATCTCAGCTCACTGCAACCTCTGCCTCCTGGGTTCAAGTGATTCTCCTGCCTCAGCCTCCTGAGTAGCTGGAATTACAGGTGCACACCACCATTCCTGGCTAATTTTTGTATTTTTAGTAGAGGTGGGGGTTTCACCATGTTGGTCAGGCTGGTCTCAAACTCCTGACCTGAGGTGATCCGCCCGCCTTGGCCTCCCTAAGTGCTGGGATTACAGGCGTGAGCCATGTACCTGGCCTAATTTTTTGTATTTTTAGTAGAGATGGGGTTTCACCATGTTGGTCAGGCTGGACTCGAATTTCTGACCTCAAGTGATCTGCCTGCCTCAGCCTCCCAAAGTGCTGGGATTACAGGTGTGAACCACTGTGCCCAGTCATTATCCATTATGCTTTTTTTTTTTTTTTTTAAGATGGAATTTCACTTTGTTGTCCAGGCTGGAGTGCAATGGCACGATCACAGCTCATTGCAACCTCTGCCTCCTGGGTTCAAGCGATTCTCCTGCCTCAGCCTCCCGAGTAGCTGGGATTACAGGCACCTGCCACCAGACCCAGCTAATTTTTGTATTTTAGTAGAGATGGGGTTTCACCTTGTTGGCCAGGCTGATCTTGAACTCCTGACCTCAAGTGATCCGCCCACCTCAACCTCCCAAAGTGCTGGGATTACAGGCATGAGGCACCATGCCTGGCCTACCCATTCTTAATAGTCCCAAAAATACATGGATCAAAATATCGAAATTATATGGGTATTATTTAATTTACTATGTTTTAATATATTTTCTAGTATTTATATGCATATATTTTTTTAATTTCAAAATTTTTGACTTAGCATATCTTACAATTATTATTATTTGAGACAGGGTCTAGCTGTTCCCAGGCTAGAGTGCTGTGGCACAATCATGACTCACTGTAGCCCGACCCCTCAGCCTCAGCCTCCCAATTAGCTGGGACCACACATGCATGCCACCACACCCGGCTAATTTTTGTATTTTTTGTGGAGACAGGGTATTGCCATGTTGCCCAGGCTAGTCTCCAACTCCTAAGCTCAAGCAATTTGCCCACCTCATCTTCTCAAAGTACTGGGATTACAGGCATGAGTCACCATGCCTGGCCTATGCCTCTCTCTCTCTCTCTCTATATATATATATGTATGTATATACACACACATATATATACGTGTGTGTGTGTGTGTGTATATATATGTATATATATATATTTTTTTCTAAGAGACAGGTTCTCGGCCAGGTGCAGTGACTCTTGGCTGTAGTCCCAGCACTTTGGGAGGCTGAGGCGGGCAGATCACCTGAGGTCAGGAGTTCGAGACCAGCCTGGCCAACATGGAGAAACCCTGTCTCTACTAAAAATACAAAAATTAGCCGTGCATGGTGGTGAGCACCTGTAATCCCAGCTACTCAGGAGGCTGAGGCAGGAGAATTGCTTGAACCTGGGAAGTGGAGGTTGCAGTGAGCTGACATCATGCCACTGCACTCCAGCCTAGGCAACAGAGCGAGACTCTGTCTCAAAAAAAAAAAAAAAAAAAAAAAACCAGTTTCTCGCTCTGTTGCCCAGGCTTGTGTGCAGTGGTTTGATCCTAGCTCACTGAAACCTTGAACTTTTGGTCTCAAGTGATCTTCTCACCTCAGCCTCCTGAGTAGCTGGGACCACAGGAATGTGCCGCCACACCATGTTTCATTATGTTGGTCAGGCTGGTCTCAAACTCCTGGTCTCAAGTGATCTGCCTGCCTCAGCCTCCCAAAGTGCTGAGATTACAGATGTGAGCCACTGTGCCCATCCTGCATATTTTTTACATGTTTTTTCTCAGTTATGTGCCTAATTTTGTTTCATAATTTTTATCCTTTTGCTTAATGAGAGTCCCTCCCTGGTCCTACTTCCCCCAAGTCCCACAAACCTTGGCTCTGCTCCTGGCTGAGATGCTTGGACTTTGCAGAGAGACCAGAGCCTAATTATTTCAGGGCATGCACTGTGAATAGGAACAGGGCCAGTGCATACAGCTGTGGCTAGAAGGCATAGGCTAAAGTACAGTGGTGCTCTCACAGCTTGCTGCAGCCTTGGCCTCATGGGCTGAGGCAAGAGAATCGCTTGAACCTTGGAGGCAGAGGTTGCAGTAAGCCAAGATTGTGCCATTGCACTCTAGCCTGGGCAACAAGAGCGAAATATCATCTCAAAAAAATTATTATTATTATTATTATTTTGAGATGGAGTCTTGCTCTATTGCTCAGATTGGAGTGCAGTGGCACGATCTCGGCTCACTGCAACCTCTGCTTCCCGGGTTCAAGTGATTCTCCTGTTTCAGCCTCCCAAGTAGCTGGGTGTGTACCACTACGCGTAATTTTTGTATTTTTAGTAGAGACAGTGTTTTGCCATGTTGGCCAGGCTGGTGTCTAACTCCTGACCTCAGGTGATCCGCCCGCCTTGGGCTCCCAAAGTGCTGGGATTAGAGGCGTGAGTCACCACGCCCGGCCCATAAATTCTTTTTTTTTTTTTTTTTTTTTTTTTTTTTTTGAGACAGAGTCTCGCGCTGTGTCACCCAGGCTGGAGTGCAGTGGCGCGATCTCGGCTCACTGCAAGCTCCGCCTCTCAGGTTCACGCCATTCTCCTGCCTCAGCCTCCGAGTAGCTGGGACTACAGGCGCCCGCCACCACGCCCGGCTAGTTTTTTGTATTTTTAGTAGAGACGGGGTTTCACCATGTTAGCCAGGATGGTCTCGATCTCCTGACCTCGTGATCCGCCCGCCTTGGGCTCCCAAAGTGCTGGGATTAGAGGCGTGAGTCACCACGCCCGGCCCATAAATTCTTTAACAAATAAGAAGAGAAAGTTGTTGCCAGGCGCCGTGGCTCATGCTTGTAATCCCAATACTTTGGGAGGCTGAGGTGGGCAGAACACCTGAGGCCAGGAGTTCAAGACCAGCCTGGCCAACATGGCAAAACCTGGTCTGTACTAAAAATACAAAACTTAGCTGGGTGTGGTGGCGGGTGCCTGTAGTCCCAGCCAGTCGGGAGGCTGAGGCAGGAGAATCGCTTGAACCAGGAGGCAGAGGTTTCAGTGAGCAGAGATTATGCTACTGCACTCCAGCCTGGGCAACAGAGGGAGACTGTGTCTCAAAAAGAAAGAAAAGAAAAAGTTGTTTCTTACAAGTTAATGCCAATGAATATGTGTAGAAGAAATAATGGAATTTAAAAGCCACCATTTGGCAATCATCATAGCAGTAATTAATTCATGCAAGAAACATCAGTGAATGTTAAAACGAGTCGGTGAAATTCAGAGGATGAGTGGGGATATTTACATAGTTTCATAGTATCTCCTCACAAAATGCTTATTAATTAAAAGAGACAAATAGTAACTGTATAATAGGGAATCCTGGCAGACACCATCTTAATCAAGTGCTGAAAGTTAACATCGCCAGTAATGGTTCAAGGCGATGTCATCACGCACACCTGACATGATACCGTGAAAAGACCACAGCATTAGTCCTGCGCACCACCTGAATCTAATCATAGGGAACCATAGACAAAACTGAACTAAAGGATTGTCTACAGGTTAACTAGCCTGTAATACTAAAGACTGTTAAGAGCATTAAGGTCATGACTAGATTGCAGAACTTTATATAGGAGACTAAAGAGATATGACAATTAAGTGCAACCTATGATCCTGGGTTGGATCCTTTTGCTATAAAGGTCATTCTTAGGATAGTTGGCAAAACTTGAATGAGGTCTCTAGATGAAGAGTATACGCAAGTTCTTAGTGCAGTATGATTCTTGCAACTGTTCTGTTTTATTTATTTATTTATTTATGAGACGGAGTCTCACTCTGTCGCCCAGGCTGGAGTACAGTGGCACGATCTCGGCTCACTGCAACCTCTGCCTCCCGGTTTCAAGCAGTTCTCCTGCCTCAGTCTCCCGAGTAGCTGGGATTACAGGCATGTGCCACCACGCCCAGCTAATTTTTGTATTCTTAGTAGAGATGGGGTTTCACCATATTGGCCAGGCTGGTCTTGAACTCTTGACCTTGTGATCCGCCCGCCTCAGCCTCCCAAAGTGCTGGGATTACAGGCATGAGCCACCACACCCAGCCCCGTTCTGTGAGTTTTAAATTATTTTTAAAATAAAATAAACACTCTGCTGGGCGTGGTGGCTCACACCTGGAATCCCAGCACTTTGGGAGGCCAAGGAGGATGGAATGCCTGAGGTCGGGAGTTTGAGACAAGCCTGGCCAATATGGTAAAACCTGGTCTCCACTAAAAACACAAAAATTAGCCAGGCGTGGTGGCAGGAGCCTGTTATCTCAGCTACTCCGGAAGCTGAGGCAGGAGAGTCGCTTGAACTTGGGAGGTGGAAATTGCAGTGAGCTGAGATTGCGCCATTGCACTCCAGCCTGGGCAATAGAGCAAGACTTCATCTCAAAAAAAATAACAATAAAGTAAAATAAAATACACACACAACAAAAACCATAAACAGTGTGTCTGACTCATCAGTCCTCATGCCTTCCAGGCCCATCTCACCTGCTAACCATTTATGTGACTTTCCAGAATCACTTTCGTTTTCTTGGCCTACTTTTTCTTATTGCAAAATAAAAGCTTTGGGTATTAACAAATAATCACTCTAGGCTGGCATGGTGGCTCATGCCTGTCATCCCAGCATTTTGGGAGGCTGAGATGGGGAGATTGCTTGGGGCCAGGAGTTTGAGACCAGCCTGGGCAACATGGCAAGACCCCATCTCTACAAAAAATACAAAAATTAATTGGGCATGGTGGCATGCACTTCAGTCCCAGCTACTTGGGAGGCTGAGGTAGGAGGATCGCTTGAGCCCAGGAGTTGCAGGTTATAGCTGTGATCGTTCCACTGCACTCCAGCCTGGGTGACAGAGGGAGACCTTGTCTCAAAAATTAATAACAATAATCATCATCATCATCACTTTGGTTTCCTAGCCCAAAGAGGGAAGCACCTCGCCCCTCCCTCCACCCTGTTGTGAAGAAGGGAAAAGTGGCTGAGCACTGGGGTGCCTTAGAGCAGCTTTGTGCCCTCTTTGTGCTCTACTACCCGGGAGCTCAATCCTTGAGTCACACAAACAGCCGGCCCCAGTGCAGGCCCACTGTGAGGATGGCTCAGAATAACACAGGGCTGGGACTGAGATTCTCACACGTGAGTAAGTGTTCACAGAAATCACCTGGAGGGGCCGGGCGGTGGCTCACGCCTCTAATCCCAGCACTTTGGGAGGCCAAGGCAGACAGTTCACCTGGAGGTCAGGAGTTCAAGACCAGCCTGGCTAACATTGTGAAACCCTGTCTCTACTAAAAAAATACAAAAATTGGCCGGGCGCGGTGGCTCACGCCTGTAATCCCTGCACTTTGGGAGGCCGAGGCGGGCGGATCACGAGGTCAGGAGATCGAGACCATCCTGGCTAACACGGTGAAACCCCGTCTCTACTAAAATACAAAAAATTAGCCGGGCGCGGTGGCGGGCGCCTGTAGTCCCAGCTACTCGGGAGGCTGAGGCAGGAGAATGGCGTGAACCCGGGAGGCGGAGCTTGCAGTGAGCCGAGATGGTGCCACTGCACTCCAGCCTGGGCGACAGAGTGAAGACTCCGCCTCAAAAAAAAAAAAAAAAAACAAAACAAAAATTAGCCAGGCATGGTGGCGCATGCCTGTAATCCCAGCTACTAGGGAGGCTGAGGTAGGAGAATCCTTTGAACCCAGGAAGTGGAGGTTGCAGTGAGTCAAGATCTTGCTACTGCACTCCAGCCTGTGCAACAGGAGCGAAACTCTATCTCAAAAAAAAAGAAAAAAGAAATCACCGGTCGGGGGTGGTGGCTCATGCCTGTAATCCCAGCACCTTGGGAGGCCGAGGTGGGCAGATCATGAAGTCAGGAGTTCGAGACCAGCCTGGCCAATATGGTGAAACCCCATCTCTACTAAAAATACAAAAATTAGCCAGGCACGTTGACGTGAGCCTGTAGTCCTAGCTACTTGGGAGGCTGAGGCAGGAGAATTGCTTGAATCCAGGAGGTGGAGGTTGGAGTGAGCCAAGATCACACTACTGCACTCCAGCCAGGGTGACAAAGCAAGACTCTGTCACAAAAGAAAAAAAAAAAAGCACTGATCATTATCCAACATGTAATATGTTTTCTTGATTAAAGTCTTTCTCGGCCGGGCGCGGTGGCTCAAGCCTGTAATCCCAGCACTTTGGGAGGCCGAGATGGGCGGATCACGAGGTCAGGAGATCGAGACCATCCTGGCTAACACGGTGAAACCCCGTCTCTACTAAAAATACAAAAAACTAGCCGGGCGAGGTGGCAGGCGCCTGTAGTCCCAGCTACTCGGGAGGCTGAGGCACAGAAAATGGCGTGAGCGGAGGCCCGGAGCTTGCAGTGAGCTGAGATCCGGCCACTGTACTCCAACCTGGAAGTGACAGAGCGAGACTCCGTCTCAAAAAAAAAAATGTCAAGTCTTTCTCCCAACCCTAGAATGTAGGCACCATGAGGACAGGGACTTTTTTTTTTTTTTTTTTTTTTGAGACACTCCCTCACTCTGTCACCCAGGCTAGAATGCAGCGATCTTGGCTCACTGCAACCTCTGCCTCCTGGATTCCAGAGATTCTTCTGCCTCAACCCTCTGAAGCAGCTGGGATTACAGGTGTACACCACCATGCCCAGCTAATTTTTTTTGGGTATTTTTAGTAGGGATGACGTTTTGTCATGTTGGCTAAGCTGGTCTTGAACTCCTAGCCTCAAGTGATCCACCTGCCTAAGCCTCCCAAAGTGCTGGGATTACAGGCATGAGTCACCATAACCAGCCAGGGATTGTCTTTTCTGTTCATTGCTGTATTCCCAGCACTTAGAACATTACTTGGAACATATAGGTAACAAGTGCTCAATAAATACTTGTCGAATGAATGAATGAATGCGCTTGCAAGACGTGCGTTTGAGTTCCAGGCAGGAAGAAGAAAGCAGAAGAGGAGAAAACGATGATGTCTATATCAGGAAAGCAAAAACTTTTCCAGAAATCCCTAGCAGATTTCTACTTACATCTTCTTAGCCAAAACCATGTCACATGGCAACCTATTGCTATAAGAGAGTCTGGGAATATGAGTATTTTTACCTGGGCACACTGCCCTCCTTGAACAAAATTATCTTTTAAGGAAAGAGGAAGGGAAGAATGGATATTGGAACGGCAACCTGTAGTGTCTACCAATGGATTTATCCTGGACCTGATCAAGCAGAATCTGAAGATGGTAATTTCTTTTTTTTGAGATGGAGTTTCACCCTCATTGCCCAGGCCGGAGTGCAGTGGCGCGATCTAGGCTCAATGCAACCTCCGCCTCCTGGATTCAAGCTATTCTCCTGCTTGTAGCTGGATTACAGGCACCCACCACTACATCCATCTAATTTTTGTATTTTTAATAGAGACCGGGTTTTCACCATGTTGTCCAGGCTGGTCTCGAACTCCTGACCTCAGGTGATCCACCTGCCTTGGCCTCCCAAAGTGCTGGGATTACAAGTGTGAGCTACCGCGCCCAGCCAAGGATAGTAGTTTTGATCCAGGTAACTCTTGGACCACATCATAAGAAAAATGGCCAGGGTAGACCAGGCGCGGTGGCTCACGCCTGTAATCCCAGCACTTTGAGAGGCCAAGGCAGGTGGATCACCTGAGGTCAGGAGTTCAGGATCAGCCTGGCCAAGATGGTAAAACTCTGTCTCTACTAAAAAAATACAAAAATTAGCTGGGCATGGTGGTGGGTGCCTATGATCCTAGCTACTCGGGAGGCTGAGGCAGGAGAATTGCTTGAACCTGGGAGGTGGAGGTTGCAGTGAGCTGAGATTGCTCCACTGCCCTCCAGCCTGGGCGACAGAGCGAGACTCTTGTCTCAAAAAAAAAAAAAAGAAAAGAAAAAAAAAAAAAAGGAAAAAAAAGAAAAGAAAAATGGCTGGGGTAATAAAATGAGCCCAGATTGAATTTTTTTTTTTCTCTCTCTCTTTTTTGAGATGGTGTCTTGTTATGTTGCCCAGGCTGATCTTGAATTCCCGGGTTCAAGCAATCCTCCTGCCTTTAGCCTCCTGAGTAGCTGGGATTTCAGGCATGTGCCATCATGCCCAGCTCCAGATTAAAATGTTCTAAAGTCATCCTCCTGGGTGATGGACACACTGGTGAAGAACATCTGTTGTGCTGGCTGCCCAGAGCCCATTCAACTCCACTCCTACTCCCATCATCTTTTTTGAGAAATACTTTTATTTCCACCTCATCCCTCCCCCATCTACATCGTTACAGCCTTGGGACTCTTGGAGGTTTTGTTTGTACATCATATTCCCACCCACCTGACCCAAACTGCTAAATCAGAGTCCCATTCCCATGAATTTGGCATTGGGACCGAGATGCTAAGTCTCTCCGGATGGCTGGATCATGTACCCAGAGAGCTGCTAGCAGACGTATTTCTTACATCACGAACTGGAGCAGCTGAGGACAGAGTGCGAACCCCACACAGAAGGAGGTGTGATGAAACAGAGAGGGTCTTTGTGGTGTTTGAGTCCCTGGTACTAGGTCATTCCTGAGACCTGGGTCTGTCCTTGCCCTTGCGTGCGACAGCACGCCTCTGGGTCAGGCCAGCTTCAGTGATTCTTTAGCGGTGGCCAAGAATTCTAACTCACTCACCCCATCCATCCTAAGCCAAGGGGACAGAGGGTAGTGTTTTCTACACCCCAGCTCTAGGTTCTGAGAACAAAAAGAAGCAACTCTGTGGAGAGCAGGTGTCCAGTTTTGGAGGAAGAAGTGAAACATGGCAGTTTCCTTATCAACGAACTATCAACAAAAGACCAAGAGGCCTGGGTCAAGGGAGAGTTTCTACCCTCTGGCTGTTTCTGTGGGGCTCAAGAAAACCATCTGCTGTACAGGTGATCCCACTCCTAACGGAGGAGTGAGTGGTTTTGTGTTTTTTTGTTTTTGTTTTTTTTTTTGAGACAGAGTCTCACTCTGTCACCGAGGCTGGAGTGCAGTGGCACCATGTCGGCTCACCGCAACCTCTGTCTCCTGTGTTCAAGCAATTCTCCTGCCTCAGCCTCCCGAGTAGCTGGGATTACAGGTGCCCACCACCACACCCGGGTAGTTTTAAAAATATTTTTAGTAGACATGGGGTTTCACTATTTTGGCCAGTCTGGTCTTGAACTCCTGACCTCAGATGATCCACCTGCCTCGGCCTCCCAAAGTGCTGGGATTACAGACGTGAGCCACTGCACCCGGCCTGAATGAGTGGTTTTACAATAGGACCTCTAGGCAAGGGTCTGCAGATCTGGTCTAATGCCCAACCTTGCCCTTTGAGATAAATCACTCTGTCCTCTGTCCCTGGCTGTCACCACTTGGGAACCATGTATAGTGCCTGTCAGTTTTCCTGAGGCACACATGGGCTAGAGAAGTTAGTGTGGTAAAGAGGGCGAAACATGGGTTCTAGAGTCTGTAAGTCCAGCTTCATCACATACTGGGTCTTTAGCCAGTTAGTTAATTTCGCTTACTTCCATCTCTTAATCAGTCACCATAACCCTCTCACTAGGAGAATGAAATGAGTGTGAGTGTGTGTCTGTGTGTGTGTGTGTAAAGCATCTTACACAATACCTAGCAAATGCCCCCGAAGTAGCAGAGCCACTCCAGCCCTGTAACCCTGTTAGAGATCGGGGGAGAGCCTGGCAGAGACAGGACGTCCCTCCAAGAAAACCGTCAGAATAGTTGGTTTACTGCCTGATTTTTGCAGCAAACTTCAGTGCTCCCCTAGGAGTCAAGGTTCAAAGCTTTTTTTGTTCGTTTTTTTAGCAGTAACTAATTTTCATTTCCTGTAAGACCTCCACACTACAGAGAGCTAGTGGCTAGAACCCAGCAGGAGGGAAAAGAGGTCCTGAGAAGAGAGGATAAGGGAAGCTAGTCTTTCTTTTCTTTTTTCTTTTTTTTTTTTTTAAGACAGAGTTTCGCTCTTGTTGGCCAGGCTGGAGTGCAATGGCACAATCTCAGCTCACTGCAACTTCCACCTCTCGTGTTCAAGCGGTTCTCCTGCCTCAGCCTCCCGAGTAGCTGGGACTACAGGCGCCCGCTACCACGCCCGGCTGATTTTTGTATTTTCAGTAGAGACAGAGTTTCACCACGTTGTCCAGGCTGGTCTTGAACTCCTGACCTCAGGGATCCACCTGCCAAAAGTGCTGGGATTACAGGCATGAGCCACCGCACCTGGCCTAGTCTTTCAAGTTATTGTAATTCAGCACCCACCAGGGGCCAGGCACATCTATGTGGTTTACATGCATTCTTTCCTCCTTTAACCCCTTTGGTGGATCAATGACGGCACAGGGAGTATGACATCGACAGCTAATCTGGACACCACTGAGGCAGTTCTGAAATCTGCTAGTTGCTCAGAATTAACTGGTTGGGGACGACCAGCCTAGAACACAAACAGCTGCTGCCACAGCCCTGGCACAGACTTCCGACTAGTGCCTGGGACCTGCTCCTCAGCCCTATTGGGCAAACAGATCTCCATTTATTAAGCAACCAGTTCTTTTCCAAAGTGCTGATAACTACAGCTGGAATCCATATGCTCTTTTCTTCTTTTTTTTTTCTTTTCTTTTCTTTTTTTTTTTTTTTTTTGAGATGGAGTCTTGCTCTGTCACCCAGGCTGGAGTGCAGTGGCACAGTCTCGCGTCACTTCAACCTCTGCCTCTAGGGTTCAAGCGATTCTCCTGCCTCAGCCTCCAGAGTAGCTGAGATTACAGGTGCATGCCACCACACCAGGCTAATTTTTATATTTTTAGTAGAGATGGGGTTTCACCATGTTGGCCAGGGTGGTCTCAAACTCCTGGCCTCAGGTGATCTGCCTACCTCAGCCTCCCAAAGTGCTAGGATTACAGGTGTGAGCCACTGCGTCTGGCTGATACACTCTTGAGTCCCTACTGGAAAAACAAGGAAGAGAGAGAAAGGAGAAAATGAAAAAGGAAGGGAGTAAAAGAAGGAAGAAACAAAGGGAAGAGAAGGCAGGCAGTCAACTCCGTGACGATACTCATTCCTTTATTGTCAACTGTGTTGATTGGAACAGGGCTGGGGCCTGCAAGCTGCTGGCAGCACCCAGCTGCAGGTACATTTCAGCTCAACAGAGAGGCCTCCATCCTAAGCCAAGGGGACAGAGGGGAATGTTTTATATATATATTTATATATTACATATGTCCCGTATAGTCATATGTATAGAGTGACAAGAATGGGCCACTGCATTGTTAACTGTTGTCCTAAATAAAGACCATAGCAACACACATGAGAATTTGGTCCTAATCAAGGCCCTTACTTTGTCAATCAAATATTTGATACACCAAAAGGAAAAGGAGAGAAAGAGAGACAGAGAGACTGAGATCCAGCCACCCCTGGTGGCCCTGTTCCCAGCAGATCTTACGCTGAGTGTAGAGTGTCCCCTGTGGAGGTAAACACGCACACAAACACGCACACACATACACACGTACACAAAACCGCAGGCAGGAGCTCCTCCTCCGACCATACCTTGGGCCCAGCCCTCGGACTGGGGGTGCTGATTTGGGTATATTGTGCTATAAGACTGTGAGCAAGGAGTGACAAGACAATGCAAAGGCGATGTGTCCAAGTGATGAATGGGGTGATACGTGCTGCTTCGTCCACAAACGAGAAGGAGGTCAGTGGGAGAGGCTGCTCAATTCAGCCCTGGAGGTCCCCCTGCACTCAGGCCACCTGGTGGATCTCTACACACAACTCCTGTCCCAGCCACAGTCGAACCTCTGATCTGAATCCTGAGTCTCAAATAATCTCTTGGGCTCTGATGAAAATTGTGATTTCCTGGAAGGACAGGAGCAAATGGCAACTGGGTGGCTCAACCCTCTAGTCCGGTAATGAAGCAGAAATGACAGTGTCGCTGAGTTAAATCGGACCCAAGCTTGATCCTCAGAGCAGAACTTGAACGATGTAAGAAGGGTTCACTTCCTGAAGGAAAGAGAATAACCCCTGCCACCACCTCCCACAGCCCCCATTTCAGGCAGACTTGTCAGTCTCACGGCTTCACCCCAACGACAGCACTCTTTATATTCTAGGAGCTGGAGACTCACACTATTAGGGCACTTTGAAATCCTAACTCACTTGCTTTTGTTATTACCTCTTTACCCCTCCACCAAAATAAACACTTTAAAAGCCAGTCAATGAACATTAACCATTTTTTTTTTGGTAGAAATTTACTTATCACTTGAGATACCGGGAAACATTTTGGGCCATCACAAAGGAAGGTAAGGAGCATCCCCCAGGAACCAATTTGCATAACTAGTGAATAAAGGATCTATTTTCAACAAAATAATACCTTAAAAATGCAATTCAGAAACAGGGGTAATAGGCAAAGCTGGAAAAGATTGTGCCTGGGCTTCTGTTTCCTGTGACAGATGAAGGGAAAAAGCAGCAGATGTTAATATCTTCGTTTAGACAGGGGTAGAATGACGTTGACTCCTCCCTCTGTGAATGGGGTCTAGACAGCTGCAGGGAGAAATGATCAAAGCAGGCAGGAGCAGCCTCTCGAAAATGGGGAGTTGCCTTGAGGGCCTGTCGATCAAAATGACTCCTCAGAGGGGACAGAAACAAAGGGATTTGGTGGAGGGACTTCCGTTGATGACTGTTCAAGTTGTCTCAATTGCTGTTCCATTTCCTGCAGGTTCCAAGGTGATGGTCACTGGCTGGTCCACAGTTCCCATCCAAGGTGGGCAGAAAGCAGAGTCTGGGCAGCTGTGAGTTCTTGCCGAAGCTGAAGAGCATGAGCTATGTTGGCGAGGTTATTAATGTCCTTGAAAAGGAGACCAAGAGGCTGTATGAGGTTGTCTGAGGCTCAGAAAGTGGAGAGTAGGGCTGTGTCCACAGGGAGCAGAGGCCCAACACTGTCAGGATGTCTCTTGTCCTCAGGGAACACCAAGCAGTTTCCTAGTCCCAGAAAGTGCTCAGGGGCTGCTCGCCATCAGTGTGGAAGAAGATGGAGGTTATGGAGTACGGTGGGTAGAAAAGGGACTGTCTTCTCAGGCACTGGCTACCTTCCCTTCTGGAGGCAGCTGACCGGGGAACAAGCCTGAGGTCTGACTGGGGGAGCTCTCAAGTCAGAAGAAAAGGAGGCTATGCAGTGACCATGGTACGCCCAGACGGCTCAGGCGAGGGCATCTCCCCAACATGAACTGAGCTCCACGAATAAATAACATGAATTAAATAAAGGAGGCAAAGAAGAGCAGGCAGAGGCACTGTCTGCCAGATTCTCACCCCTGCACACACGCACACGCACATGCACGCACACACACACGCACCAAGCGGCAGATGAGATGAGCCGGGGTGGCTGCCCCATCCCAGGAGTCTATTGGATGGGCAGCCTGACGTGATGGTTGTCACTCATGGTCCGCCACTGCTGCGGGTTGCAGAGAAGCAGAGGCCAGGGAGGCATGTGTGGTGGAAGGTGGAGGCCTCTGAGGACTCTGGCACCTGCAGGGGAGATGAGGCAGGCGAAAGGGGAGGTTAGGGAAATGCAGGAAACAGGAAAGTAAGTCCTCTTCTTTGCCCCATCCTGCTGCTGCAGGAACCCCTCCAACATCCCCAGTCACCCCTTGCCCTTCCTGCCCTTTGGGCACCAGCAAAACCCTCTTTAGCATCACCCAGCCCCTGCAGTTCCCCTGCCTCCTGGGTCCAGTGCTGCCTTGGACCATGGAGGTACTGACCAGGATCTGGACTTTCGGACTTTAGACGTGGAAGGTCTCTCCAGAAAGCTGTCCAGCCGCATGAGCCTCTCCATGTGTAGCGCACGAGGGTCTTGTTCTTGGTCGTGAGAGAATTCCATCTCAAAGACAGCTGGAGGGGACACGTCCAACTCCAGAAACATTATATTTTCAGCCTGTGGTGGGAATATCATGCCAGAATTGAGCAGTGCCCGGTCACTGTGCCTTCTAGGGACACAGCCAGTCTTGGGTGTAGCAGGGCTGATGAGGTGGTTAGGGGAAACAGAGGCTGTGAGCATCCCCTCCCGTAGGCTCTTTTCTTTTTTTTTTTTCTTCTGAGATGGAGTGTCGCCCAGGCTGGAGTGCAGTGGTGCAATCTCGGCTCAATGCAACCTCTGCCTCCCGGGTTCAAGCAATTCTCCTGCCTCAGCCTCCCAAGTAGCTGGGACTATAAGGTGCCCATCACCATGCTCAGCTAATTTTTGTATTTTTAGTGCAGACAGGGATTCACCATGTTGGCCAGGCTGGTCTCGAACTCCTGACCTCAGGTGATCCACCCGCCTCAGCCTCCCACAGTGCTGAGATTACAGGTGTGAGCCACCTCGCCCAGCCTTCCTCCCATAAGCTCTTTCTCCCCTCTCCACTTCTTACCCTGTACCTGGGGTGGGACCCCATTGCCATGGCAACCCGAGCATACTGGCTGATAGGCCTCTTGTAGCCCACTGCAGATGTTGGCCGCTTCTTCATCTGGCTGTTATTGCTGTAGAGAAGAGGCTATATTAGAAAGGATTTCTGTGGAACACAAACAGCAAATGACATCATGAGGATCTAAATATCATTCAGGTAACCAGAAGGTCCTACAGACTGCAAGTTCTGGAATTTTCTTCTCCTTGTTCTAACACAGCTTGACAACTGAAGCTAGTGCAGTTGTCCCCTTCATCCGTGGTTTCGCTTTCCACAGTTTCAGTTACTGTGGTCTGAAAATAGGCAAGTACAGTATAATCAGATGTTTCGAGAGAGAGACACCACACCTGCATCACTTTTATTAGAGTATATTGTGTTTTTGTTGTTGAGATGGAGTCTTGCTCTGTCACCCAGGCTGGAGTGCAGTGGCGTAATCTCAGCTCACTGCAGCCTCCACCTCCCAGGTTCAAGCAATTCTCCTGCATCAGCCTCCCGAGTAGCTGGGATTACAGGTGTGTGCCACCACATCTGGCTAATTTTATTTTATTTTTTCTTTTTTTGAGATGGAGTTTCGCTCTTATTGCCCAGGCTGGAGTGCAATGGTGTGATCTCGGCTCACCACAACTACCGCCTCCTGGGTTCAAGTGATTCTCTGTCTCAGCCTCCCGAGTAGCTCAGATTACAGGCAGGTACCACCACGCCTGGCTAATTTTTTGTACTTTTAGGAGAGACGGGGTTTCTCCATGTTGGTCAGACTGATCTTGAACTCCTGACCTCAGGTGATCCACCCACCTCGGCCTCCCAAAGTGCTGGTATTACAGGTGTGAGCCACCGCGCCTGGCCTAACACCTGGCTAATTTTTGTATTTTTAGTAGAGACGGGGTTTTATTTTACCACGTTGGCCACGCTGGTCTCGAACTCCTGACCTCAAGCGATCTGCTTGCCTTGGCCTCCCAAAAATCTGGGATTTATAAGGCATGAGCCACTGCACCCGGCCTTATTAGAGGATATTGTTATAATTGTTTTGTCTTATACATCTCATGTACCCCATAAACATATACACCTACTACATACCCACAACAATTTAAAAAAATTAATAAAATTTAAAATAAACCTCATAGCATATATAGGGTTTGGTACTATCTGCAGTTTCAGGCATCCACTAGAGGTCTTAAAACGTATCCCCTGCCAGGTGCAGTGGCTCACGCCTGTAGTCCCAGCACTTTGAAAGGCCGAGACGGGTGGATCACCTGAGGTCAGGAGTTCGAGACCAGCCTGACCAACATCAAGACACCCTGTCTCTACTAGAAAGGTACATATTTACCAAAAGAGGTACATATTAATATTTCTTCACTCCTGTTGCTTTAAATTGTTTCTGCAGTAGAAAGGACTGATTGAAGGCTGAAATGAAATTCAGTCTTACTTTAACTTGTAGCTTTATATACTTTTTTTTTTTCAGACAAAGTCTTGCTCTGTCACCCAGGCCGGAGTGCAGTGGTGCAATCTTGGTTCACTGCAACCTCTGCCTCCTGAGTTCAAGGGATTCTTGTGCCTCAACCTCCTGAGCAGCTGAGATTACAGGCACACACCACCACGCCTGGCTAATTTTTTTTTTTTTTTTTTTTTTTGGAGATAGAGTCTCGCTCTGTCACCCAGGCTGGAGTGCCATGGTGCGATCTTGCCTCACTGCAACCTCCGCCTCCTAGGTTCAAGCAATTCTCCTGTCTCAGCCTCCCGAGTAGCTGGAATTACAGGCAGCTGCCACCGCGCCCAACTAATTTTTTTTCTATTTTTAGTAGAAACGGGGTTTCACCATGTTGACCAGGATGGTCTCGATCTCCTAACCTTGTGATCCATCCGCCTCGGCCTCTCAAAGTGCTGGGATTACAGGCATGAGCCACCGCACCTGGCCTAATTTTTGTATTTTTAGTAGAGGACAGGGTTTCACCATGTTGGTTGGTCTTGAACTCCTGACCTCAAGTGATCTCCCTGCCTTGGCCTCCCAAAGTACTGGGATTACAGATGTGAATCACTGCACTTGGCCATTTTGTTTTTTGAGTCACAGTCTCACTGTCACCCAGCCTTCGTCTTTTTTTTTTTTTTTTTGAAATGGAGTCTCACTCTGTAGCCAGGCTGGAGTGCTGTGGCACAATCTTGGCTCACTGCAGCCTCCGACCCCCTGGTTCAAGCGATTCTCATGCCTCAGCCTCTCGAGTAGCTGGTATTACAGGCACATGCCACCACATCCAGCTAATTTTTGTATTTTTAGTAGAGATGGGGTTTCACCATGTTGGCCAGGATGGTCTTGATTTCCTGACCTCGTGATCCACCTACCTCAGCCTCCCAAAGTGCTGGGATTACAAACATAGGCCACCATGCCTGGCCGGTAATTTTTAATTTTTAGTAGAGATGGGGGGGTTTCGCCATCTTGGCCAGGCTGGTCTCAAACTCCTGACCTCAGGTAATCCTCCTGCCTTGGCCTCCCAAAGTGCTGGGTTTATAGGCATGAGCCACTCTACCTGGCCTATTTTTCTTCATAGGAGTTAGCATAATAAAAAGGTTAAAAACTCAGGCTTGAAATGAAAAGGAACAAAGTTAGAAGGCTCACATTTCTCAGTTTCAAAATTATTACAAAGCACCAGGTGCAGTGGCTCATGCCTGTAATCCCAGCACTTTGGGAGGTCAAGGTGGGTGGATCACCTGAGGTCAGAGTTTGAGACCAGCCGGGCCAACATGGTGAAACCCCGTATCTACTAAAAATACAAAAATTAGTTGGGTGTGGTGGCACACGCCTGTAGTCCCAGCTACTCGGGAGGCTGAGGCAGGAGAATCGCTTGAACCTGGGAGGCGGAGGTTGCAGTGAGCTGAGATCCGGCCACTGCACTCCAGCCTGGGCGACAGAGTGAGACAATGTCTCAAAAAAACACACACACACACAAAAGCAAAACAAAACAAAAAAACTTATTACAAAGCTATGGTAACCAAGATATTAGAGAACTTGCATAAGACAAACATATAGATTAATGAAACAGAACTGAAACTCCAGGGCCAGGCGCGATGGCTCACGCCTGTAATCCCAGCACTTTCGGAGCCTGAGGCGGGTGGATTGCCTGAGCTCAGGAGTTTGAGACCAGCCTGGGCAACACAGTGAAACACCGTCTCTACTAAAATACAAAAAATCAGCCAGGTGTGGTAGCGTGTACCTGTAATTCCAGCTACTTGGGAGGCTCACACAGGAGAACTGCTTGAACCCAGGAGGCAGAGGTTGCAGTAGGCGGAGATCGCGCCATTGCACTCTAGCCTGGGTGATAGAGCAAGACTCCGCGAGACTCTGTCTCAAAAAAAAAAAAGGGCAAAGGATCTCAATAGATACTTCTCAGAAGATATACAAATGGTTGATAAGCACATGAAAAGATGTTCAACATTAATAGTCATATAGGGAAATCTAAATCAAAACCACAACAGGGACCTGGTGCGGTGGCTGACACCTGTAATCCCAGCACTTTGGGAGGCTGAGGCATGTGGATCCCTTGAGCCCAGAAATTTGAGTCCAGCCTGGACAACACAGCAAGACCCTGTCTCTACAAAAAATACAACAACAACAACAAAAAAAATTAGCAGGGTATGGTAGCACACACCTGTAATCCCAGCGGTTCAAGAGGCTGAGGTGGGAGGATCACCTGAGCCTGGGGGGTCAAGGCTGCAGTGAGCCGTGATCACGTCACTGCACTTCAGCCTGGGTGACAGGGTAAGACCCTGTCTCAAAAACCCCACAATGGATACCACTTCAGATCCACTAGAATGACTATAATTTAAAGACAGACAGTAACACATGTTGGTGAGGATGTAGAGAAACTGGAACCCTCACACACTATTAGTGAGAATGTAAAAAAAAAAGTTAAACATAGACTTACCATATAACCCAGCACTTCCACTACTAGGCATATACTCAAGAGAACTGAAAACATATTCATATAAAAACTTGTACACAAATGATCATAGCAGCATTACTTACGGTGAAACCCTGTCTCTACAGAAAAATAGCCAAAAAATGGAAATTACCAAAACGTCCGCCAAATGATATGTTGATAAACCAAATGTGGTATATTCATAGAGTGGAATATTACTCATCAATAAAAAGGAATGAAGTACTGATGAGTGTTCCAACATGGAGGAACCTTGAAAACATTCTGCTAAGTGAAAGAACTCAGTCACAACAGACTACATATTGTGTGATTCCATTTATATAAAATATCTGGAATAGGTAAAGCCATAGAAACAGAAAGTAGATTGGCGGTTGTCTAGGTCTGGGGAAAGGGGTTTGGGGGAGAATGAGGAGTAACTGCTAATTGGTTCAGGGTTTCTTTTTGGAGTGATGAAAATGTTCTGGAATTAGGCTGGGCGTGGTGGCTCACGCCTGTAAACCCAGCGCTTTGGGAGGCTGAGGCGGGCAGATCACCTGAGGTCAGGAGTTCGAGACCAGCGTGGCCAACATGGTGAAACCCTTTCTCTACTAAAAATACAAAAATTAGCCAGGGTTGGTGGCACACACCTGTAATTCCAGCTATTCAGGAGGCTGAGGCAAGAGAACTGCTTGAACCCAGGAGGCAGAGGTTGCAGTGAGCTGAGATTGCACCACTGCACTCCAGCCTGGGAGACAGAGTGAGACTCCATCTCGGAAAAAAAAAAGAAAATGTTCTGGAATTAGATAGTGGTGACAGTTGTACAACTCTGAATATACTAAAATCCACTACATTATTAAGCAGTAGAGCTAAAAAAAAATCCACCGAATTGTACACTTTAAAATGGTGAACTTATGATCAGTCAACTACATCTCAATAGAGCTGTTATTTAAACAATGAACAAACAGGCCAGCCTCAGAGACTCATGCTTGTAACCCCCACACTTTGGGAGGCTGAGGTGGGAGGATCATCTGAGGCCAGGAGTCTGAGGCTGTAGCGTGCTTGATTGTGCCAATGAATAGCCACTGCACTCCAACCTGGGCAACAGAGCGAAGATCCCAGCTCTAATTAAAAAAAAAAAGTTTTGGCTCACGCCTGTAATCCCAGCACTTTGGGAGGCTGAGACGGGCGGATCACAAGGTCAGGAGATCGAGACCACCCTGGCTAACACAGTGAAACCCCATCTCTACTAAAAAAAATACAAAAAAATTAGCTGGGCGTGGTGGCTGGCACCTGTAGTCCCAGCTGCTGGAGAGGCTGAGGCAGGAGAATGGTGTGAACCCAGGAGGCAGAGCTTGCAGTGAGCCGAGATCGCGCCACTGCACTCCAGCCTGGGAGACACAGCGAGACTCTGTCTAAAAACAAACAAACAAACAAAAAAGTTTATGGGCAGGCTCAGTGGCTCATGCCTGTAATCCCAGCACTTTGGGAGTCCAAGGTGGGCAGATCACCTGAGGTCAGGAGTTGAGACCAGCCTAGGCAACATGGTGAAACCCCGTCTCTACAGAAAATACAAAAATTAGCCAGTCATGGTGGCCTGCGCCTGTAGTCCCAGCTACTTGGGAAGCTGAGGCATGAGAATCATTTGAACCCGGGAGGCAGAGGTTGCAGTGAGCTAAGATCACACCACTGCACTCCAGCCTGGGCAACACAGTGAGACTCCGTCTCAAAACACACATACACACACACACACACACACAAATTTTTGTGTGGTTCTATGTAGATGCAGAAAGACTGCCACAATATATTAATAAAAGAGCAAATGGCCAGGCGCGGTGGCTCAAGCCTGTAATCCCAGCACTTTGGGAGGCCGAGACGGGTGGATCACGAGGTCAGGAGATCGAGACCATCCTGGCTAACACGGTGAAACCCCGCCTCTACTAAAAAATACAAAAAACTAGCCGGGCGAAGTGGCGGGCGCCTGTGGTCCCAGCTACTCGGGAGGCTGAGGCAGGAGAATGGCGTAAACCCGGGAGGCGGAGCTTGCAGTGAGCTGAGATCCGGCCACTGCACTCCAGCCTGGGCGACAGAGCGAGACTCCGTCTCAAAAAAAAAAAAAAAAAAAAAAAAAAGAGATGGGGTCTCGCTATATTGTCCAGGCTGGTCTCAAACTCCTGGCCTCAAGTGACCCCCCAGCCTCAGTATCCCCAAGTGTTGGGATTACAGGCATAAGCCACCACACCTGGCCAGTTTTAAGGAAATGCGTGTGTGTGTGTCTGCTTAGGAAAAAGTCTAGATATTCAACAAAATGTTGACAGTTATAATCTTTGAATTGTGTGATTATGGGTGATTTTTATTTTCTTTCTGCCTTTCTGCAATATCTGAAAAATTTTTTTACAATGAATATGTATAACCTTATATCTAATTAATTAGTTCAAACATCTACAGGAAATATGTATCTGTATGACTGCCATCCAGTTTTGTCAAGAATGCTGCTGTGAACATTTCTAAAGGTATTTTCATGTTTGTATTTAACATTTTCCCTGGGGTATGGATCCAGGAATGGAAGTGTTGCACTGTCAGGTATGCAAATTCTCAGCTTTACTTGATACTGTCAATTGCTTTTCAAAGTGATTATACTTATGAAAGTTTCCATTGGTCTACATCCTAGAGAGCTCACTGAGTGCTTTTTACTGTCAGCAATTTGGTGAGTGTGATGGATTATTAAAATACTTTTACTACCCTGAACGAAAACAAACAGCAAAAAGAAAGAAAAGAAAACAAGAAAGCTACTTCCATTTTAAAAAATAAAAGAACACAGGTTTTGGAGTAAGTCAGACCTGGGTTTGAATGCTGGCTCTGCCCCTTCAAGCTCTTTTACTTGGGGAGGTGGCTTACTATCTCTGAGCCTCAGATAGATCATCCCTATCATACAGAACTTCTGAGATTAAACAAGACAAGCACTTAGCACAGTATGCCCGCCACAGGGCTTAACACATGGCAGCTGTGATTATGATTTCTTTTCAGTTCTACTTGCTAATTTCAAGTGGGGATACAAATGAAATGAGCAAGGATAAAAGTCAAAAGGCGACAGTAGGAAGAGGAGAAGAAACAGGCCGAGTAACTCAAGGATAGGACATTCTGTCCTTGAACAGCAGAACAAGCTGTGCAGGGGCCCGCAGAACAATGGCTGCCTTCTGCAGCTGGCAGAATGGGAAATAACATTCTTGTGGTTTAGTTTATGACGCATATAAAAAGGTGCCGTCCCCCATTAGTGGTCCCTGCTGACCCTCTCGATAGATGAAAACAAGGAAAGATAAGGCTCCAGAAGCCCCAGCTGGGTCTGCAGCTGAGCTTACAGGATGCCGGGAGGCGTGTCTGTGGGGACAGGCAGCCTCAGTGGCAGTGGCAGCAAGGAGACAGTCCTGCTGCAGACGCTGCTGGAAATGCAGAGCCATCCCCTCTAAGAGGGGAGTGGGAAAATTAGGAAAACAGCAACTTATTTACAAGGTGCTTCTACACAGTTCATCTGAACTTAACAACCTCCCGACGTGTGGATAGAGCAAAGAAGACTGCAGCTCAGGGAGGTGCAGTGCCTCAGTGCCTTTTGTGTCCAAGGTCATGCAATTAGGGAGAGACTAGGAATCTGAATCTTCCCATATACTCCTTTTACAATTATTATTGGCCAGGCGCGGTGGCTCACAGCACGCCTGTAATCCCACACTTTGGGAGGCCGAGGCAGGTGGATTACCTGAGATCAGGAGTTCGAGACCAGCCTGGCCAACATGGTGAAACCCTGCCTCTACTAAAACTATAAAAATTAGCTGGGCGTGGTGGCAGGCGCCTGTAGTCCCAGCTATTCAGGATGCTGAGGTGAATCACTTCTACCCGGGAGGCGGAGGTTGAGTGAACCGAGATCGTGCCACTGCCCTCCAGCCTGGGTGACAGAGTGAGACTCTGTCTCAAAACTATATATATATATATATATATATAAATAAAATTATTATTTTGCGGCTGGGCACAGTGGCTCACACCTGTAATCCCAACACTTTGGGAGGCCAAGACAGGTGGATCACCTGAAGTCAGGAGTTCAAGACCAGCCTGGCCAATTTGGTCAAACCCCCCTCTCTACCAAAAATTCAAAAATTAGCTGGGCATGGCGCACGCCTGTAACCCCAGCTACTCAGGATTCAAGCCTAGACGACAGAATGAGTCTCGGTCTTAAAAAAAAAAAAAAGGCCGGGCGCAGTGGCTCAAGCCTGTAATCCCAGCACTTTGGGAGGCCGAGACGGGCGGATCACGAGGTCAGGAGATCAAGACCATCCTGGCGAACACGGTGAAACCCTGTCTCTACTAAAAAATACAAAAAACTAGCCGGGCGAGGTGGCGGGTGCCTGTGGTCCCAGCTACTCGGGAGGCTGAGGCAGGAGAATGGCGTAAGCCCGGGAGGCGGAGCTTGCAGTGAGCCGAGATCGCGCCACTGCACTCCAGCCTGGGCGACAGAGCGAGGCACGGTGGGAGAGAGGAAGAACGGGAAGGAAGGAGAGGGGAAAGGAAGTGATCAGACAGCCAGGAAAGAGAATGGTGTCAGCCCCTGAGATGGAGCTGAGAGATGACTTTTTAATATTAAAGGGAAAAAAAAATTATTGCTTTGTGAAATTTTTGAATTGGGCAACACCTCATTCTATGCCATAGAGTGGGTGTTCCCCACAAGGACTCTAGTATCGTCTCTCAGGAGGACACTGGGCCAGAACAGATGGGCCAGTGAGTGCCTTTGAAAGCTCAGGCGCTGGGAACAGGACAGAGGGACAGGGCTGGGTGAGCAGAGGATCAGCACAAATTGGCAGCCTGACCCAATAAAGATGCCAGGGCTATTCTGGGTGGCATGTGGGAGAGAAGGGTTGGGGGAAGGGAGTCTGTAATTGGGGCACCGACCTTCCCATCGACTCCCTCTTCTGCCCCAGGCCTACTTTCCATGATTGATCCTCTATAGAAAGCAGGTTGTGGCAGCCCAGAGCTGAGGCCTGGGTCTGCAATTATGCACCCCTCCCTTTAAGCACCCCTCCCAGCAGGGCCCCACAGCCACAATTATCCTGCGTGCAGTAGATCCGATGCGTTCTCCTAGGACCCTCCCTCCGTAATTGGCTACTATCATTTTTTTCCCTTTAATATTAAAAAGTCATCTCTCAGCTCCATCTCAGGGGCTGACACCATTCTCTTTCCTGGCTGTCTGATCACTTCCTTTCCCCTCTCCTTCCTTCCCGTTCTTCCTCTCTCCCTCCCTCCCTCACTCTGTCACCCAGGCTGGAGTGCTGTGGCAAGATCTTGGCACACTGCAACCTCCGCCTCTCAGATTCAAGTAGCTGGGATTATAGGTGACAGCCACCACACCCGGCTAATTTTTGTATTTTTAGTAGAGACGGGGTTTTGCCATGTTGGCCGGGCTGGTCTCGAACTCCTGGCCTGAAGTGATCCATCTGCCTTGGCCTCCCGAAGTGCGGGGATTATAGGTGTGAGTTACTGCGGCCAGCCTCGCCCTCTTGTTCTGAAAGCAGGCATCCGACATCATCGGGTGCGTTTCCTTCTAGTTCCTTCCTGTGCATTCAACACAGACAATCAGGCTTTCCTCTTCGATCTGGCTGCTTTGTCCTGGCAGGCTGTCTGTCCACCTTGTTCCACTGCCCCGCTTGTCTGAACTCTCAGCCTTCCCATTTCCCCTCCATGCTGTACCCAACCCGCCTGGGAAGCTGCAGCTGCTCACTGCTTCACACTGTCTTCAATTCCCACAGGTCTGAAGAAATGCAGGGACTCAACGCAGAGCTAGGAATGTTCTTACTGGAGTGAACTTTGCCTCTGTACAAAACCAGTTTAACTTTCTTTCCTGATTCTATTTAAAGCAAGAAACACTCTCTCTTTAAACCAAGAGGCAGAGCCCAGGCGAGGTGGCTCACACCTGTAATCCCAGCACTTTTGGGAGGCCGAGGCAGACAGATTACCTGAGGTCAGGAGTTCAAGACAAGTCTGGCCCACACTGAAACCCCACCTCTACTAAAATACAAAAATTAGCCGGGCATGGTGGCAAACCCCTATAAATCCCAGCTACTCAGGAGGCTGAGGCACAAGAATCGCTTGAACCTGTGAGGTGGAGGTTGCAGTGAGCTGAGATCATGCCACTGTACTCCAGCCCAGGTGACAGAGTGAAACTCTCTCTCAAAAAAATAAAAATGAAAATAAATAAATAAATAAAATAAACCCAGAGGCAGTTTAACAAAAAATCAACATCTAAAACAAAAACATCAAGTCAAACTGCCCTTGTAGGGCACTTCTAAGGGATAGAGGCAGGCCGGTTCCAGAGTCCCCATAATTAGAATATTGGCTTATCAGTATGAATACAACTCTTCATTGATCATCTCCTCTGTACCAGGCACAGGCCTGGAACCTTACATTATTTCATTTCAACCTCGACAATCCTGCACGGTACCTATTATCCCCACTTTACAGATGAAGAAATTTGGGTTCAGAGAGGTTAAAAAAATTTACTCACGGCCGGGCGTGGTGGCTCATGCCTGTAATCCTAGCACTTTGGGAGGCTGAGGCAGGCGGATAACCTGAGGTCAGGGGTTCGAGACCAGCCTGGCCAAGATGTTGAAACCCCATCTCTACTAAAAATACAAAAATTAGCCAGGCGTGGTGGTGCATGCCTGTAATCCCAGCTACTCTGGAGGCTGAGGCAGGAGAATCACTTGAACCCAGGAGGGGGAGGATGCAGTGAGCTGAGATCATGCCACTGCACTCCAGCCTGGGTGACAGAGTGAGACTCCATCTCAAAACAACAACAACAACAACAACAAACACTTATTCAAGGCCACTAGTAAGTGGCAGAGCAGGGGCTGGAATTCAGAATGTTCTTTTTTTTTTTTTTTTTTTTTTTTTGAGTCTTGCTGTGTTGCCCATGTTGCCCAGGCTGGAGTGCAGTGGTGCAATCTCAGCTCACTGCAACCCCCACCTCCCAGGTTCAAGCGATTCTTCTTCTACCTCAGCCTCCCGGGTAGCTGGGATTACAGGTGCCCACTACCACACCCGGCTAATTTTTGTATTTTTAGTAGAGACGGGGTTTCACCATGTTGGCCAGGCTGGTCTCAACTCCTGACCTCAGGTGATTTGCCCGCCTCAGCTTCCCAAAGTGCTGGGATTATAGGCATGGGCCACCACACCCGGACAAATTCAGAATGTTCTAAATCCAAAGTCTAGTCTCTCTCTACTGCACCACGATGCCTTTGAAAAGAATCTAGGGGCTGGGCACGGTGGCTCACGCTTGTAACCCGGCACTTTGGGAGGAGTTCACTTGAGCTCAGGAGTTCAAGACCAGCCTAGGCAACATAGTGAGACCCCTATCTCTACTAAAAATGAAAACAAATTCGCTGGGTATGGTGGTCCATGTCTGTACTGTGGTCTAAACTACTCGGGAAATTGAAGCAGGAGGCTCACTTGAGCTCAGAAGGTCAAGGCTGTAGTGAGCCATGATTGTGCCACTGCATTCCAGCCTGGGCAACAGAGTGAGACCCTGTCTCAAAAAAAGAAAGAAAAGAAAGAAAGAAAAGAATCTAGGGTGGCTGGGGTTACAAAGGTTAAAGGGCTAAAGTTGCAATGGAATTTTGTGTACTATAAACCACAGGGTATGGATACTGTCACATACATAACCCTTTAGAAGACAATTTTGTGGGGCTGGCACACACCTGTAATCCTAGCATTTTGGGAGGCTGAGGTGGGTAAACTGCTTGACGTCAGGAGTTTGAGACCAGCCTGGGCAACATAGTAAAACCCTGTCTCTATTTAAAAAAAAAAAGAAGACAGCCGGGCGCGGTGGCTCAAGCCTGTAATCCCAGCACTTTGGGAGGCCGAGACGGGTGGATCATGAGGTCAGGAGATCGAGACCATCCTGGCTAACGCGGTGAAACCCCGTCTCTACTAAAAAATACAAAAAACTAGCCGGGCGCAGTGGCGGGCACCTGTAGTCCCAGCTACTCGGGAGGCTGAGGCAGGAGAATGGCGTAAACCCGGGAGGCGGAGCTTGCAGTGAGCTGAGATCCGGCCACTGCACTCCAGCCTGGGCGACAGAGTGAGACCCTGTCTCAAAAAAAAAAAAAAAAAAAAAGACAATTTTACCTAAACACAATTAAAAATGAAGCCTAGGCCAGGTAAGGTGGCTCATGCCTATAATCGCAATACTTTGGAAGGCTGAGATGGGGGTATCACTTGAGTCCAGGAGTTCAAGACCAGCCTGGGCAATGTAGTGAGACCTCATCTCTACAATAAATAAAAAATTAGTCAGACATGGTGGCACAAGCCTGAGGTCCCAGCTACCCAGGAGGCTGAGGTGGGAGGATCACTTGAGCCAAGGAGGTGAGCCAAGATTGTGCCACTGCACTCCAGCCTGGGCAACAGAGTGAGACTTTGTCTCAAAAAATTAAATTAACTGGGCGTGGTGGCATGTACCTGTGGTCCCAGCTACTCAGGGGGCTGAGGTGGGAGGATTGCTTGAGCCTGGGAGGCAGAGGTTTCAGTGAGCCATGATGATGCCATTGCACTCTAGCCTGGGTGACAGAGTGAGACCCTGTCTCAAAAAAATAGAAAAAACTTAAATACAATTTAAAAATCTAGGTCGGGCACAGTGGCTCATGCCTGTAATCCTAGGACTTTGGGAGGCCGAGACAGGTGGATCACCTGAGGTCAGGAGTTTGAGACCAGCCTGGCCAACATGAAGAAACCCTGTCTCTGCTAAAAATACAAAAATTAGCTGGGTGTGGTGGCACATGCCTATAATCCCAGCTACTCGGGAGGCTGAGATAAGAGAATCTCTGGAACCCGGGAGGCGGAGGTTGCAGTGAGCTGAGATCACGCCATTGCACTCCAGCCTAGGCAACAGTCTATTATGAGAAACTAAAAATAAAAGGTCATACTTGTAAAATATTTATTGCTAGACCTAGCTGCAAAAAAAAAAAAAATTTTTTTTATTGAGACAGAGTTTCGCTCTTGTTGCCCAGGCTGGAGTGCAATGGCACGATCTTGCCTCACTGCAACCTCTGCCTCCTGGGTTCAAGCGATTCTCCTGCGTCAGCCTCTTGAGTAGCTGGAATTACAGGCGTGAGCCACCATACCTGGCTAATTTTGTATTTTTAGTAGAGACGGGATTTCTCCACGTTGGTCAGACTGGTCTCGAACTCCTAACCTCAGGCGATCTGCCTGCCTTGGCCTCCCAAAGTGCTAAGATTACAGGCCTGAGCCACCAAGCCAGTGCAAAAATATTTTTTAAAGTAACTTTAATATTATACAAGATTATGACTGTGGAAGACACCTCACCTTATCTTATTTTGTATCAACTAATGGCTACATAGAGATGGTAGAGAAAAAAGAGAAAGGGCTAGACTTCCAAAATAAGTTGATTAGGGATATTTCTCAAGAGTTGCCTGACAACTCCTGGTTTGAGAGAGAGGCAGCGGTCAGAGGGTGGGGTGGATGCTGAGAGCTGGAGTAGGTGGAAGGAGAATGTTTTTCGAACAGAAGCTTTCTAATGGGACAGCATGACTTTAGGTAATTTCTTACAAACGATGTTTTTTCCTCTCACTTTGAGCAGCTGTCAGTGTTCTCATCCCCAGAATGCCACAGGCCGAAATAAAGCAAAATATTCCACACTTGAGTTGAGCAAATGGAACAACGCCCTGATTAGTTAAATATGCTTTGGAGAGAAATAACTTTTCTGTTTGTTTTTTAGCCCTAATTAAGCGATGTGGCAAGTGGTGGGATCCAATGCTGATGAAAGGACCTTTTCTGTGGGGAGTGGAGAAATTTGTTTCACAGCTGCAGCCTCAGATCCCATGGTCCCTGAAATGAGGAAAGCTGCCTTGTTCAAGGACCTCCCTGCCCTCAACCTTCCGCCGTGAAATGAGGGACACGGGGCAGATGACCTCAGAGATCCAGGCCAGCAGCTCCCTGCCCCCTACTGTGCCCCACCAGGCTCTCTCTGCCAAGTCAGAATCACAACTGGGATTTCAATTACCGTGGAATTCTTTTTACTTTATTCTACCCATCCTGGCTTTAAAAAGAGTAATTTAAAAAACTTGTTTCATATAAAAAATCCTAGAACTGGCCAGGCACGGTGGCTCATGCCTGTAATATCAGCACTTTGGGAGGCCGAGGTGGGTGGATCACCTGAGGTCGGGAGTTCGAGACCAGACTGACCAACAGGGAGAAACCCCTTCTCTACTAAAAATACAAAATTACCCAGGCATGGTGGCGTACGCCTGTAATCCCAGCTACTCGGGAGGCTGAGGCAGGAGAATTGCTTGAACCCGGGAGGCAGAGGTAGTGGTGAGCCAAGATCATGCCATTGCATTTTAGCATGGGCAACAAGAGCAAAAATCCATCTAAAAAATAAAAATAAAAATAAAAAATAAATCCTAGAACCATTTTTACTTGCCTTTTCTATTTTTGTATTTTTTAAAGTTCTGAAATAAATATTAAATATTGCAAATTGCAGTCATCAGACATAGTGGACAGTTGCAAAAAAATGAAAAAGAAAAGAAAATACTATATTCATGATTACCTGTTCTCTCTCTCTCTTTTTTTTTTTTTATATGTAGTCTTGCTCTGTGGCCCAGGTTGGAGTGCAAAGGCATGATCTCAGCTCATTGCAACCTCTGCCTCCCAGGTTCAAGCAATTCCCCTGCCTCAGCCTCCCAAGTAGCTGGGATTACAGGTGTGATCCACCATACCCAGATACCTGATATTTCTTAATAACTGTTTTGAAGTAATTTATTTCTTGGAATTCTTTATTATATTAGAGCATTCTGTAATTACTGTTCATATAATTTGTATTTAAGTGTAGTAGAGAACATTGGTAAATCATAATTGCCTTTTTTTTTTTTTTTAAAGACAGGGTCTCACTCTGTTGACCAGGCTGGATGGAGTGCAGTGGTATAATCACGGCTCAGTGCAGCCTCAACCTCCTAGGTTCAAGCAATCCTCCCACCTCAGCCTCCCAAGTAGCTGGGAGTACAGGCATGTGCTAATGCCCAGCTAACTTTTTGTATGTTTTTATAGAGATGGGGTCTCACTCTGTTGCCCAGGCTGGTTTTGAACACCTGGGCTCAAGCCATCTACCTGCCTCAGTCTCCTAAAGTGCTGGGATTACAGGCATCAGCCACTGTACCTGGCCTATAATTGCCTTTTACCCTACCCAGATGTATTTGAATATTTTCTGTACATATGTTGTACTTGGTCTTTATTCTGAACAGGTAAAAACATATTCTGTATAAAACAGCATGGTTATGAATACACTTAACCATAATTTTGGAAAACCTTGTGAATCTATTTATAGCTTTAAATTTTCAATATAAGACTTTCAGGGAGGCCGGGCGCTGTGGTGCACGCCTGTAATCCCAGCACTTTGGGAGGCTGAGGTGAGTGGATCACCTGAGGTCAGGAATTCAAGACCAGCCTGGCCAATATGGCAAAACCCCGTCTCTACTAAAAATGCAAAAATTAGCCAGGAGTGGTGGTGGGCGCCTGTAATCCCAGCTACTCAGGAGGCTGAGGCAGGAGAATCACTTGAATCCAGGAGGCGGAGGCTGCAGTAAACCGAGATTGCACCATTGCACTCCAGCTTGGGCAACAAAAGCAAACCTCCATCTCAAATAAAAAAAAAAATGTAAGGGAACACTGTCCAATTGGTATTCATTTAGAAGAGTTGCCAACACAAACCTACAAATGCAATGTGGAAGCAACTATATGCAGATTTAAATTAATGGGTATAATGAGTGTGTATGTTAGGACTAATTCTTTGCAAAGAATCTTGGAAAAGAAAACACTATAAAAGCTGCTCTACTTTATAGTCTGGTAGTTAAAATCCTGTCCTTTCATAGCTGCAGCCTGGGTTCAATTCTTGGTCAGGGTAGTCCCTTTACAAAGGATAAAATTAAGGCCAGGTTCGGTGACTCAAGCCTGTAATCCCAGCTACTCAGGAGGCTGAGGCATGAAAATTGCTTGAAGCCAGGAGGCGGAGGTTGCAGTGAGCCAAGATAGTGCCACTGCACTCTAGCCTGGGCGACAGAGTGAGAATGTCTCAAAAAATAAATAAATAAATAAAAATAAAAAGAATAAAATTTAAGGCCAGTTGCATGCAGTGGCTCCTGCCTGTAATCCCAGCACTTTGGGAAGCTGAGGTGGGAGGATTAGCGTGAAGCCAGGAGTTCAAGACCAGCCCAGGCAACACAGCGAGCTATCATGGTGCCAATGCACCGCAGCCTGGGTGACAGATAAGACTCCATCTCAATAACAGCAGCAAAATAATGCAACTTAACATTATGGAGGTAAATTTAAAGCAAATAGCTTTTGGTTGTGCGTGGTGGCTCACATCTGTAATCCTAGCACTTTGGGAGGCCAAGGCAGGAAGATCACTTGAGGTCAGGAGTTCAAAACCAGCCTAGCCAACATGATGAAACTCTGTCTCGACTAAAAATACAAACAAATCAGCTGGGCATGGTGGTGGGTACCTGTAATCCCAGCTACTCAGGAGGCTGAGGCAGAAGAATTGCTTTAACCTGGGAGGCGGAGGTTGCAGTGAGCCGAGATCACACCACTGCACTACAGCCTGGGTGACACAGCAAGATTCCGTATCATAACATAAATAAAATAAAATAAAATAAGTAAAAATAAAGCAAATAGCTTCTGAGGAAAAAACAGAGTTTTCCAGTTTTCCAGTGGCAAAGAACTGATTCTTTTTTCACAACTTTCCCTGCTCAAGGACAGTGGGAGGAATCACAAAGAGGAAAGGTGGGGGCCAGGTGAGGTGGCTTGTGCCTGTAATCCCAGAACTTTGGGAGGCCAAGATGGGCAGATCACTGGAGATCAGGAGTTCAAGACCAGCCTGGCCAACATGGTAAAACCCTGTGTCTACTAAAAACATAAAAATTAGGCTGGGCATGGTGGCTCACGCCTGTAATCCCAGCACTTTGGGAGGCCGAGGTGGGCGGATCATGAGTTCAGGAGTTTGAGACCACCCTGGCCAATATGGTGAAACCCAGTCTCTACTAAAAATACAAAAATTAGCTGGGCGTGGCGGCACAAGCCTGTAGTCCCAGCTACTCGGGAGGCTGAGGCAGGAGAATCGTTTAAACCCAGGAGGCGGAGGTTGAAGTGACCCGAGATGACGCTACTACACTCCAGCCTGACGACAGAGCTAGACTCCATCTCAAAAACAAAAACAAAAAATTGGCTGGGTGTCGTGGTGTGCACCTGTAATCCCAGCTACTTGGGAGGCTGAGGCTAGAGAATTACATGAGTCTGGGAGGTGGAGGTTGCAGTGAGCTGAGATCGCACCACTGCATTCCAGCCTGGGGACAGAGCAAGACTCCATCTCAAAAAAAAAAAAAAAAAGAAGAAGAAAAAAAGAAAGAAGGCTGGGCACAGTGGCTCACGCCTGTAATCCCAGCACTTTAGGAAGATGAGGCAGGGGGATCACCTGAGGTCAGGAGTTCGAGACCAGCCTGACCAACATGGTGAAACCCTGTCTCTACTAAAAATACAAAAACAATTAGCCAAGCATGGTAGTGGGCGCCTGTAATCCCAGCTACTGGGGAGGCTGAAGCAGGAGAATTGCTTGAACCCAGGAGGTGGAGGTTGCAATGAGCTGAGATCACGCCATTGCACTCCAGCCTGGGCAACAAGAGCAGAGGGCTTTTAGGGACATACATTAGAACCCTTTAATAAAGAGCACAAACTTGCCTTTAAAGCAGAAGATCAGGGTAAAAAAGACAATGGGCTAGAAATTGGCAACATTACACAGTAAAGAAGGATCTGTATTCTAGCAAGCTTCTTCCTTTTTAAAAAGTTATTATAGGGGCCAGGTGCAGTGGCTCATGCCTGTAATCCCAGCACTTTGGGAGGCTGAGGCGGGCGGATCACGAGGTCAGGAGATTAAGACCATCCTGGCTAACACAGTGAAACCCCATCTCTACTAAAAATACAAAAAATTAGCCGGGCGTGGCGGCGGGCGCCTGTAGTCCCAGCTATTCAGGAGGCTGAGGCAGGAGAATGGTGTGAACCTGGGAAGCGGAGCTTGCAGTGAGCCGAGATAGCACCACTGCACTCCAGCTAGGCAATACAGCGAGACTCCGTCTCAAAAAAAAAAAAAGTTATTATAGGTATCTACTGTAAAAATTAAAGTATGCTGTTTTAAGGTAGCTACTTTTATTTTTTAAATCTGTGAATGGTTTTTCTCAGCATATACAAACCATTTTACTCTCAAAAAGGAGAAAAGTTTATGTATAAAAAAATATGGTGGAAAGTTCATATCCAATTGTAAGTAAACACTGCCACTAGGTGGAATTTTCATTCTTTCTATGTTTATTTAAATTTTCCATAATGAAAACATTGCTTGCAACTGAAGTAAGGGTTACTTAAAAGGAAGAAAGTAAATTAAAAAAAATTTTTTTTAGAGATGAGGTCTCATTCTGTCTCCCAGGCTAGAGTACAGTAGCATGATCCTAGCTTACAATAGTCTGGGCTCAAGCAATCTCTCTGTCTCAGCCCACAGAGTAGCTGGAATTACACACATGAACACCTGGTGGAAGAAAGCAAACTTTTAAAAACATTAAAAAAAAAAATTAGCTGGCCATGGTGGCAACTGCCTGCTGCTTCAAGCTACTCAGGAGGCTGAGTGGGAGGACAGCTTGAGCCCAGGAGGTCAAGGCTGCAGTGAGCTGTGATCACACCACTGCACTCTAGCCTGAGTGCAGACAGAGCTAGACTCTGTCTCAAAAATAATACAAATAAATAAATAACAAAAATAAGGAGTGGAAGTCCAGGCTGGGTGGGGAGGCTCATGCCTGTGATCCCAACGCTGGGAGAAAATGGGAGGAGGATCGCTTAAGCCCAGGACTTCACGACCAGCCTAGGCAAAAAAGTGAGACCCTGTTTCTACAAAAGATAAAAAATTTAGCTGGTGTAATGGTGCATACCTGTGGCCCCAGTTACTCAGGAAGCTGAGGCAGGAGGATCACTTGAGCCCAGGAGCCCAAAGCTGCAGTGAGTTATATACTCCAGCCTGGGTGACAGTGTGAGATCCCAACTCAAGAAAAAAGAAAGCAAGAAAGCAAGCAAGGAAGTAAGGAGGGAAATAAAGAAAGGAAGAAAGAGAAAGGAAGAGAGAGAGAGAAAGAGAGAAAGAGAGAAAGAGAGATGAGGTTTCACCATGTTGGCCAGGCTGGTCTCGAACTCCTGACCCCAAGTGATCCACCTGCCTCAGCCTCCCAAAGTGCTGGGATTATGGGCGTGAGCCACCACCACACCCAGCAGAAAGAACTTTTCTTTTCTTTTCTTTTTTTTTTGAGATGGAGTCTTGCTCTTGTTGCCCAGGCTGGAGTGCAATGGCATGATCTTGGCTCACTGCAACCTCTGCCTCCCGAGTTCAAGCGATTCTCCTGCCTCAACCTTCCTAGTAGCTGGGATTACAGGCACCTGCCACCACACCCAGCTAATTTTTTTTTGTATTTTTAGTAGAAATGGGGTTTCATTATGTTGGCCAGGCTGGTCTCAAATTCCTGACCTCAGGCCATCCACCTGCCTCAGCCTCCCAAAGTGCTGAGATTACAGGCTTGAGCTACCGCGCTCGGCTAGAAAGAACTTTTCTAAGCATAAGATAACCCTTCAGAGTGAAGCCTCACCAGCATCTAACTCCGGCAAATGACACTGGAGCAGTGGTTTTCTAGCCTGCCTTCAAATGCAGAATCACAAAACCTAAGACCTGGGATCCTTTAAATCAGACTCTCTGGAGCCCAACTCACAGGTATTCTAGCTGTAGCCAGGGTGGAAAACCTCTGTGATAGCTGATGCACTATTGAGAATCTCTACCTAGATTGGAAAGGTGGATTGTAGGTGTAAAGTGATACCATTGAAAAGTCCTCTAGGCCGGGCGCGGTGGCTCAAGCCTGTAATCCCAGCACTTTGGGAGGACGAGACGGGCGGATCACGAGGTCAGGAGATCGAGACCATCCTGGCTAACACAGTGAAACCCCGTCTCTACTAAAAATACAAAAACTTAGCCGGGCGAGGTGGCAGGCGCCTGTAGTCCCAGCTACTCGGGAGGCTGAGGCAGGAGAATGGCGTGAACCCGGGAGGTGGAGCTTGCAGTGAGCTGAGATCCGGCCACTGCACTCCAGCCTGGGTGACAGAGCGAGACTCCGTCTCAAAAAAAAAAAAGAAAAAGAAAAGTCCTCTGTTCGTGTGCTTGCCACTTACAAACTTATGTGGTATCACCTTAAGTAAAATCAGCCTTTAAGAAAGATCAAATAGGCATCTAAGCTGTAGTTGTTGAAAGAAAAGAAAGAAAGAAAGAAAAGAAAGAAAGAAAGAAAGAAAGAAAGAAAGAAAGAAAGAAAGAAAGAAAGAAAGAAAGAAAGAGAGAGAGAAAGAAAAGAAAGAGAGAGAGAGAGAGAAAGAAAGAAGCCGGGTGCGGTGGCTCACACCTGTAATCCCAGCACTTTGGGAGGTGGAGGCGGGCGGATCACCTGAGGTTGGGAGTTCGAGACCAGCCTGACCAACATGGAGAAACCCTGCCTCCACTAAAAATACAAAATTGGCCGGGCATGGTGGCACATGCCTATAATCCCAGCTACTAGGGAGGCTGAGGCAGGAGAATCGCTTGAACCTGGGAGGCGGAGGTTGCGGTGAGCCGTGATCGTGCCATTGCACTCCAGCCTGGGCAAACAAGAGTGAAACTCCGCCTTAAAAAAAAAAAAAAAAAAAAAGAAAGAAAGAAAGAAAGAAAGAAAGAAAGAAAAAAAGAAAAGGAAGAAAGGGAAAAAAAAATAACCAAGTAGGCATCTGATGCTTCAGTGAGAAGCTGTAGACCTCTTGCTAGCTACCCATTCCAGATTTGGAGAGACTCTTGCCCTATTTTAACATTAATGTTCCCAGGCTAGAGAGAGCAAAGAATCTCCAGGAAGGTGCATTGGTGTCTGGCCTCCTAAGCACTTCTCTCTATATATTTGCAATTAAGGGCCCATGGCTCAGGCGGGTGAGGCCTCACTCTGTTGGGATGTTCTTTATGGCCACCAGCAGAGGGAGCTGCACACCCAGCCAAGGGCCGCAGCTGCACCCAAGGGCTAGGACGTGGAAAAAGGTGGAAATGCTGAATCACCCGGATGAGCCAGCCCACTGAGATTGGATCACAGCTCTATCACATCATGATCTGATTACTTATTTCCCACTGGACTGTGAGCTCGGACCATATCTAATTTATCTTCTGTCTCCTGAGTCTTGCACAGCATCCGGCATACAGTAGCCCTTGGCAAATATTAACTGTGGTTGCTATTTCGGGCATCTGACAAATGAATATTCACCAGACCTGGCCATGTGTTAGCATTCGCTAGGATTGTCAAGAGGCTGAGATGTTCTTCCTCCCTCCCGAGATCACTCACAAGGTATTTTCTGCATCCCAGATCAATGAGACATTTTTTTCCCAGAACACCCTTCCATCATAGAGACCCCTACAAATTAAACCATGAGAAATTCCTCCCCCTTCGGCATCCTCCCCATCTTTTCCCCAATCCACAAAACATCTGTCTCCCTGCAAGCAGGGCCTCAGGCCCCTCACCAGTCCCAACCTGGAGTGGACCCACAAGTCCCTCAGCCCAGATGGCTGGGTTAGAGACTCACACGCCGGCTGGCACCAGTGGCTGGAACTTCCACTGCTCCTCCTCACAGTCCAGGAAAAGCCGGTTCATGATCTTGTTCTTCTCTTCCGGGGGGATGAAGTTCTCGATGATTAGGTACCTGAGAGCAGGAATGAAGGAGCGATGGGAAACTGGGTGAGTGAGAGACCACAAGGTGCCTGTAAGGGGTTTAAGGATTAGAAGCAACAAGCCAAGAGGCAGAGGGGGACAGGCGCGGTGGCTCACGCCTGTAATCCCAGCACTTTGGGAGGCCGAGGCGGGCGGATCATGAGGTCAGGAGATCGAGACCATCCTGGCTAACATGGTGAGACACCATCTCCGTCTCTACTAAAAATACAAAAAAAAAAAATTAGCCGGGCGAGGTGGCGGGCGCCTTTAGTCCCAAGCTACTCGGGAGGCTGAGGCAGGAGAATGGAGTGAACCCAGGAGGCGGAGCTTGCAGTGAGCCGAGATGGCACCACTGCACTCCAGCCTGGGTGACAGAGCGAGACTTCGTCTCAAAAAACTAAGTTAATTAATTAATTTATTTATTTATTTTAAAAAAAAGAGGCAGAGGCAATGTGGAGGTGGGAAAATCAAGAAGTTAAGCAGAAAGGATCCCTACAGAAATACTGCAGCTTGAAAAATCACTGCTTCTAATAGGTACACAAAAATAGAAAAATGAATAACACTATTATTTGATAGCATAATAGGGTGACTATAGTCAATAATTTAATTGTATATATGTGTGTATATGTGTGTGTACATACATGTGTGTATATATATGTGTGTGTGTGTGTGTGTATATATGTATTTTTTTTTTGAGACAGTTTTGCACTTGTTGCCCAGGCTGGAGTGCAATGGTATGATCTCAGCTCACTGGAACCTCTACCTCCGGGGTTCAAGTGATTCTCCTGCCTCAGCCTCCCGAGTAGCTGGGATTACAGGCACACGCCACCATAGCCGGCTAATTTTTGCATTTTTAGTAGAGACAGGGTTTCACCACGTTGACCAGGCTGGTCTCAAACTCCTGACCTCAGGGGATCCCCCCGCCTTGGCCTCCCAAAGTGCTGGGATTACAGGTATAAGCCACCACCCGAGCCAATTGTATATTTTAAAATAACTTAAAGAGTGTAACTGGATTGTTTGTAACTTGAAGGATAAATGTTTGAGGCGATGGATACCCCATTCTCCATGATCTGCTTAGTTCACATTGCATGCCTGTATCCAAACATCTCATGTGGCCAGGTGCAGTGGCTCGCACTTGTAATCCCAGCCCTTTGGGAGGCCGAGGTGGGCGGATCACCTGAGGTCAGGAGTTTGAGGTCACTCCAGGGTGGATGACACAGCAATATTCCATCTTCAAAAACAAAAAATCTAATGTATCCCACAAATATTAATATATACACCTACTATATATGCATACTATATACTTACACTATATACATTTTTAAAATAATTTTTATTTATTTTTTTTTTTTGAGAGGGAGTCTTGCACTGTCGCCCAGGCTGGAGTGCAGTGGCCGGATCTCAGCTCACTGCAAGCTCCGCCTCCCAGGTTTTTACGCCATTCTCCTGCCTCAGCCTCCCTATAGCTGGGACTATAGGCGCCCGCCACCTCGCCCGGCTATTTTTTTTGTATTTTTTAGTAGAGACGGGGTTTCACTGTGTTAGCCAGGATGGTCTCGATCTCCTGACCTCGTGATCCGCCCGTCTCGGCCTCCCAAAGTGCTGGGATTACAGGCTTGAGCCACCGCGCCCGGCCTAAAATAATTTTTAAAACAGATTTAAAAATAATTTTTTTTTTTTGAGTTGGAGTCTCGCTATGTTGCCCAAGCTGGAGTGCAGTGGCTCCATCTCAGCTCACTGCAAGCTCTGCCTCCCAGGATTACATCATTCTCCTGCCTCAGCCTCCCAAGTAGCTGGGACTACAGGCGCCCGCCACCACGCCTGGCTAATTTTTTATATTTTTAGAGCGGGGTTTCTCCGTGTTAGCCAGGATGGTCTCGATCTCCTGACCAGGTGATCCACCCGCCTCGGCCTCCCAAAGTGCTGGGATTACAGGCGTGAGCCACTGCGCCCGGCCCTAAAAATAATTTTAAAAAAATTTAAAATCACTGCTTCTTATGCAAAGATGACAGCCTCAGGGCCTTCAGAGTTAATTTTGGCCAGCACCTAGCGTCCGTTTTGAGGGGTTCATAAAATACAGGCAGGGAGGTAGAAGAAACTCCAGCACGTGGGCCCATCCCTCAGCCCTCAGACGCATTTTGTTCCTAAGGGACTCATGGGAGAGGAGACAGTCAGGGTGCGGCCTTCGGGAAGGAGAGGCCTGAGTAATGATGGCTGGCTGTGGGACCGGGGAGGAAAAGAGCTGCGGGCCCTACTTGAGCTTGAGTTCGCGGGTCTGCTCGTTCTGCGCCTCCTCCAGGTCCTGCCGCACGCGGATGTACTCATCATGCTGGTCCTGGATCTCCGCCTTCACCGCCTGCAGCTTGGCGTAGAGCTGGATGGGGACAGGTGCCACTCAGAGGCTGCTTGGTGTAGCAACGAGGCCCCAGTCACTCAGCCTGGGCCGCTGGGCTGCAGGCTCGGAGTCTACTGACTCAGCCCACGATGAGGCTGGGGGTCCTTTTCTTTACTCCCTGCTGTGCCCAACTCACCACGAATTGGGCTGGGCTATTTAAAGGGGTGCCCCGTCCTCCTACACTGAGGCCTGTGGCCATTGCCTGCTCTTTCTCAGCTGCTATCAGCATCGTGGAGTGTTCAAACGGGAGGGGACCCCAGGGACCTTTTGGTCCAATACCCTCCTTTCACAGATGAGGAAGCCAGGCACAACCTTGCTCAAGGTCACACAACCAGCAAATAGAAGAGCCGGAACTGGGACTCAGGGCCCATTTGGAGATCAAGGGCTCATTTGGAGACCCGGCTCAGGGAGCAGGAAGCCTGAAAGAGTTTGGAAGGTGACTCCTCCCACTCCAGTCTCTTCAGGGGCTCTCAAAAGTGGGGTGTGGAGGCAGCATGGCCATCCTGCTGCTCTCCAAAGCCGCTGAGGGCTGGGTCCATGGTAACTGCCTCAGTGGCAGTGCCTCTGTCGGGCCTGCCCCAGGGCAGTCACATCAGCCACCCCAAAGGGTCTCCAGGTTTCTCCCAGAATCCAAGCTGGAGCTCTGCTGCTTCCTGCCCTAGACTCTCCTCACATGTACATGTCTTTCCCTTGCTACGGGCTTTGCAGGGTCCTGGTGAGCGGCTATTCTCATCCCTTGACATGGCCTTGAGGGCCTTATGCTCCCCGCCTGAGCTTCCTGGGGTTCCAGTCTCCTCCTCAGCCTCTCTGTATTCCCCTGGCCCTGCTCCAGGCCCAGCTATCCCAACTGTGACTCACTGGTGACACTGAATGGGGAAATCACCCAGGACCATAAGGATGGTAACCCTGGATACTGCAAGTGACAGAGTTTGCAGCCTGTCACAGCCCACCCTGGCCCAGGAGAAAAGGCTCTACTCCACCCCCAGCCCCCGCCTCCTGCCTCCCCCTGCTATTCACTCCTGAGGCCCAAGCCATGTCACTCAAGGGTTCAGCAGTTCCAGCTAAATGGGGAGGAGTCCCTGAAGCAGACACCCTTGGGCAGAGACTGCTGGGCCTCCAGCACACCTTGACTGGTCCTACTGCAGCGTCTCACCTTCTTGAGTTTCTTGGTTTTGACCTCCACCTCCTGCTGCAGGGACGTGTAGGTGCCCCGGAGCTCCATGGTCTCCTCATCCCGGAGCATCATCTCCTGCTGCATCTCCCGTTCACGACGTTTCTAGGCCAAGGACGGACAGTGTGGCTCAAAGGAGCAGAGCATACCCAGGAGGGCCAAGAACGCTCATGGGACTGGCTCACTCTCCCTGTGTCGGGACCTGGCTTCACCATGGCCCATGGCCCACATCCACCGCTCCCACCCAATCCTGCAGAGCCCCTGGGAACCCGCTTCTCAGTTCCTAGGGCCATGCCTTTGCCAGGCTCTGCACCACGTGGATGGAGACTCCATTCCTAAGAGCTGGCCTACTCCAGGGGTGTTAGTCACACAGATGGAGGCACATCACACTGCCTTCCAAGCTGCCTCACCCTCTCCCCAAGTAGTGTAACAGTTTATTGGTAAGACCAACAAATTGTGGTTCTTGATGATTTAGGGAAATAGTCATACAGTTGGCAAAGAACTCGCACCACCTTGTGGAAGGCCCAGGAATTAGCACCAGGTGGCTTGTGGAGGCTGACGTCATGGAGAGCTATCACGTCCTCTCACCCACCAGCTAGCAGTGCCCCTGCCAGAGGGAAGACCGTGGGCTAGTAGACCTGTGGGACCCAGGGTGGCATATCTGAGATTCTCAGCACTGTAATTCCAGAGATCCAGAGTCCACCATGGTTTACTGCCCTACACCTCCCAGATATGAGCTGCAGGCCACGCTCTCCAAGGGGACCTGGCACCTGGCGGCCCTACCTGCTCGGCAATCTCCTGCCTCTTCAGTTCCAACATCTTCTGCTGCTCGTTGGTGTGATCCATGATGTTCCTGCCCCCGATGAGGAGCTTGCTCTCCATGGCCTGGGGACACAGAGGGGTTGGGAGGTGGGCTTTGCAAAGGCTCCACAACATTGCCAGCTGGAGAGATTTTGCTTCCCTGCTCTGTGGTCCTTCTGGGAGTGGACACAAGATGTGTCCCAGATGGGGCCTTGTGGCTTTCAGGGAGAATGGAGTTTTCCCCTCCAGCATCTCAGGTCCCAGTGCAAGGCTCTCATTGTCAGCAGGACCACTAGGGAGGCAGAGAGGGTGCCCCTCGGGGATGTAGGGCACCTGATCTGTTTGCTTTGGATACACAGGAAAGGTTGGTTCACCAGGGCTAGGAGGAGGATGGGGGTGGCAACCTAATCCTGGCAACCAGGACCCAGCTGGTGTTGAGGATTGGGAAAGATAAGATATAGTCACCAGGTAGCCCAGCCCTTAGCTAACTGGCTTCCAACTCAGGAAGACAGCTCTCAACACAGGCAGCAGGAAAGCGTCTAAATCTTCAGCTGATGTGGAAAGCAGAAGAAAAGCCAAAGGGAGCAGACTGCACAGCAAGAAGGAACAGCATGGGCTCAGCACAGCAGGAGCTTTGGAGAAGGCCAGGAAGACTTGGTTCTGCCCACTTACCTCGAGGCTTTGGGCAAATTATTCCCTTCAGGGCTGTCATCTACAATACTGGAACACTGCCTATGTTCCAGGATGACTGGCAAACATTTGCTGAGCACTAAGTATCTGTTAGATACTGAGCTAAGCCTTTAACACCATGGTTTCCATCCTCCCCTAAGAGGGGCTATTCCCCTCCCCATTTAACAAATGAAGACATTGAGAATGGCCAGCCTAAGGCCATGCAGCTATTGAGTAGCAAAGAGGAGAGATTTGAACCCCACACTCCCAGCCTCACTCTGCGAAAGCCCCTAGTCAGTGCTTTGGAATCTGAAGCTGAAATAATGTCAGATTTGTGTAAACTGTGACTACATAAAATGTATTTTCAAGAGGGTGCTGTCGGCAGCCTCTCGAAAACTATTCTGGTTTGGGGGGTGCCTGATTTGAAATTTTAGAAAATGAAAATAAAATAAGAAGAACGTGCTCTCCCAGGGTACCCAGTTGTCCTCTGACTTCATCACGGGCCTCCTGGAAGGTTGAAATCACCTTGAACCAGTGGAAAAAGCTGGCTGCTTTTCCACTGGAATTTTTTTTTTACCCAGTGGAAACAGCTGACCTGCCTGAGGGATCTCAAAGCAGGGGGTGCTGTCAGACTTGGGGAGCAGGAGACCACCTGTAAGAGCCACATCACTGGGAACACAGCCGGACAAGGGTTAACAGTCGCTTTCGGGAGGTCAGGGACTGGGCTGTGTGAGGCTTTGTCATCCAAAGACGCTGAGCGAAGTTGGGGCAGCCAGAGAGGCACGAGCCTCACTCCAGCCCCACATAGCCTCAGAGACTCAAGGCGGGCTTTGAGCCCTGGAGGCTGTCCGTGCTGCCACACTGCAGCTGCCTGTGCTCCTGGTTAATGATCTCCTCACTTACCCCATCGCCTCGTCACAGACCTAAACCCATCCTAGGCTCCTCCTTCGCACTCCAGGTCAGCATTTGCAGGACCGTGAGAGGGAAGAATCCCTTACACTGCACCCTCAGCGACTCACCGGCCTCACCTCATCCCTGCCCTGCCTCTCATCCACTGCATCTGGCCAGTGAGTCAAGGCCATCAAACCAGATCCTCAGTGTGGCTCCCACCACCCGCTCTTTTTCATTCTCACTGATAGCTGCTAACTTCATTGCAGCCCCCACAACTCTCCTGGACCACTGCTGTGGTCTCCCCGCTGCTTCGGTGTCCTCTTCCACCCCTCCACCACATGACACCCAGGCGGATCCACTAAAAACACAACTCTGGGCTGGGGACGGTGGCTCACGCCCGTAATTCCAGCACTTTGGGAAGCTGAGGGGCGGTGGATCACTTGAGGTCAGGAGTTCGAGACCAGCCTGAACAAAATGGTGAAACCCCAGCTCTGCTAAAAATACAAAAATTAGCCGGGTGTGGTGGTGCGCACCTGTATTCCCAGCTACTCAGCAGCTACTCAGGAGGCTGAGGTAGGAGAATCGCTTGAATTCGGGAGACAGAGGCTGCAGTGAGCCGAGATCGCACCACTATACTCCAGCCTAGGCGACAGAGTGAGACTTCATTGCAATAAAAAAAAAAAAGCACAACTGTGAATGGTTGCTCCACGGCTTCAAACTACTGAATGGACCTCCATTCCTTGTAGGATGAAATCCAAGGTTGGCTGCAGTGACAGGCCCCAGGAGCTGGCCTGGCCTCCCAGGCTCCTCTCACCACTCATGCTCCAAGTGTGCTCTGCTCCCCAGCCTCACCAAAAGAATTCCAGCTCCCTGAGGGCCCAGCACGGTGGCTCACACCTGTAATCCCAGCACTTTGGGAGGCCAAGGTGGGCAGATCACCTGAGGTCGGGAGTTCGAGACCAGCCTGACCAACATGGAGAAACCTCATCTCTACAAAAATACAAAATTAGCTGGGCGTGGTGGCACATGCCTGTAATCCGAGCTACTTGGGAGGCTGAGGCAGGAGAATTGCTTGAACCCGGGAGGCGGAGGTTGCGGTGAGCCGAGATCATGCCATTGTACTCCAGCCTGGGCAACAAGAGCAAAACTCCGTCTCAAAAAAGAAAACAAGAATTCCAGCTCCCTCAATGTGCGATGGCATTTCACAAGCTCCTGGGTTCCTCCTCCCACTCCACATCTAACTGGAAAACTGCTACTTACTCTGCAAGACACACTTTGACCACTGGGAAATTTTCCCTGATTCCCTCGAAATTGCTCTTTCGAGCCCCCTCAGTAACCAGGCCATATTCCTCCTATTTCTCATAATAGAATCATTATTCATTTACATGCTGTCTCCCCCTGTGAGCTCCGTCAGGGCAGCAGTCATATCTTACTCATATCTCAGAGCCCCTGGACTTAGCTCAGTGCTTGGCAGATAACAAGTGCTAAAATACGTATTAGATGAACCAGACAGAATCCTTGGGGGTTGTCCCAGAGCGGGTTCCAGGTCCCTTCCTTGGGCGCTCGCTCTCTCTCTTTTTTTTTTTTTTGACAGTCTCGCTCTGCTCTGTCGCCCAGGCTGGAGTGCAGTGGTGCGATCTCCGCTCACTGTAACCTTCACCTCCCAGGTTCGAGCTATTCTCCTGCCTCAGCCTCCCACATAGCTGAGACTACAGGTGCGTGCCACCACACCCAGCTAATTTTTGTATTTTTAGTAGAGAAGGGGTTTTGCCATGTTGGCCAGGCTGGTCTCGAACTCCTGACCTCAAGTGATCTGCCCGCCTCGGCCTCCAAAAGCGCTGGGATTACAGGCGTAAGCCACTGCACCCGGCCACCTTGGGCTCTCTTTATCCCAGTTTCTCCTCCTCCCATTCATCAATCCACACTCACTGTCACGGGGCCCGATCATCTGGGGAACCTGGCAGGAGGGGTGGGGTGGGCGTGAGAGAAACGACAAGCAGCACACGGAGGAGGTCCCTACTGTTGTGGACCACGGATACCTGATCCCGTGACGCTGGGTCACAGGTCTTCGGGAGCCTGCTGTCTGGCGTGGCCTCCGAATCTGGGATACACGTGTCCATTTCAACCCTAAGACCTTTCACTTCCCCAGCATTTTATGTGACTCTAGCATTCTTTATTCTTTGACACCTAAAGAAACTTGTTCTCAAATTTCGCTGCATGTTAGAATCACCTGGGGAGCTTTTTTAAAATTCCAGAGCCAGGTGTGGTGGCTCATGCCTGTGGTCCCAGTTGTTTTGGAGGCTGAGGCTGGAGGATTGCTTGAGCCAGGGGTTCAAGATCAGCTTGGGCAACATAGCAATGCCCTATCTCAAAAATAAATAAGCAAATCAAATAAAAAATTCAGACCTAGTGAATCAAGATCCATATTATACTGAGATTCCCAGGTAATTTGGATGCACATGAATGTTTGAAAAGGACTGCTGTAAGGGGCATGCATACTATCAGCACTGTCATTTTTCCAGTGAAAGCCCACAGAGGTTATGTAACCCATCCAAGTTCACATCACGGCCCCCTCAGTAACCAGGCCATATTCCTACCATTTCTCATAATAGAATCATTATTCGTTTACATGCTCTCTTGCCTGTAAGCTCCCTCAGGACAGCAATCATATCTTACTCATATCTCAGGGTCCCTGGACTTAGTACTTGGCAGATAACTATCTGTGAGCTTTCACTGGAAAAAATGATAGTTATATGCCTCTCATTAAATTTAAATGGAGATTCAGCTGAGCAGGATGGCTTATGCCTATAATTGCAGCACATTAGGAGGCTGAAGTGGGCGGATCCCTTGAGTCCAGGAGTTCAAGACCAGCCCAAGCAACATGGCAAAACCCGTCTCTATAAAAAATATAAAAATGGGTTGGGCACGGTGGTGTGGGCCTGTGGTCCCAGCTACTCAGAAGGCTGTGGGGCTGTGGCAGGAGGATCACTTGAGCCTGGGAGGTTGAGGCTTCAGTGAGTTGAGATCACGCCATTGCACTTTAGCTTGGGCGACAGTGAGACCCTGTCTCAAAAAAAGAAAGAGAATTAAAAACAAAAAACTTAAATGGAGACCCGGCCCAGACCTGCCTGGCTCCAAAGCCCAAGCTCTTCCTATTGCAGGGGCTGCAGTGACTCCTTTAGGAAGCAGAACCTGCTAAAGGAAAGCAACATGTTTCCGGCAAGAGGAAATGGTGTCTGACTAATCTCCGAGAGTTCTTTCAGAATGGGATGGAATGGGTTATCACAGCACACGGGGAAGCCAGTGACCAGAACTCTGGAGGCTAAAGCGCTCCTGGCAAGGCTGCACATCAGAGGTTATTCAAAGTTACACGGGGAGTGAGAAGATGGAGAAAGGGGAAGTGAACTAGGGAGAGGAAACAGAAATAAACAGGTATTTCTCTGGATGGAAAGGCGCTCAAGTGTGAAACAACAGGACTAATCTCTGAAGCTGTGCAAGAAGGAATGCATGGGTGAAATACCCAACCTCACAGACACCCCCAAGTCCTCCTAGGTGGTAAAGTACAAGAGAATTTCTAGCCTATGTAAGCTGACAAAAAATGGCAGATGAGCCATTTTTTTGTTGTCAATTACAATTTTACATTTTGGGGAAAAGGAATCCTAACTCTACTAATTAAATGATAGCCATGGGCAATCAGTTGTAAGCCCTAAAAAGGGGAGGAGGAGGAGGAGGAGGAAGAGGAGGAGTAACACTCCATTGTTCTCAGAAGACACTGGCTGAATATGCTGCCACAGCTAAAAAGTCAGTAGCATCTGCCCAGGCACCATCATGAAGGCTTTTTGGAAACAAAACATTATACCCTCATATAAAACCATGATGCGGCTCAATAGGGAGTACTGTGTGTAGTTCTCTTACTGCATCTCCAGAGACATAAAGGAGAGAGAAGATCAAGAGAAGGGAGGCTTAGGCCGGGCTCAGTGGCTCAAGCCTGTAATCCCAGCACTTTGGGAGGCCGAGGCAGGCAGATCACGAGGTCTGGAGTTCGAGACCAGCCTGGCCAACATGGTGAAACCCCATCTCTACTAAAAATACAAAAATTAGCTGGGCGTGGTGGTGCACACCTGTAGTCCCAACTACTTGGGAGGCTGAGGGAGAAGAATCCCTTGAACCCAGGAAGCGGAGGCTGGAGTAAGCCGAGATCACATCATTGCACTCCAGCCTGGGCAACAGAGCAAGACTCTGTGTTAAAAAAAAGAAAAAGAAAAAAAAAAAGGGAAAGATGGCTGAAGCCATCCCAGGGCTATTATAAGAGACTTTAAAATACAGAACTCAGCTGGGTGTGGTGGCTCATGCCCGTAATCCCAGCACTTTGGGAGGCAAAGGTGGGTAGATCACCTGAGGTCAGGAGTTCGAGACCAGCTTGACCAACATGGTGAAACCCCATCTCTACTAAAAATACAAAAATTAGCTGGGTATGGTGTCACGTGCCTGGAATCCCAGCTACTCGGGAGGCTGAGGCAGGAGAATCACTTGAACCCGAGGTGGAGGTTGCAGTGAGCTGAGATCGTGCCACTGTTACTCCTGCCTGGGTGACAGAGTGAGACTCTGTCTCAAAAAAATAAAAAATAAAAAGACACTCTTTGTTCTGAAAAGGCAAAGAAAAGTTAAGAAGATAAGTCTGGAAATGAAACAATCAAAACTGGGGGTGAAAAGGAAAGATCCAGGCTTTTCCAATCCATCCTGGCACGTAGAGTAAGAGCTCACGCCTTGAGGTTTGACAGCAGCAGTTTTTAGGACAAATGAAAGGGAGTTTTACTGTTTACAGAAGGTAATACATTTACGAAATTTGTTACTTCAAGAGTTAACCCTAGAGGAAATGCTTACCAGTCTATTAAAGAATTCTGGGGACACGTTTTTAACCCTTTATTGTCTTTCTCTCCTTTCAGGAAAAAAGAATTGCACAAATATCAAAATCACCATAGAAATAAAATGAGAAATGCCACATATTCCCTACCATGGCTACTTGGTGTCTTTCATTTTCCCTGTTTTTTTTTTTGTTTGTTTGTTTGTGTGTTTTTTTGTTTTTTTGAGACAGAGTTTCACTCTTGTTGCCCAGGCTGGAATGCAATGGCGTGATCTCAGCCCACCACAACCTCCATCTCCTGGGTTCAAGTGATTTTCCTGCCTCAGGCTCCCGAGTAGCTGGGATTACAGGTACGCACCACCACACCTGGCTAATTTTGTATTTTGTAGAGACGGGGTTTCTCCATGTTGGTCAGGCTGGTCTCAAACTCCCGACCTCACGTGCTCTGCCTGCCTCAGCCTCCCAAAGTGCTAGGATTACAGGTGTGAGTCACTGCGCCCAGCCCTTTTTTCACCTCTATGGACATATTATAAACACAAGTTTATGTCTTGCTATTTTCAATTTACCTAATATATGTATACACACACACACACATATGTAGATACACATGTATATGTATATATACGTATATGTACATGTATATATAAGTATATAGATACACATGTATGTATACATATATATGTGTGTATATATGTATATGTGTGTGTGTGTGTATATATATATATTTTTATATATATATATTTTTTTGAGACAGAGTCTCACTCTGTCACCCAGGCTGGAGTACAGTGGTGCAGTCTCAACTCACTGAAACCTCCCGCCTCCCAGGTTCAAATGATTCTCCGGCCTCGGCCTCCTGAGTAGCTGGGACCACAGGCACCCGCCACTATGCCTGCCTAATTTTTATATTTTATTGTAGAGACAGGGTTTTGCCATGTTGCCCAGGCTGGTCTTGAACTGCTGGACTCAAGGGATCCACCTGCCTCAGTCTCTCAAAGTGCTGTGATTACAGGTGTGAGCTAATTTTTTGCTTTTTTAGGTAACTTTCTTAGAAAGAAATTTCAGAAGAGGACAAAGGGTTATAAACATTTTGTGTATCTTGAAACATATTGTCAGTTATCATTCTAATGACTTAAACTACTGCCAGCAGTAAATAATGGAACCATTTTTATTACAGCATCATAGGCATGAAGTATTATTATTATTATTATTTGAGACAGAGTCTCACTTCGTTGCCCAGGCTGGAGTGCAGTGGTGCGATCTTGGCTCACTGCAACTTCGGCCTCCTGGGTTCAAGCAATTATCCTGCCTCAGCCTCCTGAGTAGCTGGGATTACAGACGTGTACTACCACACCTGGCTAACTTTTGTATTTTTAGTAGAGACGGGGTTTCGCCATGTTGGCCAGGCTGGTCTCGAACCCGTGACCTTGTGATCTGTCCACCTTAGCCTCCCAAAGTGCTGGGATTACAGGTGTGAGCCACCACGCCTGGGTCCGCATGAAGTATTATTATTATTTTATTTTTATTTTTTTTTATTTATTTATTTTGAGACGGAGTCTTGCTCTGTCACCCAGACTGGACTGCAGTGGCGCGATCTCGGCTCACTGCAAGCTCCACCTCCTGGGTTCACGCCATTCTCCTGCCTCAGCCTCCAGAGTAGCTGGGACTATAGGTGCCCGCCACCACGCCCAGCTGATTTTTTTGTATTTTTTTAGTGGAGACAGGTTTCACCATGTTAGCCAGGATGGTCTCAATCTCCTGACCTCCTTATCGCCCGCCTCAGCCTCCCAAAGTGCTGGGATTACAGGCGTGAGCCACCGTGCCCGGCCATGAAGTATTACTATTTTTAAAATTTGTTATGGCTAGGCACAGTGGCTCATACCTGTAATCCCAACACTTTCAGAGACCGAGGCAGGTGGATTGTTTGAGGCCAGGAGTTCGAGACTAGCCTGGCCAACATGGCAAAATCTCATCTCTACTAAAAATACAGAAATTAGCTGGGCATGGTGGCACGCACCTGTAATCCCAGCTACTCGGCAGGCTGAGGCACAAGAATCGCCGGAGGTTGCAGTGCGCCGAGATTGTACCACAGTACTTCAGCCTGGGCCACAGAGCAAGACTCTATCTTAAAAATAAAATAAAATAAAAATAAACATTTGTTATAATAATAGATACAAAATCGAGCCTCTGCATTCATTTTATATTCTCCATACTTTTTTTTTTTTTTTTTTTTTGAGACGGAGTCTCGCTCTGCCGCCCAGGCTGGAGTGCAGTGGCCGGATCTCAGCTCACTGCAAGCTCCGCCTCCCGGGTTCACGCCATTCTCCTGCCTCAGCCTCCCGAGTAGCTGGGACTACAGGCGCCCGCCACCTCGCCCGGCTAGTTTTCTGTATTTTTTAGTAGAGACGGGGTTTCACCATGTCGGCCAGGATGGTCTCGATCTCCTGACCTCGTGATCCACCCGTCTCGGCCTCCCAAAGTGCTGGGATTACAGGCTTGAGCCACCGCGCCCGGCCATTCTCCATACTTTTAAGGTGGCCTTGTGGAGGCCTGAGCTTTCCTTTCCCAACATACTCTATATTGTGTTTTTAAAATCTTTTTGGTGATTTTTCTTTTTCTATTAGAGACAGGGTCTTGCTCTGTTGCCCAGGCTGGAATGCAGTGGCATGATCAGAGTTCACTGCAGCTGCAGCTCCCGGGCTCAAGAGATCTTCCCACCTCAGCCTTCTGAGTAGCTGGAACTACAGGCATGTGCCAGCATGCCCCGCTAATTTTTTTGGTGATTTTCAAGTGAAGAGATGAACCTCAGATTCAAAACGAAATTCTTTGTTTATTCAGACCCCACCCTCCCCAGCTACCCACACCTAGGCCCGAGTCCTCCTCACTCAAAGGCTACCACCTCGCCCTGTTCCTGAAGCCACCTGGACACTATCAGGCATACTTTGAGCTGCCAGTCAGGCCTGGGGTCTGATGTATTAGCCAAGCAAGACTGCTGAGTCCCCAAGTCCCAGCCCTCCTTCCTTCCTCTTCCCCATTACAGGAGTCTCAAGACCAGCTCCCGGGCTGGTTTCTGCCCATCTTTTTCCGTGTTGGATCTCCTCTGTGGACCTAGAGCTCTGCTTCACAATGTCTCCTGCGGGCTGGGCCCTGGGCTCCAGGAAGAGCATCCTGGACGATGACTAACTGGCCACTGTCACTCCACCCATCTGCCCAATGCCCCTGTGTTTCTCTGCCAGCCCTGCCGGGACCCAGCACAGACGTGGTCTGAATGACAACTAAATTTGCCTTATCAGTCACTGGCCAAGTCTTGCCCACTTGCTCAAACCCACACTCTCAGCCAAGCCTGGCTGACAGACCAGTCTTGTGCTGGGAAGAGGGGGCTGGCTCTGGCATGAAATCTGTGGGTGGGCCTCAGTCCAGGTGCAGGCTCTCTGCTCCCTCCTTCTCCCCAGTCTCAACCTATGTTGTCTGCTTCACTCCCATGCTCGGAAATATGTCACGCATGATATTCTTTTCTTGGCTTAGAAATAGATTTTTTTTCCTTTTCTTTTTTATTTCCACATTTGTCTGAGGATACCAGTGGCCATCTCCTCCTTTCTCTCAGAGATCTCGAGCCTTTTCTTTTCTTTGAGACACAGGATCTTGCTCTGTTGTCCAGGCTGGAGTGCAGCAGTTCACTGCAGCCTGGACGTTCCGGACTCAAGAGATCCTCCCACCTAAGCCTCCCAAGTAGCCAGGACTACAGGCTCGTGAGCCATCACACCCGACTAATTTTTTAAGAGATCCTTAACCATCACTTATGAGGGCGGGGAGGGACAGGGATGCCTGAAATCCCTGAGCCCAGTTCAGGCTAGAATATACCAAGCAGGGGACGTGAGAATGTGGAGTTCCTAGTCCTGAAGAGAAGTTCCCTGAAGCTCTCAGCCATTCTAGTCAATGCTTCTTTTGTAATATTTCAGAGCAAAAGACTACAGGTGGGTGGGCCTGGGGACAGGACTGCATTTGGTTCTGCTGATTCTAAACAAGCCAGTGTAACTAAAAGGCCAGCAGAGGCTATGGGGGTGGAAAAGACAGGGCTGGGAGCTGCAAGGCACCATGGTCTCACGCTTGAGAGATGGGTATGAAGGGCAGGGTAACCAAGGGGACTTTGGGAATCATCAACCCCAACCCCCATGCCTTATAGATGGGAAACTGAGGCCTAGAGGTGGAGTCCTCGAAGCCTGAGTCTCCTAATTAAGCACTCTTTGTCTAGCTACTGCTCTTTTTTTTTTTTTTTTGAGACAGAGTCTCATTTTGTCACCCAGGCTGGAGTGCAGGTGCATAATCTCAGCTCACTGCAACCTCTGCCTCCCAGATTCAAGCCATTCTCCTGCCTCAACCTCCTAAATAACTGGAACTACAGGTGCCTGCCACCGCGCCCAGTTAGTTTTTGCATTTTTAGTAGAGATGGGGTTTCACCATGTTGGCCAGGCTGGTCTTGAACTCCTGACCTTAAGCAATCCGCCCACCTCAGCCTCCCAAAGTGCTGGTATTACAGGCGTGAGCCACCGCGCCCCACCTATCTAGCTGCTCTTATATTGACTATGTGCTTTCCAAATAACTTCCCAATTTGATTAGAGCCCTGATTCCAGGTATCAGAGGCAGGTCAGCTGCTGTGACAACAGCCAGGTCACTACAGGGTCAATGCCAGCTTGTAGACACAGCTGGGGGTACTCAGAGGCTCACCTTTAACTATTCCAAGAGCAAATGGAGTGCAAAACCAGAGCAGGGACAAAGGGGGCCCCAGTACTCATAAAGCACTGACGTGGAAAGCCAGAATGGAGACAGCCAGGCCCAGTCAGTCACTCTTCTGGGAAGATAGCATCAAGTATGATTTTACCAGGACAGATAAGCCAAACAGGCTCTGCCCTGCCACTGCCACCTATCTGTGACATTCTGCAGGAGACAGGAGTCTCAGATGCAACTGGCCATGTGCCTCGACTGGGTTAACTCCTTTTTACCTTAATCGTCCTATTTAATGCTCACAAAAACTTATGAGATAATGGTTATGATCCCCATTTGACATAAAGGAAAACTAAGGCCCAGACAGGTAAAGTGATTTGCTCAAGGTTTGGAGCCAGTAAATGGCAGAGTGATTTTTGACCACCACTGCCCTAACTCCAAGTCCAATGTCCTTTTCTTCGTTCCATGGCTTTCTTCCAGGTTCAGACAGGAAAGCACCTTGGAGAGAAGCAGCATTTGGTATTTGTACCTTTGCCAACTTAGGAACCATCAGGAAAGCTCAGAGCCTCCTTGCTTTCTCTTTTGGCTGAAATAGGCAGGGCTCTGCTGCTGATGCTTCTTCCTGTGTGACTCTTATGGGGGTCTTTGAGATAAGTGGATTAGAGCTCTTAACTGTGTGCTGGCAGGGAGGTTGTCAGGATCCTAGAGTCCCAGAGAGAGGCTAGAAACGCTGGAAGAATGTTCGTGGGAAGGGTCCCTGCACACGTTCCATGGTGGAATGACATAAAGAGTGGCTGGGTGTGGGAGTCAGGGTGCTCCAGTCCTGCTACACACTCTGCCACTCTCTTTGCTACAAAACCTAGCTCTTCAGCCCTCTGGACTTCCACTTCCTCATCTGTAAAATGGGGAGAATACCTGCTACCTTTCAGGCCTTGGGTAAGAACAGCAAGTTGGGCTGGGTGCAGTGGCTCACGCCTGTAATCCCAGCACGTTGGGAGGCTGAAGCAGGCAGATTACTTGAGCCCAGGAGTTCAAGACCAGCCTGGGCAACATAATGAGACCCCCATCTCTACAAAAAATTTATTTTAAAAATTAGCCAGGCGTGGTGTCGTGCGCCTGTAGTCCCACCTCTGTAATCCCATCTACTTGGGAAGCTGAGGTGAAAGGATTGCTTGAGCCCAGGAGGTTGAGACTGTAGTGAGCCGAGATTGCACCACTGCACTCCTGCCTGGGTGACAGAGTGAGACCCTGTCTCAAAAAACAAAATAAAACAAAAAACAGAAATAAAACAAAACAACCAGCGAGTTTGAGAGTAGGTGTGAAAGTGCTTGGTAAGTGATAAAGGATGCCCAAATGTTAGTTGTTACTCGCTGTTTTGATATCTGATTGGTATTTTACCCACCACTTGCCACAAAGAACAAAAAACAAAACAACAATCTGAACAGACCCTGCTTCCATCTCTTAGAAAATATAGCCACCCCTACCTTCACAGACCTGTTTCTCCTTTTCCAGCTCCCTGATTGTACATCGTGAGGAGTCAGCAGTAAGGGAAGAAGAAATGAAAGAGACAATGGGGAGGGGATGAAGAGGACCATTTTCAGATGAATAATGCTATTTTCAATGATTTCCTGCCCTGGGGGACAAAGATCAGGAGACTGAGTCTGAGTCTTCGCCTTGGATGGCTCCAAACAGAATAAAAATGACAAACGGTTCAAGTGCTAGGAATTTCCTTATTAAGAAGAAAGAACAATTTGAGATCAGGAAAATACTGGCCAAGGGATGAGGTGAGCTGGACTGCAGTCTTGTACTGGACAAGGCAGGGATGCCCAGAGTGCTTCAGCTCACCTTGAAGAAAAGCAAGAAGGAAACTAATCAGCCCTTTTGCTTTAGTGAGAAAACCACGGGCCCCTCAGATCAATGCTTATCTTCACCTTTCCACCCTATTTCCCTCACTTATTTGTGGCTTTCTAGAGGGTTTCTCTTCAGCAAATCCAGACAACAGAATGTTCCAGTGTCAGAACTGGATGAAACTAAGGACGTATATAGTGTAGTGTGAGCAGTTTACAGATGAGGTGCAGGGCCCAGAGGGCTTAGGTTAGTGGTCCTTGGTCACACAGCCTCTAGGATCCCAGTCAAGGCTGGGCCATTCTTCTCTGTCCTTCACTGTCCTTCATTCAGGCTGATTTCTAACCCTGGCCTGCTTCCAAGGTGAATCAGCAAATGGTACAGAACGCATGGCATCATCTTTTTTTTTTTTTTTTTTTTTGAGACGGAGTCTTGCTCTGTCACCCAGGCTGGAGTAGAGTGGCGTGATCTCGGCTCACCGCAACCTCTGCCTTCCGGGTTCAAGCGATTCTCCTGCCTCGGCCTCCCGAGTAGCTAGAATTACAGGCATGTGCCACCACACCCAGCTAATTTTTGCATTTTTAGTAGAGACGGGGTTTCACCATGTTGGTCAGGCTGATCTTGAACTCCTGACCTTGTGATCCGCCTGCCTCGGCCTCCCGAAGTGCTGGAATTCCAGGCGTGAGCCCCCGCGCCCAGCCAGGAATCATCTATTGGTCATTCCTTACAGCTTGTGGGAGGGAAAGTGACTTGTCCAAGGTCACAGGATTACCAATAACTGAGTTTAAGTGAGCATTATTATCAACCCTGGATTTTCCTCAATTATTCACTACCTTTAAGCAAATCTTCCAACTAGGCATTAACATATATATTTTACATTTCCCCCCGTCTTTTTTAAACCATAGAACCCTGACAAAGGGCTTTTTCCTTTAAAAAATTCAGATTACTTTTTGTTTAATTTTTTTAAAGTGGGTGATGGGTGCACCAAAATCTCAGAAATCACCACTAAAGAACTTATCCATGTAACTAAAAACCACCTGTTCCCCCCAAAACTATTGAAAAAATAAAAAATAAAAATAAAGTCCCAGATGATTTTTTTAAAGTATTATATGCTTATTGTGAAAAATAAAATAAAAAGGTATAAAGTGAAAAATAAAAATTCCCCTCCATATTAAAATCTCTAGCAATAACCATTATTGCGAGTTCTTACGATTCCTTCCAGAAATTTAAAGAATTTAAAGACGAAGTTAACTATATCTACTGATTTATGTCCTTGGCCATGGTTACTTAAAAAGATTTGTTGGGCCTTTTTTTTTTTTTTGAGACAGAGTCTCACTCTATCGCCCAGGCAAGTGCAGTAGCGTGATCTTGGCTCACTGCAACCTCTGCCTCCTGGATTCAAGTGATTCTCCTGCCTCAGCCTCTGGAGTAGCTGGGACTAAGGCACATGCCACCATGCCCAGCTAATTTTTGTATTTTTGGTAGAGATGGGGTTTCGCCATGTTGGCCAAGATAGTCTTGAACGCCTGGCCTCAAGTGATCTGCCCACCTTGGCCTCCCAAAGTGCTGGGATTACAGGTGTGAGCCACCGCACCCGGCCAAAGATTTGTTGATTACACGAGCGAATGGTGGTGGGCTGAGGTTAGAAGGTGGGGGTTTGCGTCATACAGAAGGACAAAGATGAGTTAAATATCTCAGGAGACAAGAGTTCCCACTGGGGCTTATTAGTCAGGGATCTGGCATAATCCCTCCTGTCTGAGCTGGCATTACGGTGTGGAAGTGGAGTCAGGCAGACGTGGGCTCATAACTCTGGCCCCACCGCTTTCTAGGTGTGCAACCCTGGAATGTTCATTCCTTAATGTGCCTCAGTTTCCTCACTGGTCAGATGAAGATTCATGCTACTGTGAGGATGAAGCAAAATGATACACATAATGAACACATCAGGCCAGGCGCAGTGGCTCATGCCTGTAATCCCAGCACTTTGGGAGGCCGAGGCAGGCTGATCACCTGAGATCAGAGAGTTTGACACCAGTCTGGTCAACACGGCAAAACCTCATCTCTACTAAAAATACAAAAATTAGCCAGGTGTGGTGGTGGGCACCTGTAATCCCAGCTACTCGGGAGGCTGAGATAGGAGAATCGGTTTAACCCAGGAGGTGGAGGTTGCAGTGAGCAGAGATTGCACCATCACACTCCAGCCTGGGAAACAAGAGTGAAACTCTGTCTCTCACATACACACACACACACACACAAAACACATCAGAGTGGTTGGCATTAAGCATGCATAGAAGAAATGGTAGCTATCATTATTACCATCACTGTTATTTTTCTGCTGGCCCACCTGAAGAAAGAAGAAAGCCTGCACGTACATTAGCTAGTGCTATAGAAATAGCTCAGCCTGGCGGGGTGCAGTGGCTCACGCCTGTAATTCCAGCACTTTGGGAGGCCGAGGCGGGTGGATCACAAGGTCAGGAGATCGAGACCATCCTGGCTAACACAGTGAAACACCATCTCTACTAAAAATACAAAACATTGGCCGGGCATGGTGGCAGGCACCTGTAGTCCCAGCTACTCAGGAGGCTGAGACAGGAGAATGGCGTGAACCTGGGAGGCGGAGCTTGCAGTGAGCTGAGATCCTGCCACTGCACTCCAGCTTGGGTGACAGAGCAAGACTCTGTCTCAAAAAAAAAAAAAAAAAAAATTAGCCGGGCATGGTGGCGGACACCGGTAGTCCCAGCTACTCGGGAGGCTGAGGCAGGGGAATTGCTTGAACCCAGGAGGCAGAGCTTGCAGTGAGCTGAGATCACTCCAGCCTGGTGACAGAGCAAGATCATATCTCAAAAAAAAAAAAAAAAAAGAAAGAAAGAAAAAAAAAATAGCTCATCCCAGGGCCTGGGACTCTTCTGTTGAGTATATCTGGGAGGAACATGAGACAACTACAGAGTAATTTTTTAGTATGAGGTGGAGTTAATGCCCAGGAATTTCTCAGGATATTAAAAATTCTAGATATACCAAACAGCAAGTGTGGGTGTCCTATAAGGTCTGAGCATGAGGGTGTGCCTTGTACAGCCTCTACAGCTGCAGAGCTGGATCTGTGGAAAGAGAGACCATTTTGTTTTATTTTCCTTTTTTTGAGTTGGGGTCTTGCTCTGTTGTCCAGGCTGGAGTGCAGTGGCAAGATCAAGGCTCACTGAAACCTTAAACTCCTGGGCTCAAGCCATCCTTCCAGGTCAGCCTCCTGAGTAGCAAGGACTACAGATGTGCACTACCATGCCTAGCTTTTTTCTTTTTTCTTTTTTTTTTTTTTTTACTTTCTTGTAGAGATGGGTTCTGGCTTCGTTATCCAGTCTGGTCTCAAACTGCTGGCCTCAAGTGATCCTCCCACCTCAGCCTCCCAACATACTGGAATTTCAGGCATGAGCCACTGCACCTGGGGAAACATTTTCTTATTCATTCAAACATGCCACCTGGTTCAGCAGCTCCAGAAGAGGTGCCCCAGACTGGCCAGGAGCAGTGGTCTGGCAGAGAAAAGTGCCCGTCTCTATCTGAATTCCAGACCTTTCTTCCTACTCTTCAGAGCACAATGAGAATATTATCAAAGCCACTTTATCCAATCTTGTGCTCTGCGGAGGCTGGAAATGACTCAGGGCAGTATGATCACACCCTCCTCCAGCCAACACGTAGCACGAGAAACCTGACACTGGACCAAAAGGCCCGCTGAGCCTCAATGTCACTTGAAGCCCAGAATCTCAGATGGAAATCCATTAGAGTCATATACTTTCCACTAGTCAAATCTTTATGTTACAAAATGCCCCCAGAACTCAACAATTCTGTTAACGGACCACACCCACCAGGGATGAGAAGGAACACAAGACACTGCTCTCACCAACACTAAGAGGTCACGGACTGTGACCTGGATCCACACCCAGCTTGGAGTATGGGTCACTTGTTATCCGAAGGCTTCTTTCAAGGGTCTGATCATACAGGACTGAGCTGATCACGCAGCCCTACAAATCTCAGAGTGTCTGGCATGGGGCTGGTGTCCTTGGGGACATGCAGATGGAACCAGATCAGCTTTGTGGTAGTCTCTGGAGACTGGAGATAGCCCTATTTGAAGACTAACATTAAGATCAGGACAGTGGAATGATGCACAGAATTTAACTCTCTCCACTACAGCACTTCCTCTCCCAATCGAGGTTTCTTCTCCCCAAAAACCCTGTCATCCACACCGTTATTTACCCGCTCTCCCTCCTCGCCTGTTTCTCTTTCCCCTCTTTATTGTCCCTCTCTATTTCTCTCTTGCTTTTCTCCTATTTTCTCTCTTTCTCTCTTCTCGTCTTCTCATTGTCTTTGACTCTTCTCTAACTGGTTATGACAGAGAGCTGAAAAAATCCTCTATTACATTATTGTTTGAATTCATACTATATTAAAATTTAAACCTTCTGGTCTTAATTTTCAGAAAGCTAAATATTTTCTATTTTGCTGTTTAAAAAATACCATTTTAAACAATTAAGGGCCTTTAAGAGAAAGGGATTTTGAAGATCATCTGGTTCAATGGCTTTTCTGATACATCAAGCCCTTAGAGCACCATTGACATTCTGTCTCTCCTTGAACACTTCCAGGGATGGGAGCCCATGACTTTATTGGGACATGATTGATGTGTAAAAAGCTGTACATATTTAGGCTGGGCACAGTGGCTCACGCCTGTAATCTCAGCACTTTGGGAGGTCGAGGCAGGTGGATCACCTGAGGTCAGGAGCTCGAGACCAGCCTGGACAACATGGTGAAACCCCATCTCTACTAAAAATACAAAAATTAGCCAGGTATAGTGGCATGCACCTGTAATCCCAGCTACTGGAGAGGCTGAGGCAGGATGATTGCTTGAACCCAGGAGGCGGAGGTTGCAGTGAGCTAAGATCGTCCCACTATACTCCAGCATGGACGACAGAGTAAGACTCGATCTCAAAAAAAAAAAAAAAAAAAAAAAGCCTGTACATATTTAATGTATACAACTCAGTGAATTTGGAGACAGGTATACAACCATGAAACCATCACCACCATCAGGGCCACCTATTTCTTCTTGAAACAGCCCAATTTTAACTGTTAAAAAGATATTTAAATTAAGCTTAACCTGCTTCCATAATTCCTACTCCCTAGTTACCAGGAACAATCCAGGACACAAAAACAGTGCAATCAGCAGAAGGCTAGGGAGGCCCATGTTGGTCTCAAAGGAAGGGGTAGAACAGCTGGCTGCAGGGTTTTCCTATAGGAATAACTGGCTTGGGCAGGCAAGATAAAAGAGATGCACTGCAGTCAGACTCTGAAGGGCCTTGAATGCCAAGCTAAAATGTGATGTGTTTAACATATCAGGAAGGTGGCCAAGTGAAAACATCTATTAGGAGGTTTGACATAGCAATAATAATTATTTACTTAACACTTGTGTGCCGGAAACTGTACAAAGTGCTTTCTGTTCATTATCTTAATTCTTTATTTATTTATTTATTTTTTTTGAGACAGAGTCTCACTCTGTCGCCAGGCTGGAGTGCAGTGGTGTGATCTCAGCTCACTGCAACCTCTGCCTCCCGGGTTCAAGCGATTCTTCTGTCTCAGCCTCCTGAGCATCTGGGACTACAGGTGTGCACCACCAAGCCCACCAAATTTTTGTATTTTTAGTAGAGACAGGGTTTCACCATGTTGTCCAGGCTGGTCTCAATCTCTTGACCTCGTGATCCACCCACCTCGGCCTCCCAAAGTGCTGGGATTACAGGCATGAGCCACAGTGCCTGGCCTTTTTCTTTTTTTTCCTAGAGACAAGGTCTCGCTATATTGCCCAGACTCTTGAATTCCTGGGCTCAAGTGATCCTCCTGCCTCAATCTCCCAAAGTGCTGGGATTACAGGCATGGGCCACTGCGCCCAGCCCTTGTTTAATTCTTTCAATAGCACTGTAACAAAGATACTATTACTATCCCATTTTATAGCTAAGGAAACTGGTACTCAGAGGTCTCAGAACTGGTAAGTCACTAAATCCAGACCTGGCTGACTCTGATGCTCATGCCCTGAACACAGCACTTCATATAAGGCCAGCAGAGAGACCAGAGAGGAGACCTCGACCTGGGAGTCATTTACACAGAGGGAGAGAGTATCAAAAATAGGGGTAGGGCTAGGTGCAGTGGCTCACGCCTGTAATCCCAGCACTTTGGGAGGCGGGTGGATCACCTGAGGTCGGGAGTTCGAGACCAGCCTGACCAACATGCAGAAACCCCCATCTATACTAAAAATATAAAATTAGCCGGGCCTGGTGGTACATGCCTGTTATCCCAGGTACTCGGGAGGCTGAGGCAGGAGAATTGGTTGAACCTGGGAGGCAGAGGTTGTGGTGAGCCAAGATCGCACCATTCCACTACAGCCTGGTGACTCCATCTCAAAAAAAAAAAGATGAGACCTAATCTCCATTTCCAGTCTAGGACTTGCTTCTTTTTTTTTTTTTTTTTTTTTTTTTTGAGACGGAGTTTCACTCTTGTTGCCCAGGCTGGAGTGCAATGGCGTGACCGCAACCACCGCCTCCCGGGTTCAAGCGATTCTCCTGCCTCAGCCTCCCAAGTAGCTGGGATTACAGGCGTGAGCCACCACGCCCGGCCATAGGGCTTGCTTCTAAACTCCACTGGCCCATCTCCAGCTGCCCACTGGACTCTGTCACCTCAAATGTGACACATCTACAACAGCTCCTATCAGTTTTCTTTTCTTTCCTTTTTGAGACAGGGTTCCACGGTGTCACACAGGCTGGAGTGCAATGGTGCGATCAAGGCTCATTGCAGCCTCAACCTCCTGGGCTCAAGTGATCCTCCCACTTCGGCCTCCTGAGTAGTGGGGACTACAGGTGCACACCACCATGCCTAGTTAATTTTTTGTATTTTTTGTCAAGACAGAGTTTCTCCATGTTGTCCAGGCTGGTCTGGAACTCCTGGGCTCAAGGAATCCACCCACCTTGGCTTCCCAAAGTGCTGAGATTACAGGTGTGAGCCACCATGCCCAGCCTACTCCTCATTTTTCAGCATCTCCTCAGGAACCAGTTCCCAACCTGATATTCCTAATTATTTTAAGACTAAAAGAGCATCAGATTTTGTGTCAAGTCCAGTTGGGTTTACATAGTTTTACTATACCAACCATGTGGCCTTGGGTGAGTTATTTCACCTCAGTGGAGCTCCAGTTTCTCATCTATAAAACGAGAACAAGCATGGCACCTTTCTTGGAGGGTGCTCGTGTGGATGAAACGAGATAATCTGTATACAGTATAGTACTTGGCACAAAGCAAGTGCTCAGTAAATGTCATTATTATTGCTGTTACTGTTGTTGCTCAGGCTTGAAACATTCTCTCTTGCATTGAAGGTTAATGCCCCTGCTGAGGGGTGGGAGAAAGTGGGACCCTCGAAAGGGACAATACAATTTCAACACAGTCCACACATCCCTCTGGCTTCTGGGGCTGCTTCTGCAGGTTCTCTTTTCTACATTCACCACAGAGAGAGTGGGCTCCAGCCAAGACCCCCAGCTCTTCTCCCTCCAGACCTACTTATTGGGGATCACATCCGATGCTGTTGTTTCTACCTGTCTTCAATTTGTGCCTGCATTCTCTATCATCTATACACCCACACTCTTTTTTCTCTTTAAGTAGCTAAAATCAAAGTTTTAGGAATCATCTAGTCCAACTCCTCAAAAAAATCAACTTTAAGCCAGACACAGTGGCTCACACCTGTAATCCCAGCACTTTGGAAGGCCAAGGCAGGGAAACCACGAGGTCAGGAGATCGAGACCAGCCTGGCCAACATAGTGAAACCCTGTCTCTACAAAAAATACAAAACATTAAGGCCGGGCGCGGTGGCTCAAGCCTGTAATCCCAGCACTTTGGGAGGCCGAGACGGGCGGATCACGAGGTCAGGAGATCGAGACCATCCTGGCTAACACAGTGAAACCCCGTCTCTACTAAAAATACAAAAAACTTAGCCGGGCGAGGTGGCAGGCGCCTGTAGTCCCAGCTACTCGGGAGGCTGAGGCAGGAGAATGGCGTGAACCCGGGAGGCGGAGCTTGCAGTGAGCTGAGATCCGGCCACTGCACTCCAGCCTGGGTGACAGAGCAAGACTCCGTCTCAAAAAAAAAAAAAAAATACAAAACATTAGCTGGGCATGGTGGCGGGCACCTAATCCCAGCTACTAGGGAGGGTGAGGCAGGAGAATTGCTTGCATCTGGGAGGCAGAGGTTGCAGTGAGCCGAGATCATGCCACTACACTCCAGCCTGAGCAACAAGAACGAAACTCCATCTCAAAAAAAGTTAATTTCAAAATTAAAGCAGTCATTTAAAAATTGTCTTGCATGATTACATTTGAGTAAAGTGGGCCTTCTCCCAACCAATCTACATGTGTTCACCTGTCCTTATTGCAGTATGGACACTGAGCACAAACATCTGGGTTTTCACTGCGCAGTACCAAATATTCAAGGTTTTCACTGTGCATTGTGGGCCTGTGATGTTACCTATTCCTCCTACCTCACAGGCCTAGTATGTTATCAAGTCCCCACCAGCATTCCCCGCCCACACCCTCCCTCCCCTAGACACTACATAAGTATAAATTGCTAATGATTACTGATAAACAGGGTGCTGCTCACAATCACAAAGTCTCACATATTTGACCACCCAAACATCCCCTAAGGCCCACAGTAAACATGAAAGGAGATTCCAAGGAGATAGGCATGGTGTTTGTGCACAGTGAGGGGAGAACAAAGAGAACAAGGAGCCTGGGAGGTGGCAGGCAGGGAGAGCTGGCGAGACAGACTATGAGATGAGTCAGAGAGAGTGAATGAGGGCACTGGGTCGCATCAACTACCGCTTAGCTGCCCCCAGAGGGTGGCGTGAACTGGAAGAAGGGAATGGGAGCTGGTGGGGGAAGAAGTGGAGTTGATGCCATAACTCAGAAAGTGGTGACAGGAGTGAGCTGCAGATGGGGAGCCTGCCTTGTGAAACCTCCTAGACCTCTCCTGCCTGGCTCTGCTCCCAGCAGCTGCAGGGTTATGGCAAGGCAGCCGGGATGGCAGGGTAAAGAAGAAGTCAAACTAACAACAAAGATGTCTGTCCTGGAGATCACTGGACCCCAGCTTGGTGGACGGAAGCCACCCCGTGGCTGCTAATGCCCTCCATGTATTTGGTGCTTTCAACTTATTTCAAATGCCCTCATGCTAATGATCTCATTTAATCCTCGGCACAACCCTGGGGAATAGGCAGGGCTGGGATTGGTATATCTCTAACATGCTCCTCCCCTCTTTACCCTGTAGATTCCTCAAGAACCCTCAAATTGTTTCCACCAGCCTAGAAACATCCAACACCGGACCAGGTGGTGCCTTGGGGCTATGAGGAACTTGGGTCCTCTGTCTAGGTTCCATTCTGGGTTGCTGGCTGCTGATTGTCCTAGGCTGAGTGTGATGAGAAGTCACAGGATATGGAATCATTCCTGTCGTGGAATTTCCCAGGCACTCCTCCTCCTTTGCTTCCATCTGAACACCTGGTACATAATGACTGTTTCACCCACTCCCCAGGAAGCAAGGTCAGTCTTCTCCTCCTCATTAGGTGAATGGAAGCCTGAGGGCTGGAGAGGCAAAGGCCGTTGCCCTGAGTCACACAGTGAGCAAACATGGAGGCATCTGAGATGCTTGGAAAGAGCACAGGGCTGGGGGCATCAGAAGGCCTGGGTTCCAGTCCTGGCTCTGCTGCCTATCACCCAGGGTCACGAGCTGATAAGACACTCACTCCACCTCCCCAGGCTTAGTTTTCATAACTGTTGAATGGAAATAATAGTACCCACCCTTGGGGTTGTTGGGAGAATTGAACGAGATTAAGATGTCAAAGTGTTATATAAAAATGAATTACTCTGATTATCAACTAGCACAGGTAACATTAGGACTCAAGCAATGGAAAGAGGCTGGGCTCTTCCATATATAAAGGGGCTAGGCTCTCCTCAACTCACCTGTGTGGCCCTGGGCAAGTCCAGGCCTCAGTTTTCCAAAGCTCCTGCCAACTCTAAGACTGTGATATTTTGTGGGCTACACCTCTGGTGCAAGAATTCTGGTGTTGGCCGCCCTGATCTCTTGGCCGTTCTATCATCTGTGCCCCACACTGCTTTAGAACCAAGGATCTCACTGAGGGAAACTGGTCAGTTCCCAACAATGGAAACCTTCACCCCATCCCTCAGGCAGCCAAAGTGTGTTACTGCATTTTCCTCCCTTCTTAGCCTTTGTTGCCTCCCAGCTTTCAGGGATTTCTTAGCAAAATCAATGGCAGATTGACCAGGTAAGCAAACATTGGATTCCCTCCCTCCTAGGGAGGGCTCAATCTAACGGCCCTGCCTCTAATATCTTGCTTCTCTCAGGATGTCCCTAAAGGTTCCAGGCCCCTGATCCTTTCCTTGAGGAAACAGCTCAGCATAACTCTTGCTGGGCTCAAAGAAGTGAATTAAATATTAAATATGTAAGGCCAGAGCCCCTGCTGCAGTCACGCATTCCCAAAACAGACAATGGCATACAGCTCATCTGTCACTGTTTCAGTGGCTGTAGGCTGGGCCCCCCTGCTCCCCAGCCCACATTCCTGAGAAGGAATAAGAAATGACAATGTTTTGCTCTTCCCAGCAAGCTCATGGCTTCCTGTGTCCTTCCTTCAACCCCTAGTGTTGAAGGCTCCAGGGGCCTGGAAATGCCTGGAACATTGAGTTGTGGCATCCCAGCAATGAAATTTAATAGGTCTATGACTGGACAGGCAGGGGCCTCTGTAGTTAGCCCCATCAGGGCCTGGAAGGTCCTGGGGGGTAGGAAAGAGCTCAGGAAGGATGCTGAGGTTCTGACATCTCTCAGGCTCATGGGGAATTGGATATTAACTGTGATGAGGCCTCGGGGTGGGGGTCGGTTGGTTTACTGCTCAGATTAATATAGGCCATAGAATTGTCAGATAGGTAGAGCCTCAGAGATCACCCAGGCCAACGCTCTATTTTACAGAAAGGTAAACTGAGGCCTGAGAAAAGAGAGAAGCAACTTACAATGAGTCACTCGATGAGCTGTAAAATAGCTAGGCCAGTCTCTTGCTCTCTGGTATAGAGTTTGGTGCTTTTTCCACCCTACCTTCTGCATAACCCCCAAATCGCCTTCCTAATGATAGCAAGCAATGGCCACTGCACTGTAAGCCCCAGGGGACCATTTTCCCAGGGAGCAGAATCTGTTCACGGTCCCACTTTGCCCAGCTAAGCACTGAAACAGCATGAGGTCCATGGGTTCCAGCTCAGCTCTGCCACTTCATAGGATGAACCTTGGTCATGTCACTTCTCTGAGCTTTAATTCTTCACCTCTGAAATGGGGATTTCAGAACTGTGACCCTGGATGGCCAAAGGATCAAATGAGATCATGTATGGATCATATATGTGGAGCATTTTGTAAACTGAAGTACTAACCAAATGATATTATTAAAACGATGTGAGGTTTGAAGATGCTGCAGACGGAGGAAGTCTCAGGGGAGGAGGCTGTGAAGGAACGAGAATCCACATTCACGAGAGGCTGCCTGGCCATCCCACAGACCTGACTGATCCTGAGGCCACCGGCAGGAAATGACCACAGCAGGTCAGACCACCCCAAGCTCACTGGCTTGAGAGACCGCCTGTCCGCTTTGCTTCATGTGTGTGTGCACGCGCGTGTGTGTGTGTGTGCCTGTGCATGTGCCTGGCAGTCCGGTATCAGAGCAATTTGCCTGGCTGCTCTGGGGGCACATTTGGCAGGAGAGCAGTGTGTGGTGCTGAGGGAGGACCTCTGCTTCAGGCCAGGTCACAGACTCTCAAAGAAGAACCTCCCTGCCAGGATCCCCTGCAGGGACTTCTCAAGTGCCCGGCTCCTCTGGGGCCCTTACCTTGTACTTGGCCGCAAGCAGCTCTGTGGCCTGCTGTTCCCGCCGCAGGTCCTCCAGCATCTTCTCCTTCTCCTCCAGCAGCTTCTGCTTCTCCTCGCTCACCAGGCTGCGGTCATCCTGGATGGCTGCCTTCTCCTCCTCCAGCCGCTCCTTCTGTTCCTGCAGGTAATTCTCCATGTTCTTCTCCAAGGCTGACTCCAGGATGGGCTGGGGCGGGCGGTTGTTGTTGATGTTGTCATCCTCCTCTTCTGCCACCCAGGCCTCAATCACCGGGCCCTCAGGGTACCCAGGCGGGGCGGACACGGCCTTCTTCCTGCGGCTGCTCTTCCTCCGAGGCCGCTTCCCCAGCATCCCCCTCTTCTCCAGCTGGGCCTTCAGGCGGGCAATCTCCTCTTGGAATTCCCGCAGCAGCGTGTCCTTCGGGTCCTCATTCACCCGGGGCTTGTTCTTGATGTTCTTGGCTCGGTTGGCAAAGCGCAGGGTGGAGAGGCTCTCATCGTAGCTGTGAGAAGCTGGCCCCAGTGTGGCTACCATGATGGTCTTGGCATTTCCCCCTAGGGAGTCCTGGAGCAGCCGGGTCAGCTTGGAGTCCCGGTAGGGAATGTGGGTGCTCCTGTTGCCCGCCAGGGCAGCAATCACGTTGCCCAGGGCAGATAATGAGAGGTTGATTTTGGAGGCTTCCTTAGGCCTCTCTCCACCACCACTGCCACCACTGCCTCCACCGCCACCACTGCCACCCGAGGATGGTGTGGCTGCCCCTCCCGCTGTGTTGGGGCCTGCCTTGTTCTGCCTCTCACTGCCAGCCAGGTCCACGAGGTTGAGCTTGCCCACTCGGATGTGGTCCTGGCCATCAGAGCCACGCTCGCTGCACTCCACGGTGATGATAAAGATGGCATGGGAGCGGGAGCTGACCTCATTCATGTGGGTGCTGCCCACAGCCCGGGTCTGGTTCCCCAGGTTCATCACATGTTCAATCTCCTTGACATTCTTGGTGACGAAGGAGGAGAGGTCCTTGATGTAGACGCCCGTCTCAGGGTTCTCTTTCAGCTCTAGCCTCTTGCCCGGCTCCTTGGAGAGCAGGTCTCGAATCTCTTCCTGGTAGATCTCCAAATAGGAGGCCCGGACCAGGTACTGTTGGTTCTGGGAGCGGGAGATGTGGGTGAAGATGTGCTCAAAGGCGTTCGGGATGACCCCGCGCAGCTCGGGCTCCACCCAGGTCCCCTGCATGGTATAGGTCTTGCCAGTGCCCGTCTGGCCATAGGCAAACACCGTGCCATTGAAACCCTGGAGCACGGAGTCTATCAGGGGCCTCACGGTTTCATCATACAGGTCGGCCTGCTTGGAGCTGGCATCATACACAGCGTCAAAGGTGAAGGTCTTGGGCAGCTCCCCCGGAGCGGCGCGGGGGTTCCGCAGGGTCACCTGGCCCAGTTTCACGTCCATAGTAAGGATCTGCTCGTGACCAGCAGCCTCCTCCTTCCTGCTGAGGGGGCGGCACCGGGCCACCACCTTGAGGGCCTCGCTGGCCTTGGTCTTACTGGCCATCTTGCTGCTCTGACCTTCCTGCCCCCAGCCCCTCCGCAGCCTGGGCAGTCCTGCTGTCCTGCTCGCTAGGTCGGGATCAGCGGGGCCGGCCCAGTCCCCAGGCGCCGCTCTTCAATCCGCATGCAGCCTCCTAGGGTGGGGACGCTGGGAGGTGGCCCCAACGCTGCTGCAGTCCGGGCCTCCACCGCTCTCCGGTCCTCTCTGCACCGGCTGGGAGGTGAATTAGGCAGAATCGCCCAGCCGCCGCGGAAGGAGCGCCTGCCGAGCAGCGGTGCCCGGAGCCCGCCCCATGCCGGAGCAGAGGGAGCTGCTGCCGTAAACAGCTTCGGCAACAATGAGATAAAGGAAGAGGAAAATGGGATGGGGGTGGGCAGCGAGCTGTCTTCTCCTCCTTCCTCTAGGGATCCATAGCGTGGGCTGCCGGTCGTGGGCGGCCGGGGGTCCCAGGCCTCCCGAGGGCAGAGGCTCACCTGGAGTCCTCCCCGCAAGCTGGGGGATCATTCATTGCAGCCAGCGCGGCTGCTGCTGCCTCTGCCTCCGCCTTCCCCGCCGCCGCCACTGGAGAATGAGAGAGAAAAACAGAAGGGGATGGGGCGGAGCAGCGGCAGCAAGAGTGATGTTGCCGCCGCGCTGCGGCCCCAGCTAAGCCTCCCGGCTGGGGTGGGGCAGGGGGCGGGGCCGCGGGGCGGGAGGCGCGAGCCCGGCGCGGCCCGGGTGCTGGGCACAGGGGCGCATCGCCGTGTCTGCACCCCCGCCGACCGCTCTGGGATGACAGGCTCCGGTACCGACCCAGGTCCTGCGCCCACCAGTCGGGTGCAGCGCAGCCACCGCCCGTCGTCACCCCACCGAGCCCGAGCATGCCGGGAATTGTAGTCCCGCCTTTGTTAACCGGGTTTTGGCAGGTTGCTAATGCCTTTCCCGGTCCCCCAGTCCGGGAGGCGCCTCCCTCATCGGCATGCCACCCCTTGAGTGACTGCTGAGCTTGCACCACCCACGCCTGGTCCCTCCGAGCCATCATCCTCGGACACCCCCCTGCTCCTGCCTTTCTGCCTGCAAATGGGTGCGCGTCACCCCTCCCTGTCAGGGTGTCGCCAGGCCTCCTGGAACCGAACTCCTAAATGTTCCTTGACTCTGTCCTTTCCTCCCCCTGTCCCGGTCTACTTCTGGCCTTCCTCTTCTCTCTGCTGGAGCCGCCTTCCAGCTGATTCTCTGGCACCTCAGGTCCGCACAGGCACCCGGGGCCCCCTCGCTCCTCCTCCACTGCCTTCCTTGTGTGAAAGCCTCTCCATCTTCCGAGTTCGCAACCTCACCTCCACTACTCCTCTATAGAAAAATCTGTGTTCCAGACAGCCATTTCTTCAGTTATCCAGCGCCTGCTGAGTCCCAGGCCCCATTCTAGGGTCTGGGTTCTTCCTGTCCTCAAGGAGTGCACATTCCCGGAACCTGTTTTGTTTCTTTAACTTGCTTTGCTGTGCAGCATCTTTGTGCTTTTGCCCAGAGGCCTTATCACCCTTCGGCACTTAGTGCCCTGCCACTGGGGCAGTTCAAGCACCTCCTCCTCCACGAAGCCTTCCCTTAGCAATTTTTTTTTTTCCTATAGTGAAAGAGGCACAGAATTTACCTAAAACAAAACCTGGATTGAAGTTCCAGTTCTGATGGCCATCCAACGGAGTGGATATCACTCCCCTTGTTCCAGCCTTAGTTTCCTCGTTTACTTTTTTAAAAATTCGAGGCAGGAAAGAAATAATTAACAACTACTTCGTGGAGTGGTTGGGAGGCTCAAATGAAATAATGACTCATGAAGTACTGTACTATGAGAAGTCCTGCCCTGGCTTGGATTGCCTGACAGCTCCTGCTTCCTTGAGTATCCTGGATAGACCATGTCTGTGCTTTTAGTGTTCCTCTATGGGAGTCTTAATCTTTTGTTGTTGTTGTTGTTTTTCCTGTAGAATACACATCAAGTGTAGTTCCACAAGGCCAAGGACCAAGCCAGAGTCCTATCCATGGTCCACTCTGCAGAGGGCAGTTGAGTCCGTGAACTGAGCCCAAGCTGTCCTTACTCTCCATATAAGATCCAGATTGAGAGGTGCTGTTATCTGAAACCTGGAGACCCTTCTTTACAGAGATACCAGAAGAGTCTTTCCACAAAACATTTCCAAACATGTTATCCTCTAGAGGACCCAATTGTTTAGTGTTCCAACTCAACAAAATTTACCTCCTTAACTCTTCCCCATCCCAGGACTTGAGTGTGAGCTGGACTAGAGGCTTGAGACTTAGCTTGCCCACTTCTGAACTTCCCTGGCCTCCCTCCACCCTCTCCTTGATTAAGCTCCACTGCTTATGACTAACTTGGCTTTTGGACCCATTACCAGGTGAGGTTTTGGCTCTGTAGACTAACCCCTCTTGGCTCTCACAACATGATTTCTGGATGGAGCCTTTAGTTCTTCAGTTATTTTCTGGTTGCATTCGGTTTTGGGTTTTGAATACCCTTTCTCTGCTTAGGCTAATGCATCTGACACTGCGGCACTGGATAAAAGTGATCCTCACTCTGTTCTTCCCACTTGATGTCACCACCTGGCAGGGGACATACCCAGATCCTCTTGTGTGAGTGGGAGATTGAAATCCCATTGCTTATAAGATATGTGATCCTAGGCCGGACACGGTGGCTGACGCCTATAATCCCAGCACTTTGGGAGGCCAAGGCAGACAGATCATGAGGTCAAGAGATCGAGACCATCTTGGCCAACATCATGAAACCTCATCTCTACTAAAAATACAAAAATTAGCTGGGCGTGGTGGTGCATGCCTGTAGTCCCAACTACTCCGGAGGCTGAGACAGGACAACCGCTTGAACCCAGGAGGCCGAGACTGCAGTGAGGCGAGATGGCACCACTGCACTACAGCCTGGTGACAAAGCAAGACTCTGTCTCAAAAAAAAAAAAGATGGGCCGGGCGCGGTGACTCACGCCTATAATCCCAGCACTTTGGGAGGCTGAGGTGGGTAGATCATGAGGTCAAGAGATCGAGACCATCTTGGCCAATATAATGAAACCTCATCTCTACTAAAAATACAAAAATTAACTGGGCATGGTGGTTCATGCCTGTAATCCCAGCTACTCGGGAGGCTGAGACAGGAGAATGGCGTGAACCCAGGAGGCTGAACTTGCAGTGAGGCGAGATGGCGCCACTGCTCTCCAGCCTGGCAACAAAGCAAGACTCCATCTCAAAAAAAAAAAAAAAAAAAAAAGATGGGCTGGGCACGGTGGCTTACGCCTGTAATTCCAGCACTTTGGGAGGCTGAGGTGGGCAGATCACGAGGTCAGGAGATAGAGACCATCCTGGCTAACACAGTAAAACCCCATCTCTACTAAAAATACAAAAAAATTAGCTGGGTATGGTGACGTGCGCCTGTAGTCCCAGCTATTCGGGGGGCTGAGGCAGGAGAACGGCATGAACCCAGGAGGCGGAGCTTGCAGTGAGCCAAGATCGAGCCACTGCACTCCAGCCTGGGCGACAGAGCAAGACTCCGTCTCAAAAAAAAAAAAAAAAAAAAAAAAAAAAGATGTGTGATCCTGGGTAAATTATTTAACTTCTCTGAACAGCTATTTTTTCAGTGGAATGAGTGCTTACATTGGCCAGGTGTGGTGGCTCAAGCTGTAATCCCAGCTATTCAGGAGGCTGAGGTAGGAGCATCACTTAAGCCCACAAGTTCAGGGCTGCAGTGAGCGATGATTGTACCACTGCACTCTAGCCTAGGTAACAAAATGAGAACCTGTCTGTGAAAAAAAAAAGAATGCTTACCTTACACACCCGGATTAAGTGAGATAATGTATGCAAAAACTCCTACGACATAGGAAGCACTCCAGAAATAGCAGTTTTCTTTTCTTTTGTCCTTTGCATTCAAGGCTGTTCACTTCAGCGTCTCCATTTTCACCACTGTCTTCATTTTTCCTTCCTCTTACACACTCAAGTCTCCAGCCACTCTGATTAGCTTAAGTCCCCAAACACACCCCACTTTTTCGTGTCTCCTTGTCTTTGCTCATGCTGCTCCTCTGCCCGAAATGTCCTTTGTTTTTATTTCAATTAATTTATTTGAGAAGGGGTCTCACTCTGTCACTGAGGCTGCAGTGCAGTGGTATGATTATGGCTCACTACAGCTTCAAACTCCTGAGCTCAAGCGACCCTCAGCCCCCTAAATAGCTGGGACTGCAGGAGTATGCCACCACATCTGGGTAATTTAAAACAATATTTTTTTAGGCCGGGCACGGTGACTCACACCTGTAATCCCAGCACTATGGGAGGCCGAGGCAGGTGGGTCACGAAGTCAGGAGTTCAAGACCAGCCTGACCAACATAATGAAACCCTGTCTCTACTAAAAATACAAAAAATTAGCCAGGCGTGGTGGCACGTGCCTGTAATCCCAGCTACTTGGGAGGCTGATACAGGAGAACCCCTTGAACCCGGGAGGTGGAAGTTGCAGTGAGCCGAGATCGTGCCAGCCCGGGTGACAGTGCAAGACTCCATCTCAAAACAAAACAAAACAAAACAAACAATACTTTTAAAAATTAGCCAGGTCTCACTATGTTGCTGAGGTTGGCCTCAAATCCCTGGACTCAAGTGATTCTCCCACCGTGGTCTCCCAAAGTGCTGGGATTACAGACATGAGCCACTGCATTCAGTCTTCCTAACTTTGTCTATTTCTGTCTACATAGCCTCAGTTTCTACTCATTCCACTGCTCAATCTCATATGGCTGACCCAGTGCGGTGGTTCACACTGTAATCCCAGAACTTCGGGGGGCCGAGGTGGAAAGAGCATTTGAGGCCAGGTGTTCTAGACCAGCCCAATCTCAATTAAAAAAAACAAACTTAAATGGCTTCTCCTCCCACTACGCAACAGAGACCTCTCTTACCAAGGACATCAGTGAGTTCCAGTGCCACCCTCTAGTGTCATTATAGCTTATGGCTTCCATTATTGTCTGTATAGTTCCTAGATTTGTATCTCCAGTCCAGACCTCTCTTCTGAGTTCTAAACCTCTATATCCGACTCTGTAATGGCTGTCCAGGTACCTGAAATTCTACTTGTTCACACTGAACTCATTATTCTCCCCTCCAAAAATATTACCTAGCTCTGTAAATAGCACTTCCTTCACTCTCAAAGTGTCCACTGGAATATGAAATTCTGCCAACTCAACTTCCTGCATATTTCTCAGATTTATCCATGTATTTTCTACTTCCATAGTGGCTATCATGACTAAGCCATCATATTCTCTAGTCTGACCTCCCACAGTAGCCTCCAATCTGGCCTCTCTGAATGGGGAGATTCAGAGTATGCTCTTACCCCTATGTATTCATTATTTATTTATTTTGAGATGGAGTCTTGCTCTGTCGCCCAGGCTGGGGTGCAGTGGGTGATCTCGGCTGCAAGCTCTGCCTCCTGGGTTCATGCCATTCTCCTGCCTCAGCCTCCCGAGTAGCTGGGACTACAGGCGCCCACCACCACGCCTGGCTAATTTTTTTTTTTTTTTTTTGTATTTTTAGTAGAGACGGGGTCTCACCATGTTAGCCAGGATGATCTCGATCTTCTGTCCTCCTGATCCACCCACCTCAGCCTCCCAAAGTGCTGGGATTACAGGCGTGAGCCACCGCACCCAGCCACCCCTATGCATTCATTCTTTAGAATGTAATATTTTTGACCGGGCGCGGTGGCTCGCGCCTATAATCCCAACAACCTGGGAGGTTGAGGTGGGCGGATCACCTGAGGTCAGGAGTTCAAGACCAGCCTGGCTGATGTGGTGAAACCCCATCTCTACTAAAAATACAAAAATTAAGGCCGGGCGCGGTGGCTCACGCCTGTAATCCCAGCACTTTGGGAGGCCGAGGCGGGCGGATCACGAGGTCAGGAGATCGAGACCATCCTGGCTAACACGGTGAAACCCCGTCTCTACTAAAAATGCAAAAAATTAGCCGGGCGAGGCGGCGGGCGCCTGTAGTCCCAGCTACTCGGGAGGCTGAGACAGGAGAATGGCGTGAACCCGGGAGGCGGAGCTTGCAGTGAGCCGAGATCGCGCCACTGCACTCCAGCCTGGGCGACTAAGCGAGACTCTGTCTCAAAAAAAAAAAAAAAAAAAGAAAATACAAAAATTAACCTCGTCTCTATTAAAAATACAAAAATTAGCGCACGCCTATAATCCCAGCTACTCAGAAGGCTGAGGCAGGAGAATCACTTGAACCTGGGAGGTGGAGGTTGCAATGAGCTGAGATCGCGCCATTGTACTCCAGACTGGGTGACAAAAGTGAAATTCTGTCTCAAAAAACAAATAAACAAACAAACAAAAAAGAAAGTAATCTTTTAAAAACATCTATCTGGCCAGGCACAGTGGCTCATGCCTGTAATCCCAGAACTTTGGGAGGCCAAGGCAGAAAAATGGCTTGAGGCCAAGAGTTCAAGACCAACCTGGGCAATATAGTAAGACCCTATCTCTAAAAATATATACATTGTTTAATAGCTAGATGTGGTGGTGCATGCTTGTATTCCTAGCTACTTGGGAGGCTGAGGTGGGAGGACCCCTAGAGCCCAGGAATTCAGGGGTGCAGTGAACCATGATCACACCACTGCACTCCAGCCTGGGTGACAGAGCAACGCCCTGTCTCTAAAATAAATAAATAAATAAGTGTAAAAATCAGCCAGGCGCTATGGTTCATGCCTGTAATCCCAGCACTTTGGGAGACCAAGGCAGGTGGATCACCTGAGGTCAGGAGTTCAAGACCAGCATGGCCAACATGGTGAAACCCCATCTCTACTAAAAATGCAAAAAATTAGCCAGGTGTGGTGGCACAGGCCTATAATCTCAGCTACTTGGGAGGCTGAGGCAGGAAAATCGCTTGAACCCGGGAGGCAGACGTTGCAATGAGCCGGGATCACACCACTGCACTCCAGCCTGGGAGACAAAGCAAAACTCCGTCTCAAAAGGAAAGTAAAACTAAAAACACCTATCTGATCATGTCACCCCATGCTTAAAAAGCTTCCAGGCCAGGTGCGGTGGCTCACGCCTGTAATCCCAGCACTTTGGGAAGCCAAGGCTGGCGGATCACGAGGTCAGGAGATCAAGACCATCCTGGCCAACATGGTAAAACCCCATCTCTACTAAAAACACAAAAATTAGTTAGGCGTGGTGGTGCATTCCTGTAGTCTGAACTACTCGGGAGGCTGAGGCATGAGAATCACTTGAACCCGGGAGGCAGAGGTTGCAGTAAGCCGAGATCACGCCACTGCCCTCCAGCCTGGGTGACAGAGCAAGACTCCATCAAAAAAAAAAAAAAAGCTTCCAATGCTTCTCATTGATTTTTTTTTTTTTTTTTTTTGAGACATATATATAGTTACAATGACCTTCTTCAGCTCCCTTCCAACTTCCTGTCACAGGGCCTTTACACATTGTGTCTCTGCTTCTAGAATATTTATCCTCACCATCTCTGCCTAGATACCTCCTTTTCATCCTTCGGATTTCAGCTTGAATGTCCCTCCCTAAGGATACTTTTCTTGATTTACCAACCTAGGTTATGTCCCTCTGTAATAGGTTCTCAACCTTCCCTGTGCTTTCCTTCATAGAAATTAGTACAAATAGGCCGGGCGCAGTGGCTCATGCCTGTAATCCCAGCACTTTGGGAGGCCGAGGCGGGTGGATCACCTGAGGTCGGGAGTTCGAGACAAGCCTGACCAACCTGGAGAAACCCCATCTCTACTAAAAATACAAAATTAGCTGGGCCTGGTGGCACATGCCTGTAGTCCCAGCTACTAGGGAGGCTGAGGCAGGAGAATTGCTTGAACCTGGGAGGCAGAGGTTGCAGTGAGCCGAGATTGTGCCCCTGCACTCCAGCCTGGGCAATGGAGCAAGGCTCCATCTCAAAAAAAAAAAAAAAAAAAGTTATTTTTCCACAGGGGATTCCCGTTCCACCACCTTCTTCCAGTGTGGTCCCAGTGACAGCCACGGTAAGATTATACAAAGAAGACAGAGTTCACTGTTTGGTAACTCTGGGGTCTACAAATATTCAAATACAAGTAATTCAGATTTGGATGTACCCTACAAAAACCAAGTTCTGGCCGGGTGTAAGGGCTCACACCTGTAATCCTAGTACTTCGGGAGGCTGAGGCAAAAGGATCCCTTGAGCCCAGGAGTTTGAGACCAGCCTGGGCAACAGAGGGAGACCCTGTCTCTTAAAAACAAAAACAAAACCAAAAAAACCAGCCAGGCGCGGTGGCTCATGCCTGTAATCCCAGCACTTCAGGAGGCTGAGGTGGGTGGCGAATCACCTGAGGTCAGGAGTTCAAGACCACCCTGGCCAACATGGCGAAACCCCATCTCTACCAACATGGCGAAACCCTGTCTCTACTAAAAATACAAAAATTAGCCGGGCATAGTGGCGCGAGCCTGTAATCCCAGCTACTCAGGAGGCTGAGGCAGGAGAATCACTTGAACCCAGGAGGTGGAGGTTGCAGTGAGCCAAGATTGAGCCACTGCACTCCAGCCTGGGCGACATCTCAAAAACAAAACCAAAAACAAACAAAAAAAACAAACCAAGTTTGGCCAGCAGAGGGAGACATGACTATGTGACAAAATTACTGGATAACCTCCAATTTCTGGGCTATCAATCATTATGCAATTACCTAACTATATGAGTTATTACCTAACTATAGGAGTCTACCAAATGCGTCCAAGATTGATTTCTCATTGCGCCTCTTTCACCTGCAGCTTCCTGTCTACAATCTCTGCTGTAATTTCTGGTGAACAGGATTTGTCAACCTAAATAAAGAAATAATAGAAAAATCTGAAAATTAAGACTCTGGATATTATAAAAAGAACAGTTCATAGTTGTTCACCTTTACTGCGAACCTCATGGGTGGGTCACAGATGTTTTATCCAATCTTCACATTCACTTACCTGGTAGTGGCTGCACTGCAACTTGAGCCTAATTCCTCCCACTTGAAAGCCAGTGTTTTTCCCACCACCCTGTCCTAAGCCCTGAGGCTCAGCCCTCAATCCACCCCTACCTGGTCTAACTCCACCTTCCTCTTTCAACACGCCCTGCCTCCTCAGTAAAGACCTGCGTCCTCCAGATCTAGGGGCCTCTTCCTTTCCTTACCTTCTGTGGCAATGTGTATGATGGGCAATTACCTTCTGCTTTTTTAAATGGTGCTATCCATCCATCTACGAATATACCCTGTCTCCCCACCTTGATTTCTTCTAATTTGCTATAAGTAAGTTTCTTATTCCAAAAGTAATTTAAGAACATTTTAAAAAGAGTTTTGACCAAACTATATATAGAATTGTCTCAATTTTGTTTTAAAGCATCATACATGTTGTTGATTCCTCTTTCTCTTACCCTAAATGCAATTCATCAACAAATCCTATTCCGGTTCTACTTAGAAAATCTGTTGATCCTGATTCCAAAACTCTCCATGCTACCACCACTACCCTCTTAGTCCACGCCACCTACATCTCTCACCTGGAGGCTGCAATAGTATTTTAACAGGAACCCCTGGTTCCACCCTTATCCTCCTACTCTCCCTCTGCGACAGAACAGCCAGAGTCTTCCTTCGGAACTACACATCAAATCATCCTACCTCCTCTCCATCCTCCAATGACATCTCATCACTCTCAGAATGACAACCAGGCTGGGCACACTGGCTCACGCCTGTAATCACAGAACTTTGGGAGGCTGAGGTGGGCGGATCACCTGAGGTTAGGAGTTCAAGACCAGCTTGGCCAACATGGCAAAACCCCATCTCTATTACAAATACAAAAAATTAGCCAGGCATGGTGGTGCACACCTATAATCCCAGCTACTTGGGAGGCTGAGGCAGGAGAATCACTTGAACCTGGGAGACGGAGGTTACAGTGAGCCGAGATCATGCCACTGCACTCCAGCCTGGGCAATAGAGAGAGACTCCATCTCAAAAAAAAAAAAAAAAAAGAATGAAATCCAAAGTCCTTGTTGGGGCACATATACCGTACTCGATCAAGCTCCTGGCACTTCTCCTGTGTCATGTGTTCCTATTCCCCCCTCCCCTCACTCTGATCCAACAACACTGGCCTCCTTGTTCCTCAGTCCTGCCAAGCACCTTCCAGCTTAAGGGCCTGCGCACTCGCTCTTTCCTCTGCCTGCAAGCTGTCTCTCCCAGCGCCTCACCCGGCTTCCCTCCCTCCTGTCATTCTCTTGTATTTGCAAATGTCATCTCCTCAGAGAAGCTTTTTTGTCCATGCTTCCTAAAATACTTCTTTGTCACTCCCTATATTCTTACTCTGTTTTGTTTTTCTTCACAGCACTTATCACAATATGACATTCTAGATATTTCTTTATCTGTTTATGCTTTCTTCTTCCCATTAATGTGCAATGAGATAATTTCTCCCAGTGCCTAGAAATATGCCTGGTTCAGGCTGGGCACAGTGGCTCACGCCTGTAATCCCAGCACTTTGGGAGGCTGAGGCAGGCAGATCATGAGGACAAGAGATCGAGACCATCCTGGCCAACATGGTGAAATCCCGTCTCTACTAAAAATACAAAACTTAGCTGGGCGTGTTGGCGTGCGCCCGTAGTCCCAGCTATTCGGGAGGCTGAGGCAGGAGAATTGCTTGAACCTGGGAAGCAGAGGTTGCAGTGAGTCGAGACGTGGCTCCATTGCACTCCAGCCTGGGTGACAGAGCGAAACTCCATCTCGGAAAAAAGAAAAGAAAAAAGAAAAGAAATATGCCTGATTCATGATAAGCCCCCAGGAGATATTTGCTTAATGAATAAATGGTGAATTAAGCTGTTAATAGTTTTCACAACCATCTTTTTTTCTTTTCATTTTTTTTTTGTTTTTTGTTTGTTTGTTTGTTTGTTTTTGAGACAGGGTCTCACTCTGTCACCTAGACTAGAGTGCAGTGGTACAACTACGCCTCACTGCAGCCTCGACCTCCTGGGCTCAGGTGATCCCCCCACCTCAGCCTCCCAAGTAGCTTGGACTACAGTGCCACTGCACTTGGCTGATTTTTTTTATTTTTTGTAGAGATGAGGTTTCACTATGTTGCTCAGGCTGATCTCAAACTCTTGGACTCAAGCAATTTGCCGTCCTTGGCCTCTCAAACTGTTGGGATTACAGGTATGAACAACCGTGCCCAGCCATAACCATCATTTTGAATAGTTGCTTAACTTAATGTATTTTTTTTTTTTTTTGAGACGTAGTTTCGCTCTTGTTGCCCAGGCTGGAGTGCGATGGCGCGCTCTCGGCTCACCACAACCTCCGCCTCCCGGGTTCAAGCGATTCTCCTGCCTCAGCCACTCTAGTAGCTAGGATTACAGGTAGGTGCCACCACGCCTGGCTAATTTTGTATTTTTAGTAGAGATGGGGCTTCTCCGTGTTGGTCAGGCTGGTCTCGAACTCCTGTCCTCAGGTGATCCACCCGCCTCAGCCTCCCTCAGTGCTGGGATTACAGGTGTAAGCCACTGGCCTTAGTAAATTATTTTGTATTGTGAAATATTGGGTTGAATCACATGAATTCTCATTTTGTAGGTTAATAATGACTGCATATTGACTTCCGTCCAGATCGCTTCATATCTGCTAAGTGAACCTTACAGGTCCTTCTAGATCCTGAAGTGGATTAGGTGCCACTGTTGCTGCTCGTTTGAATCCAGAACTGTAACCAGACATGGGACTGGAGGACGAGCGAAAGATGCTGACCGAATCTAGAGATACAAAGAAGGAGGAAGAAGAAGAGGAGGAATTAGTGTTTCTACATCAGGATCCCCTAACAACAGTGAGAGAGCAATGCGAGCAGTTGGAGAAATGTGTAAAGGCCCAGGAGCGGCTGGAGCTCTGTGATGAGCATGTATGCTCTCAATCACATACAGAAGAGGATTGCACGGAGGAGCTCTTTGACTTTTTGCATGCAAGGGACCATTGTGTGGCCCACAAACTCTTTAACAACTTGAAATAAATATATGGCCTTATTCACCCCAGCCTTCATCACCTGGGCATCAGGATATTTCCTTACGGTTTTGGATATGCCATTTGCTTCTTATTTGTGTAACTGTAAGTTCACATGAACCTCATGGATTTTGGCTTAGTCTGGTAGCTTCTATGTAGTTCGTCTTAATAAAGTTATTTCATCTTAATAAAATTCTGTGGTCTGCGATCTGCAAAAAAAAAAATGACTGCATATTGGCAATTACACATAGTTTAATCAAATAAAACACATTCAGAAAGGTGCATGGTACATAAACACATGGCTTAAAAATTATTATTATTTGAGATGGAGTTTCACTTTTGTTGCCCAGGCTAGAATGCAATGGCTCGATCTCAGCTCACTGCAACCTCCACCTCCCTAGTTCAAGTGATTCTCCTGCCTCAGTCTCCCAAGTGGCTGGGATTACGGGTGTGCACCACCATGCTCAGTCAATTTTGTATTTTCAGTAGAAATGGGGTTTCACCATGTTGGTCAGGCTGGTATCGAACTCCTGACCTCATGATCCTCCCACCTTGTCCTCCCAAAGTGCTGGGATTACAGGTGTGAGCCACCATACCTGGCTCAGAATTATTATAAGACAATATCCAAGTGTCCACTAACCAGGCCAAAAATAAAATATTGCCACCAACCTAGAAGCCCCCTGCAGGATCTTCTGCTGTCAGGAATTCCTCCTTACTCATTAAAGGTAACCACTATCCTAACTTTTCTGGTAATTCTTACCTTTCCTTTGTTCTTTTATCACCTAAAGATTATAGTTTTGGTTTGTCTGCTTTTGAACTTTGTATAAACTTACACAGTGTGTTTTCTTTTGTACCTGGCTTTTTTCTTTTTCTATTTCCTTGTTTATTTATTTATTTTATTTTTAGTAGAGACGGGATTTTACCATGTTGGCCAGGCTGATCTCGAACTCCCGGCCTCAAGGGATCCACCCATCTCGGCCTCCTAAAGTGCTGGGATTACAGGTGTGAGCCACCGCGCCCAGCCATGTACCTGGCTTTTTTCTTTTCTTTCTCTTTTCTTTTTATTTGAGAGATTTATCTGTGTTTGTTTTATCCATCTGTAGTCCATTCATTATTACTATATAATATCCTATTTTATAAATATACTACCCATGATTGGTTCCTGATGGACATTCGGGTTGTTTCCACTTTGGGGTTATTACAAACTATGCTGCCATGAGTCTTCTTGTCCATGTCCCCTGTGTAAGCTGAACACATTTCTGTTCGGTATTGTCTCAGTTGGTTCTGGTTGCTGTAACAAAATACTATAGTCTGGGCAACTTATAAACAGCAAACATTTATTGCTAACAGTTCTGGAGGCTGGGAAGTCCAAAATCAAGGCACCAGCAGATTTGGTGACTGGTGAGGTCCTGCTTCCTTCATAGGTGGCACTTTCTTGTTGTGTCATTATATGACAGAACAAGCAAAGAAGCTCCTACAGCCTCTTTTATGATAAGGGCGCTAATCCCATTCACGAATGCTATGACTTCATGATCTAATCACCTCCCAAAGGCCTTACTTCTCAATACTGTCACTTGGGGGTTAGGATTTCAACATATGAATTTTAGGGAGACACAAACATTCAGACCATAACAAGTACAAACCTAGGAAAAGAATAGCTGGGTCACAGAGAACGCATTATTTTCTTTTTTCTTTTTCTTTTCTTTTTTTTTTTTTGAGACGTCGTCTCGCTCTGTCACTAGGCTATAGTGCAGTGGCGCGATCTCGGCTCACTACAACCTCTGCCTACCAGGTTCAAGCAATTCTCCTGCCTCAGCCTCCTGAGTAGCTGAGACTACAGGTGCCTGCCACCACGCCCGGCTAATTTTTGTATTTTTAGTAGAGATAGGATTTCACCATGTTGGTCAGGCTGGTCTCAAACCCCTGACCTCGTGATCCACCCACCTTGGCCTCCCAAAGTGCTGGGATTACAGGCGTGAGCCACCACGCCCAGCCCGAACGCATTATTTTCAACTTCGGATGATAATGTCAACTGTTTTCCAAAGTGGGCATAACGATTTGCACTCCTAGCAGTGCTAGAGGTCCAGTTGCTTCACATCAGCACCAGTACTTAGAAATGTCATTCTTAGTTTTAGATATTTGATATCTCATTGTGCTTTTAGTTTAGGTTTCCCTGATAACAAATAAAGTTGAGCACTCTTTCATATGCTTTTTGGCATTTCTGTATTTTCTGTGAATTTCCTGTTCAAGTCATTGCTCATTTTTTGACTGAGTTGCCTGCCTTTCTTACTGCTTATTTGGGATTTGAGCCTTTTGTTGCTTATATGCATTCCAACCATCATCTCTGTGGCTTGACTTTTCATTATGTTCATAGTGCCCTTTTATAGCCAGGATTTCTTAATTTTAATGTAGAAACATTTATCAATCTTTTATTTGGCTTGGCCCTTTTTGGATCTTACTTAAAAACTCTTCCTGTACCCCAAGGTCACAAAGATATTCATGTATATTGTTTTCTTTTTTCTTTTCTTTTCCTTTCTCTTTCCTTCCTTCCTTCCTTTCTTTTCTTTTTCTTTTTTTTTTTTTTTTTTTTTTTTGAGACAAAGTCTCATTCTGTCACCCAGGCTGGAGTGCAGTGGCGCATTCTTGGCTCACTGCAACCTCCGCCTCCTGGGTTCAAGTGATTCTCCTGCCTCAGCCTCCCCAAGTAGCTGGGACTACAGGTGTGCACTACTACGCCTGGCTAATTTCTGTATTTTTACTAGAAATGAGGTTTTGCCATGTTGGCCAGGGTGGTCTCAAACTCCTGACCTCAGGTGATCCTCCTGCCTCAGCCTCCCAAAGTGCTGGGATTACAGGCGTGAGCTACCATGCCCTTCCTCCCTCCCTCCCTTCCTTCTTCCCTTCCCTCCTTCCTTCCTTCTCTCTCTTTCTTTCTTTCTTTTTTTTTCTTTTTTTTTTGAGACAGAGTCTCGCTCTGTCGCCCAAGCTGGAGTGCAGTGGCCAGATCTCAGCTCACTGCAAGCTCCACCTCCCGGGTTCACGCCATTCTCCTGCCTCAGCCCCGCCGAGTAGCTGGGACTACAGGCGCCCGCCACCTCACCCGGCTAGTTTTTTGTATTTTTTAGTAGAGACGGGGTTTCACTGTGTTAGCCAGGATGGTCTCGATCTCCTGACCTTGTGATCCGCCTGTCTCGGCCTCCCAAAGTGCTGTGATTACAGGCTTGAGCCACCGCGCCCGGCCCCCTTTCTTTCCTTCTTTCCTTTCTGTCTCTCTCTCTTTCTGTCTTTTTCTGAGACAGGGTCTTATTCTGTCACACAGGCTAGAGTGCAGTAGTGTAATCACTGCAGTCTCACTGCAGTCTCAACCTCCTGGGCTCAAGTAATCCTCTCACCTCAGCCTTCTGAGTAGCTGGGACTACAGGTGGGCGCCACCATGCCTGGCTAATTTTTGTATTTTTTGTAGAGATGGGTTTTTGCTATGTTGCTTAGGTTCGTCTCAAGTAATCCTCCCACCTTGGCCTCCCAAAATGCTGAGATTACAGGCATGAGTCTCTGCTTTGTTGTTTTGAATGGCTACTTAACTTTATACTTTATTTCATATTATAATTTATTTCATATCATTCTCTCTATTGTTGCACATTTAGGCTGTCTCTGATTTTTTTTAAATGATTATATATGTTGTGATGAATAATTCACATCATTCTTTTCTGTCTCACTCAGCGCCTCTGTGACTCAGGAAAAGGAAATGGAGGGTGAGATGGGATAGGTATTGCCAATCTAACCCACTTACATTGTAGCTTTGCTCTTCCTTTTTTTCCCCCCCCAGGACAGGGTCTCACTCTGTCACCCAGGCTGGAGTGCAATGGTGTGATCTCGGCTCACTGCAAGCTCTGCCTCCGAGGTTCAAGCGATTCTCCTGGTTTAGCCTCCGGACTAGCTGGGATTACGGGCGCCTGCCACCATACCTAGCTAATTTTTGTATTTTTAGTAGAGATGGGGTTTCACCATGTTGACCAGGCTGGTCTCAAACTCCTAACCTCAAGTGATCTGCCCACTTTGGCCTCCCAAAGTGCTGGGATTACAGGCATGAGTCACTGCGCCCAGCCAAACTTTGCTCTTTCTTAAATCTCAGATTGGGACTGCCAGTGCCTGCCTGGCATTCCCTCTTGAAATCATCACCTATTTCAGAGGAGGCTGCTACAGAGGGAAGTCAAGACAACCAGGCTGGGGCCAAACTCTGGTCTCCCAGGCATTTCACCTTGATAGGAAAAGTACCTGAATCTGTCTGCCTCATTTGGTTCATGTGCAGAACAAGGCACAGAGCCCTGCGTCTCCAGGCTGCCTGTCTGGTGCCCTTTTCCCTGACTCACTATCAATCAGCAGTCAGACCAAGGTCCAGGCTCTTGCCTCGTGGAATGTTGCAAGGGCAGTTTCCTGGTGTGATTCACAAACAGCAAGAATGTTTCAGGCTGACTTGGAGACCACTTGGGGGTGGTATCCTCAGCCAGGAAGCTTCCTCAGGGCCTCTGAATCCCAAGATCTATTTCTTTCTCTCTTTTCTTTTTTCTTTTCTTTCTCTTTTCTTTTCTCTTCTCTTCTCCTTCCTTCCTTCCTTCTTTCCTTCTTTCTTTCTTTCTTTCTTTCTCTTTCTTTCTTTCTTTCTTTTTCTTTCTTTCTCTTTCTTTCTTTTCTTCTTTCTCTCTCTCTTTTCTTTCTTTTTTCTCTTTCTTTCTTTTTTCTTTCTCTTTCTTTCTTTTCTTTCTTCTTTCTCTCTCTCTCTTTTCTTTCTTTCTCTCTTTCTCTCTGCCTCTTTCTTTTCTTTCTTTGCCTTGCTTTTCTCTTTGTTTGCCTTGCTTTTCCTTTTCTTTGCCTTGCTTTTCTTTCGTCTCTCTTTCTTTCTTTCTCTCTCACTTTCTTTCTTTCTTCTTTCTCTCTCTTTTCTTTCTTTCTCTGTCTCTTTCTTTCTTTTCTTTCTGTCTTTCTTTGCCTTGCTTTTCTCTTTGTTTGCCTGGCTTTTCTTTTTCTTTGCCTTGCTTTTCTTTCTTTTGTCTCTCTTTCTTTCTTTCTTCTTTCTCTCTGTCTCTTTTCTTTCTTTCTTTCTCTTTCTGTCTCTTTCTTTCTTTTCTTTCTTCCTCTCTTCTTTCTTCCTCTCTTTCTTTGCCTTGCTTTTCTTTCTTTCTTTCTTCCTTTCTTCCTTTCTTCCTTTCCTCTTTCCCTCCCTCCCTTATTTTTTTCTTCCTTTTTTGTTCTCTTTTTTTTTTTTTGAGACAAAGTTTTGCTCTGTCGCCCAGGCTGGAGTGCAGTGGCATGATCTCAGCTCACTGCAAGCTTTGCCTCCAGGATTCACACCATTCTCCTGCCTCAGTCTCCCAAGTAGCTGGGACTACAGACACATGCCACCGTGCCTGGCTAATTTTTGTATTTTTAGTAGAGACAGAGTTTTGCCATGTTGGCCAGGCTGGTCTCGAACTCCTGACCTCAGGAGATCTACCTGCCTCGGCTTCCGAAAGTGCTAGGATTACAGGCGTGAGCCACCGCACCCAGCCTCTTTCTTTTTCTTTCTCTCTCTTTTTCTCTCTCTTTCTCTTTCTTTTTCTTTTTTTCTTTCTTTTCTTTCTCTCTTCCTTCCTTTCCTCTTTCCTCCCCTCTTTCTCTCTTCTCTCTCTCTCTCTCTATCTCCCTCCCTCCCTTCCTTCCTTCCTTCCTTCTGTCCTTTCTTTTTTTTCTGAGAGGAGTTTTCCTCTCATTGCCCAGGTTGGAGTACAATGGCGCGATCTTGGCTCACAGCAACCTCCACCTCCCGCGATTCTCCTGCCTCAGCCTCCCGAGTTAGGATTACAGGCATGTGCCACAACACCTGGTTGACTTTGTATTTTTAATAGAAATAGGGTTTCTCCATGTTGGTCAGGCTGGTCTCGAACTCCCGACTTCAGGTGGTCCTCCTGCCTTGGCCTCCCAAAGTGCTGGGATTACAGGCATCAGCCACCATGCCCAGGCCTCTCTCTTTCTTTTTCTTTCTTTCTTTTTTGACTTTGGACGATCTTGTCACCCAGGCTAGAATGCGGTGATGCAATCATAGCTCACTGCAATCTCAAGCTCCTGGGCTCAAGTGATCCTCCTGCCTCCAGCTCCCAAAGTGCTGGGATTACAGGCATGAGCCCCATGCCCAACCCCAATCTCCGCATTTCTGAGAGCTCCTAGTATCTTTCATCCAGGGCCCTTGTACCACCTTCTTTGCTGTTATCTTCATGTGTGGTATTGTTTCTCCAACTGTGAGCAACTCCAGGTCAGGGAACACCCATGGATTTCCTTGCCTCGTCCTAACCCTGGATACCAGCAACGCTCAGTAGCTGTGAGATTGAGCGATCAATTTTGTGGAGTACTTAGGCATTCTGCAGCCTATATGGTTAGAATCACACTTGGAGGAAGGCTTCCAAGATGGTCCAAAATGAACACCTGTGACCTGGATGTTTGCTGACCACTATCGCAAGGAGTGATAAAGGAGCCTGGCAAACTCACAGGAGCCTGGGTTGAGTCAATTTTTAAAACCCAAACCTGGACCAGACGTGGTGGCTCACGCCTGTAATCCCAGCACTTTGGGAGACCAAGGCAGGTGGATCACTTGAGGTCAAGAGTTCCAGACCAGCCTGGTCAACATAGCAAAACCCCATCTCTACTAAAAATACAAAAATTAGCTGGGCGTGGTGGTGCACATTTGTAATTCCAGCTACTCGGGTGACTGAGACATGAGAATAGCTTGAACCTGGGAGGTGGAGGTTATAGTGAACTAGGATTGTGCCACTGCACTCCAACCTGGACAACAGAATGAGACTCTGTTTCAAGAAACAAACCACCCAAGCCTGTCTCACTGGCAAAGGCTCAAGTGTCCTCTGAATTAGCTGCACCCAAAGACCTTGCTCACTGCTATGGAGAAGTGAATCCCCCTAAAGGAGATCCTGTCTGTGGGCTCTGAAGGTTTAGAATCTAAACAGAACAACAGCTGGTCAACGCTGGGAGCAGAGTAGCCCCAAGAGCTGGAAGCAGGTCCTGAGTTGGAGTCAGGAAACCTGAGCTCGGGCCTGGCTCAGCCACAATATGCCGCGTGATGCTGGACCTCTGACGCCGGGACTCATGATGACTTCACCCCTCTGAGCCTGTGCACTTAATATGCCCAGCAAGGGGCAGCCCTGCCCAGCCACCCACACAGTGATGGTGTCAGGAGCAAATGACACAATACGAATACAAGTACTTTGAAAAGCTTAAGGTGCAATAATGACATGAAGGATTATTAGAAAGAGAAGCTCTGTGAGATGAAAGGGGCAGGTCTCTAACACTTGTCAAGGTAATTTACTCAGTAGTGGGAACAATGCCTTGTTTGTTCGGTATTTGATAATTTACAAAGGGTTTCTAGATTCTTTATCTCCCCTGAGCCTCACAATAACCCAGTAAGGTAGGCAGGGCTGGATTGCTCTCCTTGACCACTGAACAGGGGAGGAAAAGGAGGCTTAGAGAGGAGAGATGATTCTCCCGTGGTCACAGAGCTGGGACTAAACGCCCCTCCCTTTTTTTTTTTTTTTTTTTTTTGAGTCTCACTCTTGTCACCCAGGCTGGAGTGCAGAGGTACGATCTCGGCTCACTGCAACCTCTCCCTCCCAGGTTCAAATGATCCTCACACCTCAGCCTTCCGAGTAACTGGGATTACAGGCACGCACCACCACGTCTGAGCAATGTTTGTATTTTTAGTAGAGACTGGATTTCACCATGTTGGCCAGGCTGGTCTCCGACTCCTAAGCTCAAGTGATCTGCCCGCCTTGGCCTCCCCAGATGCTGGGATTACAGGCGTGAGCCACAACGCCCAGCCCCCAACCACTTTCTGTAGTTCCCCCATGCTCCTTATGATGGGCCATTATGGTGCTACCTCTGTTTCAGCTGCTGCAACACCATGGGGCAATTTCCCACAAGGCCTGTGTGAACATATCCTAGAAGGCCCTGGAACCCCAGTAAGGCCGGACAGGCAGGGAGGGAGGGGAGAGGGGCTGATCTAAGGAGCAACAGGAAATTATCAAAAGGTTTTAAGCAGAGATCAGGGTTATGTTTTAAAAACATATGATCAGGGTTATGTTTTAAAAAAAACTACTCTCCTCCACCTCCTTCCTTTCCCACTCCTTCTCTTCTCCTTTTCCCCTATTCTTTCTCCTTTTCCTCTTATTGTTCACTTATGTTATGTAATTCTCTAGGAAAGAAAGAAAGCAAGACTCTGGGACCTTCTATTGCCAGAACCCGTGGGCGTTCAGCCAGCTTGAGCCCTGACTGGTTGGCTCCTTACACTGTAGGAGGCCAGTGTTTTGCCCAGAATCTGGGGCCCTGCTCAGAGACTCCCCTCTCCAGGGGTAGTCCTGGGAGTAGCGTGCTCTAGGATCAAAGCCAAGGAGTCAGAAAAGGAGGATGAGGTGACAGGCATGTTCCTGGGGCTGCTTGCCTCTGGAAAGGCTGGCACGAGGCCCCTGGGGGCCTCTCTCACCCTTTGGGAAGGGTCTTGCCTCAAGAACTACCTGAAGTGGCCCAGAACCTGAGACCCTGGCAGGGTGCCCTTCTCCACTGGGTGCTTGCCATTCGGAGTTATGCACTCCCTGGGCCACTAGCAAATAAGCACGTCCTGGGGTGCCCCTTCTGGGCTGTCTGCCCCCTTTCCTCCCCAGTTTCCTTTGGCTCCCAGCCCAACTTCCTTCCCATTTGTCTGTGTCCCACACAGATTGCATGCCTGGCAGCTGGGCCCCAAGTCAGAGACTTTGGGGAGGATGTTAACAGAAAAACTGAACATATATGCTTTCATGCATGTGCATGTGTGTGGCGCCTTGGGTGGGAGAAGTAGATGCTGCCTTTACAGAGAACCTTTAACTCATCAAACTTGTTCAATATTGTATCCCCAGTATTGGGGATACAACAAGTAGTCAGGACCTAACAAATATTTGCTGATGTAAATGAATGAATGAAACAAGATTAGAACTGAAGAGTATCTGTTGCCTGGCTATAGCAACAAGAAAATCTTTGGAGACACTGCTAACCCATTCCTAAGGCATATCAGCAGGGTGGGCCTGGTGTTGAGGGTGGAGGGGTGTATAGGAGGTGAGTTAGGGGGCACAGGCGGCTTTTAAGGAGTTTGGAATGAGGAAAAGGAGTCTGGAGGAGCCAGGGCAGCGGAAAGGATGGCACAGCCTGTTTGAGCCTGAAAGGAGGAACCCCAGAGAGAATGACATTGGCCAGAAAGGCCTTCTATCATCCTCATCCGGCATTGCTCATTCTCTGAACTTGACCTTGTTGTTTCCCCTTCCCAAATGAAAATCAGTCTCTTCTTTTGCTATCCTTGAACACAGATCCTACACCTTGCTGACCCCCGGGCCTCCGGTGACCGGGGTCCTCCTTCACCCAGTTCATGGCCTGGAGACTCTTTGGATGCCCTGTCCAGCTGACGTGCCCTGCTCAGCAGCTTCCCTCCCCACAGGATTCTCAGGGCACTCCAGCTTCCGCCAGGTCTGCTCTTCCTACGAGGAAGCAGAAGAAACAGATGCAGAGAACAGAGGGAAGACCATGTGCCCTGACGTTACAGAGAGAGGAGCTTCCAGTTTGGGCTTTCCAGTTCCCCGTCTTGAGCTAGCATGAGTAGACTTCTGCTGCTTCCAACCAGATGATGCCAGACCCACAGCTTGGACTTGATTTGATATGAACAAATTCAAAATGTAACCAACACCCACCTTAATACCCCTAGCCCGCCCTCTCACTCCCAATTACCCTGTCCCTGTCACCATCACCAGTATTTGGAGTTACATTTTCCTCACATCCTTGTTCCCGTTCTCTGTGAGGCGCCTCTTACCTTCCCATCGCCCTCCCCGACAGTTCCCAGTGTCCCGCTCCATACCCTCCTCAGCCCAAGCTCTCATCTCAGCACCAGCTTCCTTTCCATGTCTGACTCCAGGGTCTCTCTTCTCCATCTCATTCAGCAGGTCACCACCACTACATCGTGTATTTTCTTTCTCATTTTTAAAAATTATGAACGACAACCAACCAACCCTGCTATGTATAACAGTAAAAAAACAATAATAATAATAGGCCGGGCGCGGTGGCTCACGCCTGTAATCCCAGTGCTTTGTAAGGCCGAGATGGGCAGATTGCCTGAGGTCAGGGAGTTTGAGACCAGCCTGGCTAACATAGTGAAACCCCATGTCTACTAAAATTGCAGAAATTAGTCAGGCGTGGTGGTGTGTGCCTGTAATCCCAGCTACTTGGGAGGCTGAAGCAGGATAATCACTTGAACCTGGGAGGCAGAGGTTGCAGTGAGCTGAGATCGTGCCATTGCACTCCAGCCGGGGCAACAAGAGCCCACTCCGTCTCAAAAAAATAATAAATGGCTGGGTGCGGTGGCTCGCGCCTGTAATCCCAGCACTTTGGGAGGCCGAGGTAGGTGGATCACGAGGTCAAGATATTGAGACCATCCTGGTCAACATGGTGAAACCCCACCTCTACTACAAATACAAAAATTAGCCAGGCGTGGTGGTGGGCACCTGTAGTCCCAGCTACTCAGGAGGCTAACGCAGGAGTATCACTTGAACCCGGGAGGTGGAGGTTGCAGTGAGCCGAGATTGTGCCACTGCACTCCAGCCTGGTGACAGAGCGAGACTCCATCTCAAAAAATTAATTACTTAATTAATTTAAATAAATAAATAATAATAATAATATGAATGGCTGGGTGCAGTGGCTCATGCCTGTAATCCCAGGACTTTGTGAGGCTGAGGCGGACCAGCCTGGGCAACACGGCAAAACCTTATCTCTACCAAAAAATATATACATATACAAAAGTTAACTGGGTGTGATTACACCTGTAGTCCCATCTACTCAGGAGACTGAGGTGGGAGGATTGCTTAAGTCAGGGATATGGAGGTTCCAGCGAGCCAGGATCACACCATTGCGCTCCAGCCTGCGTGACAGACTGAAACTCTGTCTCAAAAAAAAAAAAAAAATTATGAATTACATCATGTATGTATTCAGAGGTACATACAAAACACATCAGCATAATTTAGAATGAATGTATGTGGGGAGCTAAAACCATCCCTCATATTAAGAAACAGAACACAATGCTGGGCACAGTGGCTCACTCCTGTAATCCCAGCACTTTGGGAGGCCAAGGCAGGTGGATCACAAGGTCAGGAGTTCAGACCAGCCTGACCAACATGGTAAAGCTCCGTCTCTACTAAAAAAATACAAAAAATTAGCTGGGCATGGTGGCACGTGCCTATAGTCCCAGCTCTTCAGGAGGCTGAGGCAGAAAAATCGCTTGAACCTGGGAGACAGAGGTTACAGTGAGCTGAGATCGTGCCACTGTACTCCAGCCTGGCAACAGAGCAAAACTCAGTCTCAAAAAAATAAAACGCCAGGCATGGTGGCTTACGCGTGTAATCCCAGAACTTTGGGAGGCCAAAGCGGGTGGATCAGGAGGCCAGGAATTCGAGACCAGCCTGGCCAATATGGTGAAACCGCGTATCTACTAAAAATACAAAAATCAGCCCAGCGTAGTGGTGCGCGCCTGTAGTCCCAGCTACTCAGGAGGCTGAGGCAGAAGAATAGCTTGAACTCGGGAGGTGGAGGTTGCAGTGAGCCGAGATCGTGCCACTGCACTCCAGGCTGGGTGACAGAGCAAGACTCCATCTCAAAGAAAAAAAAGAAAGAAAAGAAAAGAGAAACAGAACACTAGTACTCATTATCTTCTTTAAATGCCTCGTTTAAATTGTTCAAGCACGGCCAGGCGTGGTGGCTCACACCTGTAATCCTTTGGGAGGCCAAGGCAGGTGGGTCCCTTGAGCTTAGGAGTCTGAGACTTGCCTGGGCAACATGGCGAAACCCCATCTCTTAAAGAAAAAAAACAAAAAACCACAAACTGTTCAAGCACCTTTGGTGACTCCCTGTTTCCTATTCTAGCTTCCCCAGCCTATTTTTCAGTCCATCTCCCATCACACTGGCCTTGGCGTTCTCCTCACTGCCTCTTCCACTCCACCTTCACTCTGGCCATTACACTTCATCTAAGAACACAGGATCAGAAACATAAAATCTGTGTTCCAGGTCCCTCTTTGTCATTTATTAGCTCTCTGAATTCAAATAAATTGTTTAAGCTTTCTGAATTAGTCAGTACTCTTTTGGTAGCAAGTAACAGAAACCGAATTCAAACTGACTGACGTAAAGGAGGAGATGTAATGGCTTACCTCAGACAAATTTTAGGATAACTCAAGCTTCAGGCACAGCTGGATCTAAGGACCTGAACCATGTCACCAGGAAATGGTCTCTTGGCTGTTTTCCTCTGAGTTGGTTTTATTATCATCCCCCATTGTTTCAGCAAAGGTTCTTTTTTTTTTTTCTTTTCTTTTTTTCTTTTTTATTTTTTGAGATGGAGTCTTGCTCTGTCGCTCTGTCGCCCATGCTGGAGTGCAGTGGCGCGATCTGGGCTCACTGCAAGCTCCGCCTCCCTGGTTCACGCCATTCTCCCGACTCAGCCTCCCAAGTAGCTGGGACTACAGGCGCCCGCCACCACGCCCGGCTAATTTTTTGTATTTTTAGTAGAGATGGGGTTTCGCTGTATTAGCAAGGATGGTCTCAATCTCCTGATCCCCTGATCTGCCTGCCTCAGCCTCCCAAAGTGCTGGAATTACAGCATGAGGCATCGCACCCGGCCAGGTTCTATTTTTGTTTGTTTTTTTGTTTTTTTTATTGAGATGGAGTTTCATTCTTGTCTCCCAGGCTGGAGTGTAATGACACGATATCAGCTCACTGCAACCTCTACCTCCCAGGTTTAAGTAATTCTCCTGCCTCAGCCTCCCAAGTAGCTGAGACTACAGGCACACACCACCATGCACAGCTAATTTTTGTATTGTTAGTAAAGACGGGGTTTCACCATGTTAGCCAGGCTGGTCTTGAACTCCTGACCTCAGGTGATCTGCCCGCCTCAGCCTCCCAAAGTGCTGGGATTACAGCTGTGAGCCACCGTGCCCAGCCTCAGCAAAGGTTCTGACTGTGAGTCTCATTGGCCTACTTGAGTCACATACCCATTTCTGGAGCCCTGGCCAGTGGCAGGCCAGGCCTGGTTATGCCTACCCTGGAGTTTGGATGGAGTCAGACCCTGGTTGGTGTGAGAGTGAAGAGAGAGACTTTTCCAAGGAAAACCAGGGTTCTAATTGCAGAAGAAGGGAAAAGGGATGTTGAACAAACATCAACAGATACTCTCAGTTCTCACTTTCCTTGTGAGTGGGAATCTCTGTTCTGCCAAATGTTGAAGCCTGCTGAGAAGATAAAAAAAAGAATAGATATATGAAGTTTCATTGAAAAGATTAAAGTTCAACCAAAATGGAAGTTATTTTGAAGAAGATAATGTCTTTGACTTGCCCCCAACTGTTTACCTGTCAGATGCCCTTTGTCTATTCAAGCCTACCCTTCCTTCAGCCCCCAGCCCACTAGGAATTGGACTTTTTCCAGCACCTAGAGCCTCTTGGGTACCTGGAGACCTTCTCAGCATTTACATGGGCCACATAGTTTAGCATTTAATTAGATATAGGCTGGGTGCTGTGGCTCACGCCTATAATTCCAGCACTTTGGGAAGGCGAGGCAGGTGGACCACTTGAGGTCAGGAGCTCGAGACCAGCCTGGCCAACATGGTAAAACCCCATCTCTACTAAAAATACAAAAATTAGCTGGGTGTGGTGGTGCATGCCTGTAATCCCAGCTACTCAAGAGGCTGAGGCAGGAGAGCAGCTTGAACCTGGGGGGTGAAGGTTGCAGTGAGCCAAGACTGCACCACTGCACACCAGCCTGGGTGGCAGCGTGAGACCCTATCTCTCACTGTTCCCAGCTGGTGTCTGCTCAGGGAGTTCATGCTAATTTTAATTTTCTCTAGTTATTAGCTTCTTTGAGAGAAGAACTTGTGCCTATTGTTTTCTACTCCTTATAAGGGCCTAACCCACTGTTGAACACATTTTAAGTCTGCAATACATCTTTGATGGTTGTTTTAAAAATGATCTTCTGAGCTGGGTGCAGAGTGCACACCTACAGTCCCAGCTACTCTGGAGGCCTAGGCGAGAGGATTGCTTTAGCCCGGGGGTTTTAGACCAGCAGGGCAACATAGCAAAACCCCATCTCTAAAACAAAGTAACCAAAAGTAATCTTCTGGCTGGGCATGGTGGCTCATGTTTATAATCCCAGCACTTTGAGAGGCTGAGGTGTGTGGATCACCTAAGGTCAGGAGTTCGAGACCAGCCTGGCCAACATGGCAAAACTTCATCTCCAATAAAAATACAAAACTTAGCTAGGAACGGTGGTGCATGCCTATAATTCCAGCTACTCAGGAGGCTGAGACAAGAGAATCACTTGAACCCGGGAGGCGGAGGTTTGCAGTGAGCCAAGATGGCGCCACTGCACTCCGGCCTGGGTGACAAAGTGAGACTTAATCTCAAAAGAAAAAACCAAAAAAAAAGAAAAAAAAAGACACCACACATAGGTATAAAATGTAACGAGGACTTGGAGACAAAAGAGTGTCAACCCAAAGATCTCTTTCAGAGGGGTTCCCTTAACTCTGGCCGGCCATGAAGATGATGCCTGGGAGCCCCGGGATTCTCCTGTTACTTTCTTGTGCCCTCAGAAACCACCCCTGGTGACTCAGTAACACAAACCTAGGGGGTTGAGTGGGTGGGGCACCGCTTCCCATCCCAGTTTATCTGGTTTTCCCAGGCAGAAGAGTGCACTGAAGCTGTAGGCAAAGAGGAAGCCCAAGATAGGGGAAGGCCAGGGAGTTGGTTCCTTAATTTGTTGAAATCAGAGTCGTGAAGCAAGACAAGCCAGGGCCTGCTCAGCATTTCTCCTTCCTGGCACGGGTTCACCTCAGCCCCAATTCAGTGGCAGCTCTGTTGGTTCAGAGGGGTGAGGTATCCAAGAGGAGGAAGCTTGTACAATCCTGCTAGCAGGGGAGGGCTGACGGTGGGGTGGAGTTTCCAAGCAAGCCTCTGACATCTGACAAAGGCTGAGTCAGTTATATTGCCCCATCTCTGAATCTGGCTTCTCCTGCTTCTCTACCCTACCCACCCTGCCTTCCAGACACACCAAAGTTCTTTTTATCCCTGACCATGACAGGCATGGCTGCTGTGTGCAGCTTCATAGGTTGTGCACTGCACAATTCCAGGAGTTGCCATTCCCATAGACAAAGGAGTGAATAACAACTCCAAGAATCATGCACAATTGTACCAGGCAGCCCCGAGCCAAGCCCTTTTATGACTTCCTTCCTTTCCACATATTGCTTCCTCTGCCACATAGGCACTTGTTTGCCTTTCCTCCCCCTATTTCTTTATATGGTACATCTAACACTTAGTTCTCAAATTCTGCTCAAATATAATTCTGGTGAACACAAACAAACAGAATGCATATGGAAATGTGTAAAGCTATTGGGAGGAAACACCTTACATACAGGTGTCTCAAACTGGCACAATGCCAGCTCATTAAGCTTGGTAGTTTTTTTTATGCCTGTGGGGTGTTCTAAAAGGTAATGTAAGTAAAGTCCATTAGAATGACTAAAATGAAAAAGACACAATACTAAGTGTTGGTGAGGAAGTAGAGCAACTGGAACTCTCATACATTGCTAGTGGCAATGTAAATTGGAATAGCTACTTTGGGAAACTAGTGGTATCTACTAAAGTAGAAGAGATACCTAGTCATGTATGAGCTAGTAGTTCCTAGAAATACATACACATGTACTCCTAGAAATATGCATACATACATAGGCTCCAAAAAAAATGCAAAAATGTTCATAACAGCACTATTTGTAATAGACCCAAACTAGAAACAACTCAAATACCCATCAACCTTGGAATAGATGAATAATATGGTATATTAATAAAATGGGGCTGGGTGCAGTGGCTCACGCTTGTAATCCCAGCATTTTGGAAGGCCAAGGTGGGCAGATCACCTGAGGTCAGGAGTTCAAGACCAGCCTGACCAACATGGTGAAACCCCATCTCTACTAAAAACACAAAATTAGCTGGGTGTGGTGGCACATGCCTGTAATCCCAGCTACTTGGGAGGCTGAGGCAGGAGAATTGCTTATACCCAGGAGGCAGAGGTTGCAGTGAGCCGAGATCTTGTTGCACTCCAGCCTGGGCAACAAGAGCAAAACTCCATCTCAAAAAATAAATAAAATAAAATAAAATGGGATATTACATAGCAGTGAAAAAGAATTATTTCTTCACACAACAAACAGAAAAGATCAGACACAAAAGAATACACACTGCAAGTTCAAAAACAGGCACTATGGTGTTAAAAATTAGAAAAGTGGCTCCCCTGGGAGGATGGGTAGTGATTGGAAAGGAGCACGGCGTCTCTGACGTGCTGGTAATATTCTGTTTATTAATGTGAGAGGTGGTTGCACAGGTGTGTTCATTTTGTGAAAGTTTATTGAACTGTATACACTTAGGATTTGTGTGTTTTTGTGTATGTGTGTGATGCTTCAATAAAAACAATTACTTAACAGAAGAAGACAATGTCTACTTTTTGCCATGATGAAGGAATGGGGTCTAGATTTATCCTCTCCTTAATCGAGCAAAAAGTTGAATGAAATATTTGAAACAGTAGTTTTAGGACATTGGCCGGCCGGGCGCAGTGGCTCACGCCTGTAATCCTGGCACTTTGGGAGGCCGAGGCAGGCAGATCACCTGAGGTCGTGAGTTCGAGTCAGCCTGACCAACATGGAGAAATCCTGTCTCTACTAAAAATACAAAATTAGTCAGGCATGGTGGTGCATGCCTATAATCCCAGCTACTTGGAAAGCTGAGGCAGGAGAATTGCTTGAACCCAGGAAGCGGAGGTTGAGGTGAGCTGAGATCGCGCCATTGCACTCCACCCTGGGCAACAAGAGCGAAACTCCGTCTCAAAAAAAACCAAAACAAAACAACAAAAAAAGACATTGGTCATTGGTCAACAGGGAACTCAGGACAGTGACTCTGAAGAGAAGGGAAACCAATGAGGTGCAGATGTCCCAGCTCATTGCCTGGAGAGAGTGTCCAGGCTACAGCACAGAGAATGTGGGCTCCTGGAGACCTGCCGAGGCATCCCCCAACTTTTTTTTTTTTTTTTGAGACAGGGTCTCACTTTGTCACCGAGGTGGGAGTGCAGTGGTGCGAACATGGCTCGCTGCAGCCTCAACCTCCTAAGTAGCTGGGACTATAGTTACAAGCCACTGCACCTCGCTAATTTTCATATTTTTTGTAGAGACAGGATTTCATCATGTTGCCCAGCCTGGTCTCAAACTCCTGAGCTCAGGTTATCTGCCTGCCTCAGCCACCCAGAGTGCTGGGATTACAGGCGTGAGTTATTGCGCCTGGCCTCCCCTGATTCTTTGGGTTCCAATCAGTCATGTGTGTGAAGAAACTACTGTCACACTGGGGAAAGGAGCCATGGAGAGGAGGAGGAGAAGAATCTGTCAGCAGAGCTTACACAGGGCTGGGAAGAGCTGGTGTCCCCATTAGCTAGAGTAGAAGGACCTTCCAACCCACTGGGCATAGAGTGTGCACACACTGAGGCCCTGGGGCTAGACCTGCAGCGGTGAGAGAAGTAGTGGGTCTTAAGTCTAAACATGGCCTCTCAGTGGCCACGTCATACTAGAGGGAAATTTGATCTGCTAAATCCTCTGAGATTGAGCTAAAGCTTCTTAAGTCTTCCTGGTGTGCATGAGACAGAGAGGGTCTTAGAACCTCGGGTACGGCTGAGCCTGTGTGCAGGAATTCAGTAACCCCAGGTGTGGACTATCAGTTTGAAGTTATCTATTGATATGTTTGTTTTTCTGTTATGCGTCACCCCCTCATCATCGCGTGGACTCTGTAAGGATAGAGATCTTATCTGACTGTGTCACAAGGGCTCTGGCCAATGCCTGGCACGTAAATAGCACTCAATCAATATTTGTTGAACTGATGTTGAATGAATAAACTCGCTCTAAACCAAACTCAAGAGGGAGAAACCAGATGCAGCATTATTCATTCATTCTGTGAAATATAATTGACAATAGGCCTGAAGAAACCCCTGTCAGCACATTCCTTGCTTTGTGGGAAGGCACACTTCAGAAGCTCAAAGTAGATCCAAGAGTCGCTTTGTAAATACAGAGTCAGGCTAAGGGGACTTGAAAGATCTTAAGAGCCTGTGTCACTGAGCTGTGGCACCCTGATGAGTCATGCTTTCCCACACAGGGACAGACATCCCTTGCCAAACAGGATCCTGCCTTGCCCAGCGCTGGCCTCTCTTCCCTGTCACCGTGGTAGAAACACTGACGGTCTGTCCTCTCCCACTTGTCTTCTCGGTACTCCTTATCAGTCATAATGCTTTTGTCCTTTCTACTTGACCTAACATAACAGTGTCTTAGATTACACAGTGTCCTTTATTCGTTACATTTTCCATGTGAATTCGGTCACAATTTCATACATCCTGCAAAAGACAAAATATCCTAGACATAGATCAAGGCTTTTCACTACCTAAGTTGCAAAGTCCCTCAGTCACTGTCCCTCGATTTCCCTCTTCAGAAAATGAAACAATGCACCTTTTCCATCTAGCCTACAGGGCTGTTAAGCAAAAACAAACAAACAAACAAACAAACAAATTGAAAAACATGAATCTGAGTGGCTCAGAAGTGATTTAGGCCGGGCGTGGTGGCTCACGTCTGTAATCCCAGCACTTTGGGAGGCTGAGGCGGGTGAATCACGAAGTCAGGAGTTTGAGACGAGCCTGGCCAACATGGTGCAACCCCATCTCTACTAAAAATACACAAAATTAGCTGGGCATGGTGGCAGGTGCCTGTAGTCCCAGTTACTCGGGAGGCTGAGGCAGGAGAATCGCTTGAACCCAGGAGGCGGAGGTTGCAGTGAGCTGAGATTGCACTACTGCACTCCAGCCCGGGCGACAGTGCGAGCGAGACTCTGTCTCAAAAAAAAAAAAAAAGTAGTTGTGATTTAACCTTTCTAATTAAAGTTCTATAGTAGATCTGCCACTAATGAACTACATGACATGAAATCATTTTGTCAGATGCTTAGCCCAGCATCTTATTCTTAACAAGCCTCCAGGAAATATTTATTATTGACATGGGCTCTATTGCCGTGGAATGAACTGAGCTACCTCCCACTTTCCCAAGGAGCATCCTTGAGGAAAAATAGTCAATTGCTTTTTAGGTAACTACTGTGCTTTTGTTTTGCTGAGTGCAAATGATATGAGGGGATAAAGTTGGGACCATAGCTGAATGGTTTGGAAGAAAAGAGGGAATTCAGAAGTTGTATATGGAAAGAGATGAAGGAAGGAAAGTTGGCAATATGGTAGCAAGGGAGAAAACATTTGGAGGGAGAACAGGTTTAGCTAGTAGAGTGGAGGGATCTAATTGAGATTTGCTTTATGGTGTGTGATGTAATCCTCTTCTGTCTTCCCATGAAGCCTTCAAATGGGGCTGGGTGCAGTGGCTCATGCTTGTAATCCCAGCACTTTGGGAGGCCAAGGTGGGCAGATCATTTGAGGTCAAGAGTTCAAGACCAGCCTGGCCATCATGGTGAAACCCCGTCTCTACTAAAAATACAAAAATTAGCCGGGTATGGTGGCAGGTGCCTGTAATCCCAACTGCTCAGGAGCCTGAGGCAGGAGAATTACTTGAACCTGGGAGGTGGAGGTTGCAGTGAGCTGAGATTGCGCCATTGCACTCTAGCCTGGGCATTGCAGTGAGACTCTGTCTCAAAATATATATATATATATATGTGTGTGTGTGTGTATATATATACATATATATATAGAGATAGAGACAAGGGTTCCACCCAGGCTGGAGTGCAGTGGCACAGTCTTGGCACACTGTAACCTCTGCCTTCTGGTCTCAGGTAATCCTCCCACCTCAGCCTCCCAAATAGCTGGGACCACAGGCATGTACCACCACACCCCGCTGATTTTTTTGTATTATTATTATTTTTTTGTAGAGATAAGCCTTCACCACATTGCCCAAGCTGGTCTCAAATTCCTGGCCTCACGTGATCTGAAAGGGCTGGGGTTACAGGTGTGTGCCACTGCGCCTGGCCCACACATTGCAATTGATTGAAAGTCTCTTTTATCTACAAATCACCCCCTGACACTTTTTTTCCCTTGCAATTTATTTGTTAAAGAACCAAAATGATATACAATAGTGATAAATTGATGAATTATTAAAGTTAGGCTGGGTGTGGTGGTACATACCTGGAATCCCAGTACTTTGGGAGGCTGAAGTAGGAGGATCGTTTGAGCTCAGGAGTTCAAAAACAGGCTGGGCAATATGGCAAAACCCTGTCTCTACAAAAAATACACAAATTAGCAGGGCATGGTGGTGTGCTTCTTTAGTTCCAGCTACTCGAAGGGCTGAGGTGGGAGGATCGCTTGAGCCCAGGAGGTTGAGGCTACAGTGAGCCGAGACTGCACCACTGCACTCCAGCCTGGGCAACAGAGTGAGACCCTGCCTCAAAAAAAAAAAAAAAATTAAAGAAATTATTAAAGTTAGATCTTATTAAGTCAGCTATATCAGTACAAAATGTGGAGACTTATCTGCAGTTTGTGAAAAAAGGCCTAGGATTTTTAGCTGGCCACAAACCTATTAGAGCAAACATCATGACCCAGTTGCCAAAGTCCTAATATACACTTAGGTTACATTAACCCCAGTATATGCGTACAGTGAAATATGTGGTTGTCTTTTCTATTATACCACGTCAAACAATTACTGGCATATCATGCCTGATTGTGGCTCCCACACTTTAAGAGAGATTGAAAAACTGGAGTGATTAGACAAAGTCCTGATGCTGGTAAGAGAGCTGTAACACCACTCCCCTGGCAGGGGAGCCTGGAGGAAAGAAGGGGAAGGCGTAGAGCTGGCTGTTTGCCTGCGGGAGACTCAAGACAGTGGGTCCTTAGCAATGAGAATACACAAAAGACAGAGATGGGAGAAGGGGCCCTGGAAAACCCACCTTCAGGAGTTTTAAGGCTAAAGAAAAAGAGGAAGAAGGGAATGAGTTAGTGAGAGAGTACACAGAAATAATCAGATCCAACTGTGTGGTAGTAGCCACTGGGACAAACACAAATTAAGAATGCATGGAATTATGAAGGGCTGGACATGGTGGCTCATGCCTGCAATCCCAGCATTTTAGGAGGCCAAAACGGGCAGATCACTTGAGGTCAGGAGCTTGAGACCAGCCTGGCCAACCCCCACCGCGTCTCTAATAATAATACAAAAGTCAGCTGGGTGTGGTGGCGGGTACCTGTAATCCCAGCTACTCGGGAGACTGAGGCAGGTGAATTGCTTGAACCCATGAAGCAGAGGTTGCTGTGAGCCGAAATTGTGCCATTACGCTACAGCCTGGGATACAGGATGAGACTCCATCTCAAAAAAAAAGAGTGCATGGAATTATGGAGTCAGGACTCTGGTGTGGTGTGGTCTGGGCTAGCAGACGATCAGAAAACAACTGGCCCATGTACATATAAATACAATTTATTGGAGACCATTGGTTTGGACTGAGCTCCTGCGCTAGGTCCAACAGACCAAACCAAAATGAAGTCACTCATGCTGAAGTTTCATGTCACCAAGCTGAAACTAAGTTTATCTGACCTTCTAAGAAATTAGGAGTATGAGAGATAATAGCCAAATTTCCAAAAAGGCCAGTTTCAGCCAGCGTGATAAGGAAGTCGCCTCTGCTTTAACCTTTATAAGAAAAGTAACTTTGAAACGACTAACCCACTTTTCGTTTTCTGTTTCTGCTTTCTGTCTCTAAAACCAACCTACTCTGCTCGGCTCGTTGGAACATTCATTCTGCCTTGTAGAATGAGATGTTGCCCAATTCTGGAATTTCAAATGAAAGCCAGTTAAAATGTTGAAACAAAATTTGTTGGAATTTTGTCTTTTGATGTGGGAATCAGTGGGAAGGTATTGGGACTCTGCCGTGAATGCCCAGAATCAAGAGTGGAGAGCTGGGCAGAACGTGGTCTCAGGCCTAAAAGCTTTGGTATCAGTGCACGTTGAATAAGAGTTGGTCCCAAGGAATAAGGCAAAGTGAAAGACACTGATTTTTTTTTTTTTTTTGAGATGGAGTCTTGCTCTGTCGCCAGGCTGGAGGGCAGTGGTGCAATCTTAGCTCACTGAAACCTCCGACTCCCGGGTTCAAGAGATTCTCCTGCCTCAGTCTCCTGAGTAGCTGGGACTACAGGCTCATGCCACCATGCCCAGTTAATTTTTTTATTTTTGTTTTTGTTTTTTTTTTTTTTTTTTGAGACGGAGTCTCGCTCTGTCGCCCAGACTGGAGTGCAGTGGCCGGATCTCAGCTCACTGCAAGCTCCGCCTCCCGGGTTCCCGCCATTCTCCTGCCTCAGCCTCCCGAGTAGCTGGGACTACAGGCGCCCGCCACCTCGCCCGGCTAGTTTTTTTATTTTTTATAGAGATGGGGTTTCACCATGTTGGCCAGGATGGTCTCGATCTCTTGACCTTGTGATCTGCCCGCCTCAGCCTCCCAAAGTGCTGGGATTACAGGCGTGAGCCATTGCACCCAGCCTTTTTTTAAGACAAGGTCTTACTCTGTCGCCCGGGCTGGAATGCAGTGGTATGATCTCAGCTCACTGCAACCTCTGACTCCTAGGTTTAAGTAATCCTCCCACCTCAGCCTCCTGAGTAGCTGGGACTACATGCATGCACCACTGCATCTGCCAGTTTCTTTTTTTGATTTGTAGAGAGGGGTTTTGCCATGTTACCCAGGCTGATCTCAAACTCCTGGGCTCAAGCCATCCTCCGGCCTCAGCATCCCAAAGTACTGGGATTATAGGTGTGCACCACTGCACCCAGCAAGGACGCAGATTTTTATTGTGCACCCACAAAGTGCTTCACATGCACTACTTTGTCTGACCCTCATGACAACCCGCAAGGTAGGTGTTGTGTTCCTACTGTACAGATGAGAAAAACCGAGACTCAGAAAGGTTAGTTACTAGCTCAAGGTCACGCGGGCCTCAGTAGCAGGGCCAGGATTCAGAGCAGGGTGGCCTGGAGGTCTGAGGTTGGAAGCAGGTGTTGCCTTAGTGACTTAGCAATGAGGTCAATGTCTGTATCCTCCAATTACGGTGCCAGGCTCGGTCCCCACCAACGCCTGTAGAATATGTCAGCACTTACTGTAGCTTCATGTTTAGATCAAGAAAAGGCTGAGATGAGACGATCCATGAGAGTCTTTCACAGAAACACAGACCAAACACAGAAGCAAAATCTTGGTCTCCATATTGCCGCAGCCTTGTTCTCTTCTGGGACTGAACCTAGTGTTAGAATCCTGCTCTGCAGAAATAGGGGGGTGTCTTTACCTTTCATTCTGGTTTTTTGCCTAAAGCAATTCCCAGAGATACCCAGAGAGGGAAGACTTTCCTCTGCAGATGGTGGAAGATGCTGGTGCCCAGGCCATCCTATGTCGTCTATATCTAGAGACAGATTTCAGATACTTGTTCATGCCTCTGAGGACATGGAGTGGGCCTTTTAGTTCTCTTCAGAGCCAGAGTTTCAGGCATATAGTTGCTGCCCTGGATGACAAGTGTAGCACATGGGTGGGAACTTCAGATGCATATAAGGGAGCAAGAAGCTGCCCACTGAGGAGGATGCCGGGATACTGCAGGGCTGGGCTGGCCCAACCAGTTCAGCCCAGACAGGAAAGGGCAGGTCAGATCTGGCTCAGCAGGGGAGGCTGTATAAAGGAGTGGTGCTGACTCAGGGCCTGGTGAGTCAGGTGACAACCAAGGACAGCTGTTGCCTGGGTGTTTTTAGAAAACTTTGGCTGCCAACCACTCTCTCATGTGTGCTTCTGCACCTACTCAGAAGCAGGCAGAAAAAAGGAGGGCATCTTCTGTATAAGAAGCTCTGGGTGAGGGGTATCAATATCTGGCTCCACTTGTGTTGATCCTTCCCATGAAGTACCTAGAAAACGGAGCAGAAATTAATTGAGAGGCTTCCAAATCCCTTCTGAATTCTCTGAAAATCACTTATCTTTTCTGCTTAGCTCTTTTTAGGCACCTTGCCAGGTATCCAGCATAGAGGTTAAGAGAGCAAGCTCTGAAGTTAGGAGGGCCTGGGATCAAAACCTAATTTTATCATTTATAGTTGTATGACTTAGATCAGACTAAAAACAATTTTTAATTATGGAAAGCTTCAAATACATACGAATTATACACATTAGTATGATGAACTTCCATATACTCATTATCCAGCTTGAATAATCATTAACCCACTGTAACCTTACTTCATCTATACTCTACTTATTCCCCTTGATCCCAATTATTTTGATGGAAATACCAGGCATCGTCACATTCCATCTCTCTTTTTTTTTTTTTTCTTTTTTTTTGAGGTAGAGGATTGCTCTGTTGCCCAGGCTGGAGTACAGTGGTGTGATCTCAGCTCACTGCAGCCTCTGCCTCCTGGGTTCAATGATTCTTCTGCCTCAGCCTCCGGAGTAGCTGAGATTATAGGCACCCACCACTATGCCTGGCTAACTTTTGTATTTTTAGTAGAGACGGGGTTTCGCCATGTTGGCCAGGCTGGTCTCGAACTCCTGATGTCAGGTGATCCACCTGCCTCAGCCTCCCAAAGTGCTGGGAGCCACCGCACCCCACATTCCATGTCTTTTAACATCTTTTTTTTTTTTTTTTTTTTTTTTGAGATAGAGTCTTACTCTGTTGCCCAGGCTGGAGTGTGGTGGTGCAATCTCAGTTTACTGCAACTTCCGCCTCCCAGGCTCAAGCAATCCTACCTCCCTCCCTGCTAGCTGGGACTGTAGGCGTACACCACCATGCCCAGCTAATTTTTGTATTTTTTGTAGAGATGGGGTTTCACTATGTTGCCCAGTCTGGTCTTGAACACTGGGCCTCAATCGATGTGCCAGACTTGGCCTCCCAAAGTGCTGGGATTACAGGCATGAGACCCCGTGCCCGGCCTCTTTTAACCTCTTTAAACACTTGTTTCTTCATCTGAAAACAGGGGTGATCATAGTTACTACATCAATGTATTATTGTGAAGTCACACCACTAAAGGGCCAGAACAATGCAGGAACTTGGTGAACGAAAACTCATGTTGTTAGACAAAATATAAAAATACCCCAGGCTTGGGGGCTCATGCCTGTAATTCCAGAACTTTAGGAGGTTGAGGCAGGAGGGATGCTTGAGGCCAGGAGTTCAAGACCAGCCTGGAAACATAGTGAGACCCTATCTCCACTAAAAAAATAAAATTAGCTGGGTGTAGTGGCTGACACCTGTAATCTCAGCTACTTGGGAGGCTGAGGCAGGATGATTACTTGAGCCCAGGAGTTTGAGGCCGCAGTTAGCTATGACTGAGCCATTATATTCCAGCCTGGGTGACAGAGTGAGACCCGCCTGAAAAAAAAAAAAAAATTAGCTGGGTGTGATGGCACACACCTGTAATCCCAGCTACATGGGAGGCTGAGGCAGGATAATCAACCTGAACCCGGGAGGTGGAGGTTGCAGTGAGCCGAGATGGTGCCACTGCACTCCAGCCTGGACAGAGCAAGACTGCGTCTCAAAACAAACAAACAAACAAATAAGCAAACTGACAAAAAAGGGAGTCTCTGCAACTTTCCTATCTCTTTGCCGGTGTCCCTCTTTCCTCTTGGTGACCCTCCCTTCTAGCATCTGAGGACTCTGCCCTGCCAGCATGAGGCCCAGTGCTGACATCATGACAGGGTCAGGATGACTGCCCACCTGTCTAGGTCTCAGGACAGGCTGGGAGCACAGGGAACCTGAACCTGGAGTAGAGGGGGCTAGAAAGAGGCAGTGGAGAACCAGGAAAGAGGAACTGAGGCTGCAGCAGCCTTGGAGGGGACGCTGGCAGGCAGGAGCCAAGTTTCAGCAAAGGTGCAGCACATTCAAGTGGCAAGGTCAGCAGAAGGTGGGAAAGAGGAAGTGGACGTGCACAAATGTCAGGTAGAGCTGGAGTCATCTTGCGAATTTTACCAGAAACAAGTGTGTCAGTCACAGGTTTTGGTTGCAACAGAAACTGATATTTGGCATTCAGAAGCAGAACATAAATTTACTGAAAGGCTATTGGGAAGCTCTCAGAATTACTGGGAAGGCTAGAGAAACAGGCTTAGCGATCTGGGGAAAGGCCACAAATTCAGTCTGTTAGGCCAAGCAATGAGTCCATCACTGCCCCTGCCGGACCTCAAAGAGATTCTGCAGCCTGTAGCACCATGGTGGCCAGCACTGGACTGGGGATCCCATCCAGCTCTGGGGCCCAGAGGTGCCCCAGAAACCAAGTGCTGCTCCTCTCAGTCGCCCTCACTGTGCCTGCTTCTTTGCGTAGCTGTACACCTGTAATCCCAGCTACTCGGGAAGCTGAGGCAGGAGATTGACTTGAACCCAGAAGGCAGAGGTTGCAGTGAGCCGAGATTGTGCCACTGCACTCCAGCCTGGGCGACAGGGTGAGACTCTGTCTCAAAAAAAGAAAAAACAAACAACAACAACAACAACAAAAAGAGAAAGAAATAGCACCCCTATTTGGCCTTCAAGGACACAGGGCAGGTTTCCCCTGTGGACACCAGTGACCTGAGGTAGGGCAAAAGGTAGTGGAACCCTGAATGCGTAAGCTACATGGGCAAAAGTCTGGCTTCCTCTTGGGGGTATTTTTTCTTTTTAATATTTGTGGGTAGATAGTAGGTGTATATATTTATTGGGTACATGAGCTGTTTTGATATAGACATGCAATGAGAAAGAAGCACATCGTGAATGGGGCATCCATCCCCCCAAGCATTTATCCTTTGAGTTACAAACAGTAAAATTACGGCCGGGCGCGGTGGCTCAAGCCTGTAATCCCAGCACTTTGGGAGGCCGAGACGGGCGGATCACAAGGTCAGGAGATCGAGACCATCCTGGTTAACACGGTGAAACCCCGTCTCTACTAAAAAATACAAAAAACTAGCCGGGCGAGGTGGCAGGCGCCTGTAGTCCCAGCTACTCCGGAGGCTGAGCCAGGAGAATGGTGTAAACCCGGGAGGCGGAGCTTGCAGTGAGCTGAGATCTGGCCACTGCACTCCAGCCTGGGCGACAGAGCTAGACTCCGTCTCAAAAAAAAAAAAAAAAGTAAAATTACACTCTTTTAAGTTATTCTTATTATTTTTTGAGACAGGGTCTTGCTCTGTCACCTAGGCTGGAGTGCAGTGGTGCGACCTCGGCTCACTGCAACCTCCGCCTCCCACATTCAAGTGATTCTCCTGCCTCAGCCTCCCGAGTAGCTGGGACTACAGGCATGCACCACCACGCCCAGCTAATTTTTTGTATTTTTAGTAGAGACGGGGTTTCACCATGTTGGCTAGGATGGTCTCGATCTCCTGACCTCGTGATCTGCCCACCTTGGCCTCCCAAAGTGCTGGGATTACAGGCGTGAGCCACTGCGCCCGGCCCCTAAGTTATTTTTCTTGGAGGTATTTTGGACAACAGAGAACGGCTGCTTTTAAATATTGTCTTGGCAGTGACTGACTCAATTAACAGGTTGTGTAAGGGTTTTTGATAACCTATACTTCTACTCTTTCTCTGGCTCCAGGAAAAAGGTGAGATAGCCTGCAAGTAACTGGATTATTCCAAAGAGCTAGAACCAGACAGGGAGGGGAAAGAGCTGACAGTTGACAGTTGAGCACCAAGCTTCTGGAAGTGACAATTCCATAAAGTCTGGGCATCCATGGCCAAGTTCATAAGATGAAATAAGTCTGTCACATTTTAAAATTTGCATAACTATTGTTATGGTATATGGCAGTTAGGCATAAAAGCAAACAGCCATAATCTATATTCTTTGTATTAATCCAAACGAAATATTTAGGGTTTTTCTTCTCATTTTGATATTTTTCTGGAAATAGTAACCATAAAGAGTATCAATATCAATGTTGTCTACCTCCATATGCAATCTGATCTTCTCAATTTGTGTAAAAATTTAGATCTGGGATGCAGAGCACTAAGTTAATCATATTCCTCACTTTCTAGCACATTGACCACTGACTATGTGGTCTGTGCAAGGTCCTACTCATTTTATATTTTTTCCCCTTCTTTTTTTTTTTTTTTTAGACGGAGTCTTGCTCTGTCACCCAGGCTGGAGTGCAGTGGCAGGATCTCGGCTTGCGGCAAGCTCCGCCTCCCAGGTTCACACCATTCTCCTGCCTCAGCCTCTCTGAGTAGCTGGGACTACAGGTGCCTGCCACCATGCCCAGCTAATTTTTTGTATTTTTAGTAGAGACAGGATTTCACCGTGGTCTCGATCTCCTGACCTCGTGATCTGCCCGCCTCAGCCTCCCAAAGTGCTGGGATTACAAGCGTGAGCCACCGCACCCAGTTCACGCCTGGCTAATTCTTGTATTTTTTTTAGTAGAGACGGGGTTTCACCGTGTTGGCCAGGCTGGTCTCGAACTGCTGACCTCGTGATCTGCCTGCCTCGGCCTCCCAAAGTGCTGGGATTACAGGCATGAGCTACCGCACTCGGACTTGTTTTTTTTTTTTTTTTTGAAACGGGGTCTTGCTCTGTTGCCCAATATGAAGTACAGTGACAGGATCTTGGCTCATTGCAACCTTAACTTTCCAGGCTCAAGCAATCCTCCTGCCTCAGCCCCCTAAGTAGCTGGGACTACAGGCATGTGCCACCATGCTTGGTGGGACAATCATTTTCTAACAAGAGGAGGCCTAAGTCAAGATATGCAGGCAGAGCAGAATACTGATGGGCTGCCAGCCACTAGGCAATCAGTATGTAGCGTTGGTAAAGTCTAACCAAGATCTATCCCCATGAAGTCCCTGCAGGAAGACTGTGGGTGTGAACACAGGAAATAAGCAGTAGTAAATACACAAAGTCCTGGAGACTGGAGGGGAAGGTCTTACAGCAAAGTGATGACGTAGCAGTGGGCCAGCCCTTCAAGCAAAGACTCGATTCTTTCTTTTTTTTTTTTTTTTTTTTGAGACAGTTTCCCTCTTTTTAACCAGGCTGGAGTGCAATGGTGCAATCACTGCTCACCGCAACCTCTGCCTCCTGGGTTCAAGCAATTCTCCTGCCTCAGCCTCCCGAGTAGCTGGGATTACAGGCATGCGCCCCCATGCCTGGCTAATTTTGTATTTTTTGGTAGAGACAGGGTTTCTTCACGTTGGCTAGGCTAGCCTCGAACTCCCGACCTCAGGTGATCTGCCCGCCTCAGCCTGCCAAAGTGCTGGGATTACAGGCCTGAGCCACCGCACCTGGCCTAGAAGACTCGATTCTTATGAAGAACACGGAGAGCAAGTTGGGTAGAGATAAAAGAGTAAGAAATCTGGTATAGAGACTGAATATGCATGGGAACAGTGGTAAAGATGATCCTGCATCAACATCTTTTGAGGCAGGAATTTTTTATAAGGTAGATGCAGGTCCTAAAAGCCTAAGTTGAAGACTAGAGCCATGAACTGCTCAGCTATACTTTTTCTAGAAAAATATAGAGATACCTTAATTGATAGTATAAACATATAAATATGCCTCTTTTTTCTTGGCTTTGCAAATATTTGGACTACTACTTTCTCTTTCCCTCCCTCCCTCCCTCTCTGCTTGCCTGCCTGCTTTCTTTCTCTTTCATCTCTTGAGCTCATGATTCACCTGCTTCGGCCTCCCAAAGTGCTGGGATTACAGGCATGAGCCACTTTGCCCGGCCTATTTATTTTTTTGAGTGTCTCACTCTGTTGCCCAGGCTGGAGTGCAGTGACAGGATCATGGCTCACTGCAACCTTGGCCTCCTGGGCTCAAGCAATCCTCCCACCTCAGCCTTCCGAGTAGATGGGATCACAGGGACTCACCACCATGTCTGGCTAATTTTTTCTTACTTTTTTTTAGAGATGGGGCTTCACCATGTTGCCTAGACTGGTCTGGAACTCCTAGACTCAAGCTATCTGCCTACCGTGGCCTCCCAAAGTGCTGAGATTACAGGTACGAGCCTCTGCGCCTGGCCTGGACTACATTTTTTGTTGTTGAGATGGAGTCTTGCTCGATCACTCAGCCTGGAGTGCAGTGGCGTGATCTCAATTCACTGCAACCTCGGCCTCCCAGGCTCAAGCAAGTCTCCTGCCTGAGCCTCCCAAGTAGTTGGAATTATAGGTACCTGCCACCATGCTTGGCTAATTTTTGTATTTTTAGTAGAGATGGGGTTTTACCAAGTTGGTCAGGTTGGTCTCAAACTCCTAAATTCAAGTGATCTACCCACCTGGGCCTCTCAAAGTGCTGGGATTACAGGCATGAGCCACCGCACCTGGCCTCTGGACTACATTCTTTATAGAACAATTTTTTAAAAAGCATAACCCCTAAACTAGCACTAGATTGGCATTTTCTTCCACTGTTTCCATTTTTATGAAATATTTCTTCATAACTCTAGGTTTATCCTTTAGGTCTGTGTAGATCCCCATTTTATTCTTTTTTTCTAGAGTCAGAGATCTTCCATACCTTGATCACTTCTGCTTCCTTCATTGGCAGGTATAGCTTGATGCTTAGGTCTCACTCCAGCAAAACCTTTAATTAACTTTAGAGAATCCAAATGCTAAGTACTGACTGAGCCTCTCAATCCTCCCAATTCTCACCTTGACGTAATATGATGTCCTGTGGAGGTTTTCTTCTCTTTTCCCTTGCCTGTATAGTCCAGGCTCTGCACTAACAGTGTGACCTCTGGGAAGGCCCTATCTTCTCTGAATCTTAGACTCCTCATCTGTGAGTTACGTGCAGGGGTCAAATTATGATTTAAAAGATATGGTGGGGCATGGTGGCTCACACCTGTAATCTCAGCACTTTGGGAAGCCAAGGTTGTCAGATTGTTTGAGTCCAGGAGTTCAAGACCAGCCTGGGCAATATGGCAAAACTCTGTCTCTACAAAAAATATAAAAATTAGCTGGGTGTAATGACACGCATCTGTAGTCTCAGGTACTGGGGAGGCTGAAGTGGGAGGATTGCTTGAGCCCAAAAGATTGAGGCTGCAGGGAGCAGTGATCATTCTAGTGCACTGCAGCCTGGGTGACAGAGTGAGACTGTCTCCAAAAAAAAAAAAAAAAAGAAGGTATGATCCTGGCCGGGCACAGTGGCTCACGCCTGTAATTCCAGCACTTTGGGAGGCCGAGAATGGCGGATCACTTGAGGTCAGGAGTTCAAGACTATCCTGATTAGGCACGGTGACTCACGCCCTAGTTTATGGATTATGTTTTTCAAAATTGCTCTATAAAGCATGTAGTCCAGGGGCCAGGCACGGTGGCTCATGCCTGTAATCCCAGCACTTTGGGAGGCTGAGGAGGGTGGATCACTTGAGGTCAGGGGTCTAAGAGCAGCCTTGCCAACATGGTGAAACCCTGTCTCTACTAAAAATACAAAAATTGGCCGGGCGTGGTGGTAGTGAATGTAATCCCAGCTACTTGGGAGACTGAGGCAGGAGTTTCACTTGAACCAGGAGGCAGAAGTTGCAGTGAACCGAGATTGTGCCACTGCACTCTAGCCTGGGTGAAAGACTGAGATTCTACCTCAAAAAAAAAAAAAAAAAAAAAAAGGCCAGGCACTGTGGCTCACACCTGTAATCCCAGCACTTTGGGAGGCCAAGGTGGGCGGATCACAAGGTCAGGAGATCGAGACCATCCTGGCCAACACGGTAAACCCAGTCTCTACTAAAAATAGAAAAATTAGCTGAGTGTGATGGCTGGCGCCTGTAGTCCCAGCTACGCGGGAGGCTGAGTCAGGAGAATGGTGTGAACCCGGGAGGCGGAGCTTGCAGTGAGCCAAGATCATGCCACTGCACTCCAGCCTGGGCCACAGAGGCAGACTCCGTCTCAAAAAAAAAACAACAACAAAAAAAACTATGATCGATAATTTGTTAATAAATGTAATTAATTCCTAAAGTTTCAGAATATGAGTTCATGGGGAAAAGTTTCTAAGTGATAAAAATTGTTGGTTACAGGATAAAAAATAAAGTGAAGAAATATTTGTACATATTAATGGAAGTACATGTGATATTCTGATACATGCATACAGTGTATAATGATGAAATCAGGGTAATTGGGTTATCCATCACCTCAAACATTTATCATTTGTGTTGGGTTTTCCAAATTTTTCAACTGTCCATTATCCCCAAAATTTATGTAGTGGTATTACTCTCCAATTTAGGCTTCTTTTTTTTTTTTTTTTTTTTTTTTTTTTTGAGATGGAGTCTTGCTCTGTCACCAGGCTGGAATGCAGTGGTGCAATCTTGGCTCACTGCAACCTCCCACTCCCTGGTTCAAGCGATTCTCCTGCCTCAGCCTCCCAAGTAGCTGAGACTACAGGCGTATGCCACCATGCCCAGCTAATTTTTGTAGTTTTAGTAGAGATGGGGTTTCGCCGTGTTGGCCATGATGGTCTTGATCTCTTGGCCTCAAATGATCCTCCCACCTTGGTCTCCCAAAGTGCTGGGATTACAGGCGAGAACCACTAGGCCCAGCCCAAATTAGGCCTTATACAGCAAAAAATCTTGGTTGGGCCTGCTGGCTCGTGCCTGTAATCCCAGCACCTTAAAAACCCAAGGTGGTAGGACCACTTGAGGCCAGGAGGTTGAGGCTGTAGTGAGGTCTCCGCACTCCAGCCTGGGCAACAAGCAAGACCCTGTCTCAGAAACAAACAAAACCTTTAACACTTCATTTTTTCACAGATGGAGTCCACTCTGTTGTCCAGCCTGGTCTCAATCTCCTGGGGTCAAGCAATCCTCCTTCCTCAGCCTCCTGAATAGCTGGGACTACAGGTTCAGTCACTGTGCGCAGCTTAAAAACTTTCAAGACTTCTAAAATACTTTGTAACATTGGGACTTGAGTTAATCTAACTTATTTTGAAAGGAATAATCAGGGTAACAAGATTTTCCTTCTGACTCTGAATTGATGACACACCTGTGCTGCACTGACCATCACTCACTTTGTGATTCGCATAGCTAGTCTATTTTAGAATTCTTATTATCATAAGGCATTCCCGACTGCAGTCAGAATGATTCAGAGAGGATGAGAAGGTTTAAGTGAGGCTGGGCGCAGTGGCTCATGCCTGTAATCCCAGCACTTTGGGAGGCCGAGGCAGGTGAATACCTGAGGTCAGGAGTTCAAGACCAGATTGGCCAACATGGTGAAACCCCGTCTCTATTAAAAATACCAAAATTAGCCAGGCATGGTAGCATGCGCCTATAATCCCAGCTACTCAGGAGGCTGAGGCAGGAGAATCACTTGAACCCTGAAAGCGAACGTCGAAGTGAGCTGAGATTGTGCCATTGCACTCCAGCCTGGGTGACAGGTAAGACTCTGTCTCAAAAAAAAAAAAAAAAAGTTTAAGTGACAAGACTAGGAGCAACTGGAGAAAACAACTGAAGAGAAAGATGTATTAGTGAAGACAAGTATCTTTGGTAAGGACGCTTTAGGGGTGGCTGGGAAGAAAGGAAAAATGTAAGACTGAAACATAAAATGGAAATGTAAAACGGAATTGCCAGAAAGTCTAACTTGAATTACATATCAAATCCACATTTTGGTGATTTGGCGATCGTGGGGTGGTGTGCGTGAAAATGTAGTTTTTACTTCTCTATCCGTTTCCTGATTTCCACGTTTCAGCGTTTTCCACTTTATCAGGTTGAACCAGCTCACCAGGTTCAACTCCTGTGCCATCACACCTAGGTGTGCTTGAGGGATGGATGACCCTGAGAATGGAAGGTCAGTAGCATGAATATTGCAACTACAGAAGGGTAGGAAAGAAAAAGGACTGCGTGGCCGGGCGCGGTGGCTCAATCCTGTAATCCCAGCACTTTGGGAGGCCGAGACGGGCGGATCACGAGGTCAGGAGATCGAGACCATGCTGGCTAACACGGTGAAACCCCGTCTCTCCTAAAAAAATACAAAAAATTAGCTGGGCGAGGTGGCGGGCGCCTGTAGTCCCAGCTCCTTGGGAGGCTGAGGCAGGAGAATGGCGTGAACCCAGGAGGCGGAGCTTGCAGTGAGCTGAGATCCGGCCACTGCACTCCACCCTGGGTGACAGAGCGAGACTCCGTCTCAAAAAAAAAAACAAAAAAAAAAAAACAAAGAAAAAGGACTGCGTAAATAGGACTGATGGGGAGGGAGAACAGAAGGTAAAGCAAATGCAAAGAAAATGCGAGGGGCCGGGCACGGTGGCTCACGCCTGTAATCCCAGCACTTTGGGAGACCGAGGCGGGCAAATCACCTGAGGTCAGGAGTTCGACACCAGCCTGAACAACAGGTGAAACTCCGTCTCTACTAAATAGAAAAAATTAGCCGGGCGTGGTAGCATACGCCTGTAATCCCAGCTATTTGGGAGGCTGAGGCAGGAGAATCACTTGAACCCAGGAGGTGGAGGGTGCAGTGAGCCGAGATTGTGCCATTGCACTCTACCCCGGGCAACAAGAGCGAAACTCCATCTCAAAAAAAAAAAAAAAAAAGAAAATGCGAGGAAGCAGGCTGGGTCGGACTGGGGATAGGCTTGACCACCTTTCAATTTTCAACCCAGTGGTACGACTCTGGCGGCAGGCAGAGGCCCCACCTCCTCTGCAGAGAGCTCTAGGGTTCTCCCGGATTCCTAAAGGACGGCAAAGGCCTGAAGCAGGTTCTCTGAGCACCGCACAGACCCTTCTACTTCGCGGGGAGGTTCTTCCTGCGCCCAGGTGTTCCTCAGCCTTCCTCTCCTCGCCCAGGAAGAGGTTGTGAGGATTACATCATCCCAACCCGAGCAGCGTGGCCAGTTTTTCCATCTCAAACTCTTGCCCTTGAAGTCAACCCGGATGGAGCACTCATGTTTCCCCGTCAGGCCTGGCCCCGGAAAGGGGGCACGCCGGGAGGCGTCTCGTTCTAGCAAAGAGGCTATTAAATAACCCAGGGCGCAGTTTTTTCTCGCGTTTGCGAGCTCCACCTACATGGGAACACATGGCCACCCAAGCCCGTCGCTGCGCCAAGACCTCCAGCTCAATACACCCGACAAACGCTGGGCAGAGAAACCGCAGCGCAGTCCAGCGGGAGACCCCAGGACGGGAAGGAGGTACAGGGTTCGGGAAGGGTGTCTCGGGGGGGGGGGGGCGGGGGGGGGGGGGGCCTGCGCCTGCGCAGTCGCTAAGCAGCGGCTCCCGCGGGGCATGCTCGTAACGCCGCGCACCCTATCAGGCGGCTACAGGGAGCGCGCCCGCGGCCTCGCCCTTTCTCGCCCCTCCCTTCTCCCCTCTGGGTCCAGCCTCAGACTGAGGCTTGGATACCCGAGCATTCCACTCTCCACTTCGGCGCGCCCCGTGCCCTCTTGTGCGCGTGCGCAGAGGCGAACCGCAGGGCTAGGGCGTGAGGGATGGGCGGGCGTACGTCCTTGCGTGCGTCTCAGGCAGCGCGCACGCCGGCGTGAGAGGGCACGGGGAAAAGGTGGCTCTGGCCGGGGTGGCTCGGTTTCCTGGGGCTATGTAACTGAGCTCGTCGACTTGGGGGTCTTTCTTCGCTGCCCTCGCCGCGTGCTAGCGCGGAGTTTCTGCTCGCGAGAGAGACTGTCCTCACGCCCGCCGCGCCTCTTCGACGGCAGAGTAGGCTTGCTCGCCCGTGGGAGCGTCCCGGCCGAGAAGCCCTGAGGGGGGAGGGGAGGCCATTTTGTCCCGACCGACTCCCCGGAACCGGGCGGAGCGGCTGGGAGAGGCTGCGGAGACGCGGTCGCCGCCCTCGGAGGCACTGGACGCCGCCACTGTCGGGGCTTCCCCGAAGCTGTTCGTAGGTCGCCCGCGCCCTCTCGAGCCTTCCTTTTTCCCACGCTTCCCCGGTCCTCCGGCCTGAGAACGCCCGAGTGAGGAGTTGGCCGTAGTGAGAGGGACCGATCCCTTGGGGCCGCCGGCGGCGAGAGCCCGAGCCGCTCCTCCCAATGGCGAAGAAGACGTACGACCTGCTTTTCAAGCTGCTCCTGATCGGGGATTCGGGAGTGGGGAAGACCTGCGTCCTTTTTCGTTTTTCGGATGATGCCTTCAATACTACCTTTATTTCCACCATAGGTAAGACCTGTGGGAGGACGGTGTACAGTCTCGGTAACTGCAAACCGTTTATTTTACTCCAGACATCTTGCTTCCCGTAATATACGCCTTTGTTTCAGTGATTCCGATTCCAAACGACAGATCCAAGTTACTGTTTGAATCGGCATCGAGCTTACTGGGGCGGGGTCTTCCCATGATTTCCATCCGGTCTTTTGCTTTCGAGTCTCCCACTATGCTCAGTGCCTTCTGTTACAAAATATGCACCATTTAACCGTGTTCCAGAACCTTATTTTTTCAGGCGACTGGACTGGCTTTTTCCACATTTGCATGGAATTACTAGATGTGTGATATTTTTAAAGTATTTATTTCAGTGGTTGCGATTGAAGCAGTACTAGCTATTTGGGAAAGGCCTGAATTTATACTTTGGGGCAAAGAGAAGATTCCATATGGTCATAACTTAGAGTAAACTTGAGGGTTTCTGAGAAGGATAATTAAGGTAAATTAGAAGGGAAAAGTGAGTTGCCCTCATTGACTAATCCATTGATGTGTCAAACAATCGGAGGCTTTTCGCGCTTGGGGCGGGACTCTGGCATATTTGCCTCAGCGCTTTTCGAGACATCAACAGAAGCAGTAATCTGAGGAAGATGATCAGTTTCTGTCCTCAAACCCAACGGAGTGAAGTCAAGTTCTCTCTTCTATTTTATTTGACTCTAGTATTTACAGGAAAGTATTTTGCCAGTCATAGCCCTATGGACTTACAATGCACTTTCACCGTGTTTCAGAATTACTTAGTGTGGTAGTAAGAGCTGAAGAGTGACCTTTTTAATCGAATTTCCCGTTTAGGAAAGGAAAAGGGAAAGCTCTAGGAAAGTCCCTTTTGAATCTGGGTAGAAAATTTAAGTGGCGCTGACGCTAATTGTGCTTTATTAATTGTGAAACCCATCCGCTCCCCAATACATTTCTTAAAAGACACATGGCTTTCAGCATTGTGGCCGTGCAGTTGAACCCATGTTTAAATGTAATTTTATATTGAGATGATTTTAAAAAGCAAGTGCAGTCGTCTTTGAACTCTGGGGATTGTCAAAATTAAGCTGATTTGAAGCAATTTATATAGCGTTACTGAAATATTTGGTTTGGGTTTTCTTTTGTGACAAATATCAGCTGCTTCATTCTCACAAAATAAATTTTACAGAAATTAAATTGGACAAGTCATTTTTTAAATAGATTTTTTTTTTGCTCACCTTTTTTGGGAGGCAAATTATCATAATCCTTATTTCCAGAGTATCATACTGTTTTCTTGGTTTGTCATAAATTTCATGAAACTTAGGGCTTGTTCTCTAACTTGTGGGTTAGAGAATACCAGCACTTAGCGCTGGCACTTCCTTAGCACTAAGTTTGCTTTTAACACTCCACTTTTAGCTGTAGCTGGCTGGGGTTAGGTGATCAGATGGGTCAGCAAATATTTATTGAGCATCTAATGTTGGGCACTGTTCTTAGGCACTGAGAATAAATGAACACAACAGACCCCTTGAGGAGCATTCCAGTAAGATGCTACAGTAGTAAGCATAGGGAGGAAGAGTGCCTAGTCTAAATCGTGAGGAGTTTGAGTAGACTTACATAGAGATGATACCTAAAATGAAGTCTGGGCCGGCGCTGTGGCTCACACCTGTAATCCCAGCACTTTAGGAGGCCTTGGCGGGCGGATCACAAGGTCGGGAGTTCAACATCAGCTTGGCCAATATCGTGAAACCCCATTTTTACTAAAAATACAAAAATTAGCGGGGCGTAGTGGCAGGTGCCTGTAGTCCCAGCTACTCAGGAGGCTGAGGCAGGAGAATGGCTTGAACCTGGGAGGCGGAGGTTACAGTGAGCTGAGATTGTGCCCCTGCACTCCAGCCTGGGCAACAAAACGAGACTTAGTCTCAAAAAAATAATAATAAATAAATGAAGTCTGGAGGACTAATAGGAATTGAGTCAGAGGGGTGGGATAGGGCCTTTCTGGAAAAGGGAGCATAGAACAAATGTATAGTAAGGTTGAGGATTTAATTCATGTGGTCAACTTTATTTATTTATTTATTTTGAGACTGAACCTCACTCTGTCACCCAGGCTGGAGTGCAGTGGTGTGATCTCGGCTCATTGCAACCTCCGCCTCAGGGGTTCAAGCAGTTCTGCCTCAGCTGCCTGGGTAGCTCTGATACAGGTGCTTGCCACCATGCCTGGCTAATTTCTGTATTTTTAGTAGAGACTGGGTTTCACCCAGTTGGTCAGGCTGCTCTTGAACTCCGGACCTCAAGCACTCCACCGCCTCAGCCTCCCAAAGTGCTGAGATTACAGGCTGAGCCACCACGCCCGGCTATGTGGTCAACTTTAACCTATCCTTAGGAACAGTGTGGTTGGAGAGTAGGAAGCAAAACATTAACTGTCTCTACTCCAATCTTTTTGTAAAGGGTACATGCCCCCCAACTAAAACTCAATCCTGTAAGATAATGGTATAATATTTTTGTATTCCTTTTACTTGGGAAGATGTGTGATGATTTTGGATCAAGTCTGCTGGGTTGGAATCTTGTTTCCACAGGTTACTACTAGCTGTGCAACTTTGGCAGATTACTTAACCTCTCTGGCTTCAGGCTCTTTAAAAGTGTTAATAAGGCTGGGCACGGTGGCTCACGCCTGTAATCCCAGCACTTTGGGAGGCCGAGGCAGGCAGATTGCCTGAGGTCCGAAGTTCGAGACCAGCCTGATCAACATGGAGAAACCCCGTCTCTACTAAAAATATAAAAATTAGCTGGTAGTGGTGGCGCATGCTTGTAATCCCAGCTACTCGGGAGGTTGAGGCAGGAGAATCGCTTGAACCCGGGAGGCGGAGGTTGTGGTGAGCCAAGATCGTGCCATTGCAGTCCAGCCTGGGCAACAAGAGTGAAACTCCATCTGAAAAAAAAAAAAAATGTCAGTCGTAGTATCTACCACATAGGGTAGCTGTGAGAATTTTATGGGTTAGTGAGAGTAAAGCACTTCACATGGTGCCAGGGCCAGGCACTTTGTAGGAGCACAGTGCATATTATATTAGCTCTATATAGAATATGTGACTCTTCTGCTGTGGAGGTGTGGCAGAAGATGTTATTTTATGGATTGAACATCCTGCACACTGTGGTACCCAAGTATTTGTTGGTGCTCCGCTAAACAATTTCTTTCTTTTTTTTTTTGTGAGATGGAGTTTCATTTTTTTTTTGCCCAGGCTGGAGTGCAATGGTGTGATCTTGGCTCAGTGCAACCTCCACCTCCCTGGCTTAAGTGATTCTTCTGCCTCAGCCTCCCAGGTAGCTGGGATTATAGGCATATGCCACCACATCTGGCTAATTTTGTATTTTTAGTAGAGACGAGGTTTCACCATGTTGGCTAGGCTGGTCTCAAACTTCTGACCTCAGGTGGTCTGCCCTCCTCAGCCTCCCGAAGTGCTGGGATTACACGTGGGAACCACCATGCCCGCCCTCTTTTTTTTTTTTTTTTTGAGATGGAGTTTCGCTGTTGTTGCTCAGGCTGGCGTGCAGTGGTGCAATCTCTGCCCACTGCAACCTCTGCTTCCCAGGTTCAAGCGATTCTCCTGCCTCAGCCTCCTGAGTAGCTGGGATTACAGGATCACGCCACCACGCCTGGCCAATTACGTAGTTTTAGTAGGCAAAAATTAAGTAGTTTTGGTCAGGCCGTTCTTGAACTCCTGACCTCAGGTGATCCACCCGCCTTAATCTCCCAAAGTGCTGGGATTATAGACGTGAGCCACCGCGCCCGGCCTAGACTCTGACATTTTCATACTTTCAGACAAAAATGTTTTCATATATAAGATGTTGAATAGTGTAAGTTGAGAAAATAAATGATTCTGAGTACAGCTTGAACACATTCATATGTTAGCTCTGTCCACAGGTTTAAAATACCATTGGGCTGGGTGTTGTGGCTCACACCTGTAATCCTAGCACTTTGGGAGGCCGAGGTGGGCGGATCACGAGGTCACGAGATCGCGACCATCCTGGCTAACACGGTGAAACTCCGTCTCTACTAAAAATACAAAAAATTAGCTTGGCGTGGTGGTGGGCGCCTGTAGTCCCAGCTGCTCAGGAGGCTGAGGCAGGAGAATTTTGTGAACCCTGGAGGCGGAGCTTGCAGTGAGCCGAGATAGTGCCACTGCATTTCAGCCTGGGCAACAGAGGGAGACTCTGTCTCAAAAAAAAAAAAAGAAGTCTACCATTGCATTTAACCAGTGCCGTTCAAAAGAAATAATGTGAGCCACATATATTACTTTTAATAGCCACTTCTTTTTTTTTGAGATGGAGTCTTGGCCTCCCAAAATCCTGGAATTACAGGTGTGAGCCACTGTACCTGGCCAAATGGTCACATTTTAAAAAGTAAAAAAAAATTTTTTTTTGAGACGGAGTATCGTTCTGTTGCCCGGGCTGGAGTGTAGTGGCATAATCTCGGCTCACTGCAACCTCTACCTCCCAGATTCAAGCAATTCTCCCTGCCTCAGCCTCTCAAGTAGCTGGAATTACAGGTGCCCACTACCACACCCAGCTAATTTTTTTGTATTTTTAGTAGAGACGCGGTTTCACCGTGTTGGCCAGGCTGGCCAAGAACTCTTGACCTCAGATGATCTACCCACCTCGGTCGGCCTCACAAAATTCTGGGATTACAGACTCGAGCCACCGCGCCTGGCCTACAAAGTAAATTTTAATAATATATTTTAACTCATATCTAGAATGTCATTTTATTGTGTAATCAAGATTTAAAAATTGTTGAGGGTAGGCTCAGTGGCTCACACCTGTAATCCCAGCACTTTGGCAGGCTGAGGTGGGAGGATTGCTTGGGCCCAAGAGTTCAAGACCAGCCTGGGCAACATAGTGAGACCCTGTCTGTAGGAAAAAAAAAATTAAAATTGTTGAGATATTTCACATTCTTTTTCTCTGGTTTGTAAGCTATGCTTAAAACTCATCTCATTTTAGATTAGGTGTATTTCTACATGGATGTATATTATGTAATGAAAACATAAATTTTAAAGAGGCGTATTTCAAGTGATTAATAGCTACATGTGGCTAGTAGCTACCATACTGGATGGTACATGTCTAAACAATGTTAAGTAACCACTTGGTCAATGTGCAGATGACTAGAAATACTTTGAAAGTAGACTACTTTTAGGAATGTGTTAAATTTTACCATGTGACTAGGGTTTGTTGTTGTTGTTATTTAAAAGATTAAATCTCACTCTGTCACCCAGCTTGGAGTGCAGTGGTGCAATCATAGCTCACTGTAGCCTCGAACTCCTGGGCTTAAGCAATCTTCCTTCCTCAGCCTCTCAAGTAGCTGGGACTACAGGGGAGCACCATCATGTCTGGCTGGGTTTTTAAAATCTAGAGCATTCTCTAAGTATAAATTATAATGAAATTTTTTAGTGGTCACTTGAACATCCTGAGGGCTGGGCATGGTGGCTCAAACCTGTAATCCCAGCACTTAGAGAGGCTGAGTTGGGAAGTTCACTTGAGGTAAGGAGTTTGAGACCAGTCTGGGCAACATAGACCCCCATCTCTGCAAAAACAAAAAATTAGCAGGACATGGTGGCTTGTTCCTGTAGTTCTAGCTACAGGGGAGGAGGCTGAGGTGGGAGGATCACTTAAGTCCAGGAATTCAAGGGTGCGGTGAGCTTGGATCACGCCACTGCACTCCGGCCTGGGTGACAGAGCAAGACTCTGTGTGAAAAAACAAAAACAACATCCCGAGGTTTGTATGGAAGTAGTTATCTTGCAGGTGTTCAGAAGGACCTGACTGCCAAAATAAGGCAGGCCCTCATTATTTTAGGTGCGGTCATTTAAATTTCTTATTGGCTATTGGTTTTTTGAAGAAATAATTTTTATAGATTTATAGGATGGTGTTCACAAAGACTACTGTATTTGAATTTTTCTATATATTTTCAATTCTCATACATCCATATTAGAAATTATGTGTTATATAAATGGTCAGATTTATTGGAGACTGCTGCAAAGAACAAATTACTGGTATGTTATACTCAACCAATTTCAAAACGCATCCAAGGGCACCAGAATATAAGTTGCACAAGGGCAGAAGTCTTTGTCTTTTTTTTTTTCCCCTCGTATGCTAAACACCTGGAAGAGTACCTGCACTTAATGGATGCACCATAAATAATTAATGAAGGCAGGCAGGTAGGCAGACAGGTGGTACAATCAAGATCCTCTTAATACGAATTGGCGGTAGCTTATTTAAAATTTTTCCTTTTTACCTACTTTCTGATCATTATATGAAGTATATTGGGATCGGACTTATGAATGTTAGCTGTGACCAGACGCAGTGCGTCACGCCTGTAATCCAGCACTTTGGGAGGCTGAGGCAGGTGGATCAGCAGAGGTCAGGAGTTCAAGACCAGCCTGGCCAACACGGTGAAACCCCATCTCTACTAAAAATACAGAAATTAGCCAGGCATGGTAGTGCGTGCCTGTTGCCCCAGCTACTTGGGAGGCTGTGAGGCAGAATTGCTTGAACCCAGGAGGTGGAGATTGCAGTGAGCCGAGTACATGCCACTGCACTCGAACCTGGGCGACAAGAGTGAGACTCTGACTCAAAAAAAAAAAAAAAAAAAAAAAGGAATATTAACTGTTTGGCTTAATAGGGCAAGACTGCTCTTAGAAATTGGAAGGTTGGGGCCGGGTGCAATGGCTCACGCCTGTAATCCCAGCACTTTGGGAGGCCAAGGCAAGCAGATCACCTAAGGTCAGAGTTCGAGACCAGCCTGGCCAGCGTGGTGAAACCCTGTCTCTACCAAAAATACAAAATTAGCCGGGCGTGGTGGCGCATGCCTGTAATCCCAGCTACTCGGGAGGCTGAGGCAGGAGAATCGGTGGAGAATCGCTTGAACCTGGGGGGTGGAGGTTGCGGTGAGCCAAGATCGCGCCATTGTACTCCAACCTGGGCAACAAGAGCAAAACTCCGTCTCAAAAAAAATAAATAAAGAAAAAGAAAAAAATTGAAAGGTTTGAAAAGTAGTCTTAAGAGAGTTACAACTTTTGGATGAGAAGATTTCAGTTGCTGATTTGACCATAACCATCTTGGTAGTATGAGCTCAGGAATGCATTACTTAGTGATGGGGGAATTACAAGTTCAAAGCACAGGTTTTTAGTGGGCTGTTTATATACTGGATGTGCCACCTTTCAGTGTCATTAATCCTTTCTCCACCACTAGGCTTATTCCTTTTTTCACAGGGAATATTTTTCATTGGGAATTGGAGTCTCTGGGTTCCATGTAAGAAATGAAGTTGGTAAAGCCTCTTATCCCTAAGAGAGGTATAATATATACATTTTGTCGTCAGGATGATTCTGCTAAGTTTTAAAAGAGTAGGTTGGTTCCACTAATCTGCATTTTAGAAATGATTGATTATGCTGGGTGCTGTGGCTCACATCTATATTTCCAGCACTTTGGGAGGCTGAGGCAGGAGGATAGCTTGAGCTCAGGGGTTCGAGACCAGCCTGGGCAACGTAGCGAGACCCCGTCTCTACAAAAAAAAAAAAAGCTTTTAAATAAAAAATTAGCTGGGTGTGGTGGTGCATACTTGTAGTCTAAGCTATTCAGGAGGCTGAGATGGGAGGATCACTTGAGTCCAGGAGTTTGAAGCTACAGTGAGCTATGATTGTACCATCTCACTCCAACCTGGATGACAGAGTGAGATTCTATCTTTAAAAACCCCAAAAAACTATCCAGAGTGCTTGCCTCGGCAGCATATATAGTAAAGGTGGAACGATACAGAGAAGATTAGTATGGTCCTTGTGCAAGGATGATGTGCAAATTTGTGAAGTGTTTCATAATTACTATTTTAAAAAAAAGCTGACCAGGCTCAGTGGCTCACAGCTGTCTGTAATCCCAGCACTTTGGGTGGCTGAGGCGGGCGGATCACGAGGTCAGAAGATCGAGACCATCCTGGCTAACATGGTGAAACCCTGTCTCTACTAAAAATACAAAAAAATTAGCTGGGCGTGGTGGCGGGCACCTGTAGTCCCAGCTACTCGGGAGGCTGAGGCAGGAGAATGGCGTGAACCCGGGAGGTGGAGCTTGCAGTGAACCGAGATTGCGCCACTGCACTCCAACCTGGGCGACAGCGAGACTGTCTCAAAAAAAAAAAAAAAAAAAAAGCCTATGTAGGTATTTCTCCAAAGAAGATAAGCAGATGCCCAATAAGCACATGGAAAGATGTTCAGCATCACTAATAATTAGGGAAATGCAAATCAAAACCACAATGAGATGTTATTTTGTGACCATTTAGGATAGTTATAACAATAATAACAAAAGACAAAAACAAGTGATAAGGTTGTAGAGAAATTGGAACCTTGGTGCACTGCTGGTGGGAATGTGAAATGGTGCAGCCACAGTGAGAAACAATAGGGTGGTTTCTCAAAAAATTAAAAAGGAAATTACCATATGATCTAGTGATCTCACTTCAAGTTATATCCAGGATAATTTAAATCAAAGATTCAAACAGGGCCAGGCAAGGTGGCTCATGCTTGTAAATCCCAGCACTTTAGGAGGCCAGATCACTTGGGCTCAGGAGTTCAAGACCAGCCTGGGCAACATGGTGAGATCCTGTCTCTACCAAGAAACCCCCCAAAATTAGCTGTACATGGTGGTGCATGCCTCTAGTACCAGCTACTTGGGAGGCTGAGGCAAGAGGATCACTTGAACCCAGGAAGCGGAGGTTGCAGTGAGCTGATAATCGTGCCACTGTGCTCCAGCCTGGGTGACAGAGCAAGACCCTGTCTCAAAACAACAACAAAAAAGACTCAAACAGCTATTTTCACACCAGCGTTCATAGCAGCATTATTCACAATAGTTGAAAGGTGGAAACAACTCTCATATTCATCAGTGGATGAATGGATAAACAAAATGTGTGGTATACACATAAAATGGAATATTATTCAGCCTTAAAAGGGAGGGAAATTCTAACATACTGCCACATGGGTGCACCTTGAAAATAGTTTACTAAGTAAAATGAGTTGGACACAAAAGGACAAATAATGTGCGAGGTACCTGTAGTAGACAAATTAGTGAAATAGTGGTTACTAGGGCCTGGGGGACAGGATAATGGGGAGTTATTGCTTAATGAGCACAGTTTTAGTTTGGGAGGATGAAAAAGTTCCAGAGAGGAATAGTGGTGATGGTTGTATAACAGTGTTAATTTAATGCCACTGAATTGTACACTTAAAAATGTTTGAAATGCATGAAAAGACAAATACTATGTGGTTTCATTTATATGGATATGAGGCTATCTAAAGTCAAATTCATAGAAACAGAAAGAATGGTGATTACCAGGGACTGGGGAAGAAGGAAATAGGAAGGTGTTTAATGAGTATAAAACAGTGCATTACAGTTTTGCAAAATGAAAAGGCTCTGGAGATCTGTTGCACAATGGTGTGATATACTTAACACCTACTGAACTGTACACATTAAAAATGGTTAAGGTGGCAAATTTAATGTTATGTTTTATGCTGTATTTTAAAAAACGGTTTAAATGCTAAATGTTTTAGATATATTTTCCCCACCGCCCAACAAAACCCAAAAAACTAACACTTGACCCAGCTCTCCTAAAAGCATTTGAATGTAGACAGCCCCTCCTGTTCCAGGTGTTAGCTACTGTTAACTAGTGGTTGTGAATCAAGAGGATCCTTTATGGTACTTTCCCATGCTTTAGTATCACTGGTCTGTACTTTCAGATGTTGAAGGCAGATGTGTCTTTTTGTTGTCTGTATCTACATAGACCTTCTTGGAATGTTAGAATCACAGAATGTTAGTGCAAGAATGAACCCTTAAATGAATTTTCGAAGTGGGAAAACTGAGACTGGTGAGGTGAAGTAACTTCTAGAAGGCCAAAAGGCCACATGGCTAATTAGTTTTTTTTTTTTTTTTTTTTTGAGACAGAGTTTCACTTTTGTTCCCGAGGCTGGAGTGCAGTCAATCTCCGATCTCCGCTCACTGCTCACTGCAAGTTCCACTTCCCGGGTTCAAATGATTCTCCTTCCTCAGCCTGCCAAGTAGCTGGGATTACAGGCATGCGCCACCATGCCCGGCTAATTTTTGTATTTTTAGTAGAGATGGGGTTTGGCCCTGTTGACCAGGCTGGTCTCAAACTCCTGACTTCAGGTGATCTGCCCGCCTCGACCTCCCAAAGTGCTGGGATTACAGGCATGAGCTATCGTGCCTGGCCAGGAGTTTTTATAAGAATCCACAGCCAATCTTATTCATAATCACATTGCTCATTCTGAGAATTTCATTGTTGTGTGTAAAAAAATCAATGATAGTCTTCCTGCTCATCAATTTCAATTTGAAAAGTAGAGTTGCTGTGGTTTTGTTTTTTTGTTTTTTTGTTTTTTTGGAGGGGCAAGAATAAGGAAGTAACAAGTCTTAGAATAAAATATCAAGAATTTTGTTCAGGTTACTTGTCCTTTGCCAACTTAGAGCATAATAGAGAAGAGCCGATGTGAGGGATAATTATTTTCTTTTCAAGGATTGTGGTGGATAGTGATACACAAGCACGGCAAAGGAAATACCGCCATTCTTGTTTTGTTTGCAGAAGGGAGAGACCGATAGGAGAAATATTGGCAATCTCTTTCAACTTTTAGTAGTAGAAGGTTGCCCAGGCAGAGCTGTCGCAGTAGTTGTAAACAGAGGAGTAGGAGCTTGTTGAGTGTTGATTTACAAATAAGAGACCATTATTTAGCACAAAGTATGAATTGTATGATTAGCTGAAGAGATTTGTATGGGGAAACTATTGAGATGGTTAAGTCATAAAGGAGAAGTTTAATTTTTATTTGATTTGATTTTTGTAGAGACAGGGTCTTGCTATGTTTCCTAGACTGGATCGAATTCCTGGGCTCAAGCAGTCTTCCTGCCTCAACCTCTCAAGCCACCAAGGCCAGCTTTTTAAAACTTTATTTTATATATAAAAAGAAAGTTTAAAGGAGTTACAAAGGATGTTGAGGTTAACAGGACATTATCTGAACCCAGAAGACTAAAAGTCTTGTAAAAGTCATAGAAGTGGTTCCTTCAAATGGATGAATAATTGAGGGTTTATGAAATTAGTTCATTAACTTTGGATTGTAAGAAAAGGAATTTGAGGCCCGGTGCGGTGGCTCATGCCTGTAATCCCAGCACTTTGGGAGGTTGAGGCCGGCAGATCACCTGAGGTCGGGAGTTCGAGACCAGCCTGACCAACATGGAGAAACCCCGTTTCTACCAAAAATACAAAAATTAGCCAGGCGTGGTGGCGCATGCCTGTAATCCCAGCTAGTCAGGAAGGCTGAGGCAGGAGAATTGCTTGAACCCAGGAGGCAGAGGTTGTGGTGAGCCAAGATCACATCATTGTACTCCACCCTGAGCAACAAGAGCGAAACTCCGTCTCAAAGAAAAAAAAAAGGGAGTTTGAAAAGTTGATTAGAATAAAATTTTAGTGCAGAAAACTCAGTCTTAAGGGAAATCTGAAATGAGAAAAACGTTTTTATTTGAAGGCAGTGCAATGTATTTTGGGTTGCAAGCATAAATGATTGCTTGATGTTTATTATTCTTTCCAGAGCTGAAAAATAATATTTTTGAGGAAAACAGCATCTATTGATGGAATGCTACATTTCTTTTTTTATTTATTTATTATTTACTATTGATTAAAAAAAACTAACAGAGACGGGGTCTCGCCGTGTTACCCAGGCTGGTTTCAAACTCCTGGGCTCAATCAGTACTCCTGCCTCAGCCTCCCAGAGTGCTGGGATTTATAGGTGGGAGCCACCACGCCTGGCCTAGAATGCTGTGTTTCAAATATGAACCAGAAACAGAGCTTCCAAGGTTGTAAAACATTAGAAAATGGAAAAACCATTATTCTGGAGACCCAAAAAGTACATAATATGAAAATTAGAACAAAGAACAGTGTTGATTTGTTTCTTTCATATAATTAGCAATGCTTCTGTACAGACTTTTTTGAATTGAAATTTTAATTAAGATAATTGTAATTTCTTCTGTAGTTGTAAAAGATAATACAAAGGGATCTCTTGTACACTTTGCCTAGTTTCTCCCAATGGTAACAGTTTTGGGAAACTTATAACATCACAACCAGAATGTTGACATCTGGTGTAATACACCAGCTTTATTAAAATTTCCCCAGTTTTATTTTTATTCATTTGTGTGTATATTAAATTTGGCACAATTTTGTCACTCATATAGGTTCATGTATCCACCACCATAGTCAATTTACAACAGTTCCAAGAAACAAGGACCCTTCATGTTCTTTTATAATCGTAGCCTCCCGATATTTCTACACTCCAAATCTTGGTAACTATGAAACTGTCCTCCGTTTCTAAAATTTTGTCATTTTCCAAATGTTATATAAATGGAATCATATAGAATGTAACCTTATGGGATTGGCTCCCTCCCACCCCCCAACTCAGTATAATTCCCTGGAGATTAATCCAAGTTGTGTGTATCATTAGGTTTTTTTTTTTTTTTTTTTTTTTTTTTGAGACAGAATCTTGCTCTGTTGCCTAGGCTGGAGTGCAATGGCACGATCTCGGCTCACTGCAACCTCTGCCTCCTGGGTTCAAGTGATTCTCCTTGCTTCAGCCTCCCGAGTAGCTGGGATTACAGGCGCCCGCCACCTTGCCCAGCTAATTTTTGTATTTTTAGTAGAGATGGGGTTTCACCACATTGGCTGGGCTGGTCTTGAACTCCCGACCTCAGGTGATCTGCCTCACCTGCCTCAGCCTCACAAAATGTTGGGATTACAGGCATGAGCCACCGTGCTGTGCCCAGTAGTTTTTTTTTTCTTTCTTTCTTTCTTTCTTTTTTTAATTGTTGAGTAGTATACTTCATGGTATGTACCACAGTTTAATCTTCACCCATTGAGGAACATCTGGGCTGATTCCAATTTTTAGCTAATATGAATAAAGCTGCTAGGAATATTTTGTGTAGAGGTTGTGTGATCATAAATGTTCATTTCTTTGGAATAAACACCCAAAACTGCAGTTGTTGGGTCACATAGTAATTGCATGTTTAGTTTTATAAGAAACTACCAGACTGTTTCCAGAATGGCTATACCATTTTACACCCCCATCTTCAGCAGTGTATGAGTGCACTTTCTCTGCATCCTCACCAGCATTTGATAACATTATCATACTATTTTGTACTTTAGTCATTCTGATAAGTGTGTAGTGATAATCTCATTGTGGTTTTAAATTTGCATTTTCCTGATTGCCAAAGGTGTTGAAAAGTCCTTTTATGTGCTTATTTGCCATCTTTGGGAAAATGTCTGTTCCTATGGTTGCCCATTTTCTAACTGGGTTGTTTTTTAACTGTTGAGTTTTGAGAGTTCTTTGTACCCTTAAAATTCTAGTCTTGACCAGGTGCAGTGGCTCATGCCTGTAATCCCAGCACTTTGGGAAGCTTAGGTGGGTGGGTCACTTGAGACTAGCTTGGGCAACATGGTGAAACCCTATCCCTACAAAAAAAGAAAAAAATTAGCTGGATGTGGTGGTGTGCACCTGTAGTCCCAGCTACCTGAGAGACTGAGATGGGAGGATCAGCTGAGGCCAGGGAGGTTGAGGCTGCAGTGAGTTGTGATCACTCCTGCCTGGGCAACAGTGAGACTATCTCAAAAAAATAAAATAAAATTCTAGTCCTTTGTTGGATATATGGTTTACAAATATTTTCTTCCAGTCTGTAGCTTGTCTTTTCATCCTCTTCACATGGGCTTTCACAGGGCAAACTTTTGGAAGTTCGATGAGGTCTGATTTATAAATCATGCTTTTGAACTTTTCTCTCTTTTTGTGGGTCATGCTTTTGGTGTTTAGGAACTCTGTCCGTCATAGATCCCAAATATTTTCTTCTGTGTTTTCCTAAAAGTTTTATAGTTTTATATTTTACATGTGACCCTATTTTGAGTTACTTTTGTATGTGGTGTAGGGTTTAGGTTGAGGTTGACTTTTTTTTTTTTTTTTTGCTTGTGGAAGGGATGTCTGGTTGCTCCCGTACCATTTATTGAATATGAAGGCCTTTCCCCCTCACCTAATTTCATATAGTTAATCAGATGATGTAGGTGTTCTCAAGGTTTCAGAGATCCTGTATGACCCGACAGGAATGAAAATTGACTTAGTGGTTGACTCTTGCCATAATTTACACTGTGCTTTCTGAAAGTTTTTTTTTTCCTCTTTTTTTTTTTTTTTTTTTTTTTTTTTTTGAGATGGAGTTTAACTCTTGTTGCCCAGGCTGGAGTGCAGTGGCACGATCTCTGCTCACTGCAACTTCCACCTTCTGGGTTCAAGCAATTTTCCTGCCTCAGCTCCCAAGTAGCTGGGGTTACAGGCACGTGCCACCAAGCCTGGCTAATTTTTGTATTTTTTTTTTTTTTTTTTAGAAATGAGTCTGGCTTTGTTGCCCAGGCTGGAGTGCGGTGGCTGGATCTCAGCTCACTGCAAGCTCCGCCTCCCGAGTTCATGCCATTCTCCTGCCTCAGCCTCCCGAGTAGCTGGGACCACAGGCGCCCGCCACTTCGCCCGGCTAGTTTTTTGTATTTTTTAGTAGAGACGGAGTTTCACCGTGTTAGCCAGGATGGTCTCGATCTCCTGACCTCGTGATCCGCCCGTCTCGGCCTCCCAAAGTGCTGGGATTACAGGCTTGAGCCACCGCGCCCGGCCTAATTTTTGTATTTTTAGTAGAGATGGGGTTTCACCATGTTGGCCAGGCTGGTCTCGAAATTCTCACCTCAGGTGATCCTCCTGTCTCAGCCTGGGATTACAGGCATAAGCCACCGTGCCTGGCCTAGATGAGAATTTTAACCTTTTATAATCTCATCCCACTCTGTTTTAATTCTTTGTTAAATTGGTATGCAGTGGTTACATTACTATGCCTGTATAAATATTCCATTTAGTCAAGTAGCCTACTCTATTTCCTTTCCTCTGAAGTTAAAAAGTCCTCTTTATTTGATTAATCTCCATCTTCCTATGTACTCCAGCAACCTCTCAAAATGAATTTCCGCATAGCCAAACCACCAGATAAATAATCTTTTGGTTTATATCGTTTTCCTGGATACCTCTCTGTTAGATATTTTCTCTGTCCTGCTTCAATAATGGACTGGTTATTAATTATGCCTGGTTGCACAATTAATGCCTTGGGAATTTCCTAAGTGTCTCTCCTGTATGTGATAGCCTGTTTTTTTGCAATACCTTTCTTTGTTGGTTTACTCCCTTTGAGCATATCATCCTGTTGTAGCTTTTTGCTAAAAGGGTACATGGTAAAGGAAATGTTTTGAGGCTTTCCATGTTTGACGGTGTCTTAATTCTTCCCTTTTCACTCAGTTGAGTGTTTGACAAGGCATAGAGTTCTAGGTTGAAAACAGTTTTCCCGTAGGACTTTGAAAACATTACTCCCTTGTCTTCTAGTTGCTGATAGTTCTGATACCATTCTGATTCTTTATCCTTTATTAGTAGGGTAATTATTTATTTATAGTAGCCTAGTTTATCTCTGGAAGATTTCTAATTTTTTAAATTCTTAATAAAAAATTTCATAATTATGTACCTTGGTAGGTGGGTCTTTTTTTATAAATTGATTGTTCTGGGTACTTGGTGGGCCTTTTCAGGTCCTTCCAACTTTGTTTTTTTTTGTTTTTTTTGTTTTTTTTTTTTTGAGACGGAGTCTCGCTCTGTCGCCCAGCCTGGCGTGCAGTGGCCGGATCTCAGCTCACTGCAAGCTCTGCCTCCGGGTTTAGGCCATTCTCCTGCCTCAGCCTCCCGAGTAGCTGGGACTACAGGCGCCCGCCACCTCGCCTGGCTAGTTTTTTTTTTGTTTTTTTAGTAGAGACGGGGTTTCACCGGGTTAGCCGGGATGGCCTCGATCTCCTGACCTCGTGATCTGCCCGTCTCGGCCTCCCAAAGTGCTGGGATTACAGGCTTGAGCCACCGCGCCCAGCCTCCAACTTTGTTAATTTGTTCTACTGCCTGGGATATTTCTTTGATTTTATCTTTTTACCTTTATATTGAAGGTTTTATTTCAGCTGTCATATTTTTAATTTCTAGTAGTTTTTTCTTGTCTATTCCTTAACCTTTTTTTTTTTTTTGGAGACAGGGTTTCACTCTGTCACCCAGGTTTGTGAGAGTCTTACTGCAGCCTCAACCTCCTGGGCCCAAGCAGTCCTCCCACTTCAGCCTCCTGAGTGGTTGGGACCACAGGTGCATACCACCACCACACCTGGCTAATGTATTCTCTTTTTTTTTTTTTGTATACTTGGGTCTCATTTTGTCTACTGGGCTCAAGTGATTGTCCCACCTCAGCCTCCCAAAGTGCTGAGATTGATTACAAGTGTGAGTCCTTGTGCCTGGTCCTTAAATTTTTTTGTTTGATTTTTCTTTTTAGAGGCAGGGTCTTGCTCTGTTGCCCAGGCTAGAGTGCAGTGGCGTGATCAGTGCTCTGCAGCCTCAACCTCCCGGGTTTAAGTGATCTTCCTGGGTTGAAGTGATCTTCCCACCTCGGCCTCCCAAGTAGCTAGGACTACAGGCATGTGCCACTGCATCTGGTTAATTTTTAAATTTATTGTAGAGACTGGGCCTCACTATGTTGTCCAGGCTGGTCTTAACTCCTGGGCTCAATTGATCCTCCTACCTTGGCCTCCCAAAGTGCTGGGATTTTAAGTGTGAGCCACCATGCCTGGCATAAATTTGTTTTTTAAAATTCTTGTTTTTTGAATGCACTATTTTCTGTTCTTGGAGGATAGCTTATTTGATGCTTTCTTCTATTTCTTGTTTTCTCTTCCTTTCAAGTCCTCCCTTTTTGCCCCCTCCCCCTTGTTTTATTGTATATTTTATTTTGAAAGCCTTCCTCAAATGATTGTTGATTTCAGGCTGCACATTCATAATTAAGAATGAGTCATTAAAGGCCAGGTGTGGTGGCTCACACCTGTAATTCCAGCACTTTGGGAGGCCAAGGTGGGTAGATCACGAGATCAAGAGATCGAGACCATCCTGGCCAACATGCTGAAACACCGTTTTTACTAAAAATACAACAACAACAAAAAATTAGCCTGATGTGGTGGTGAGCTCCTATGGTCCCAGCTACTCGGGAGGCTGAGGCAGGAGAATCGCTTGAACCCAGGAGGCAGAGGTTGCAGTGAACTGAGATCGCGCCACTGCACTCCAGCCTGGGCAACAAAGTGAGACTCTGTCTCAAAAAAAAAAAAGTCATTAAAAGCCCGGTGAGGTGACTCATGCTTGTAATCCCAGCACTTTGGAAGGCTGAGGAAGGCGGATCAGGAGGTCAGGACCAGCCTAATCAACATGGTGAAACCCTGTCTCTACTAAAAATACAAAAATTAGCCAGGCATGGTGACGTGCACCTGTAATCCCAGCTACTCAGGAGGCTGAGTCAGGAGAATCGCTTGAACCCAGTAGGCAGAGGTTGCAGTGAGCTGAGATCCCACCACTGCACTCCAGCCTGGGCGACAGAGTGAGACTCAGTCTCAAAAAAAAAAAAAAAAAAAAAAGTCATTAAAAAGATGTTTGCAGCAGGACGTGGTGGCTTATGCCTGTAATCCTAGCACTTTGGGAGGCTGAGACAAGAGGATTGCTTGAGCCCAGGAGTTTGAGACCAGCCTGGGCAACATAGGGAGACCCCCGTCTCTTCAAAAAATTAAAAAAAAAAAAAATTAGCTGATCATGGTGGTTCACGCCTGTAATCCCAGCTACTTGAGAGGCAGACATAAGCAGATTGCTTGAGCCTGGGAGGTTGAGGCTGTAGAGACCCATGACACGCCACTGTTCTCTAGCCTGGGTGACAGAGAGACCCAGTCTCAAAGAAAAGATGTTTTCGAGGTCTGTAAACATGGGCAGGGCTTTTCACTGGTGGGCTCTGCTACAAGATGATGGAACAATGAGCCTATTTATTTATTTATTTTTTCCACTGAGAGAGATTCCAAACATTAATGTCTGTTGGTCTTGTTTCTGGAGCCATTCTGTTCCTTCAGAGAAAGACTCAGATCACCTGCCTCGAGTGTGGGGAGGAGAATGTAAGCTTGACTGCCTGCTTGCTTGAGTCTGAGCAGCTAAAGGAACTTGGGTGGGCAGGTGTGGGGTTAACTTTAGTTTCATTATACACATTTGTATTTAATCTCCTTATTTTTTCAAATCTCCCTATCTGTAATCTCATTCCCATACTCCATTTAACTTGGTGTTCCTGAGTGTATCTGTTGCAGATTTTCTAGAAAATGAGCCTTTAAATGCCTACTTGGTCTCGAGGGTTGACAATATTGCTATGTGAGATGGAAGTTATGTATTGGGGTGTCCTTATAGAGAGCCCTCACTTTCTGCCTTGGTGTCTGATATCTCTTATTGCTAAACCCTCCCAAATGAATTGACTTGTTCCTCTCTGGTGTCTTCAGTGGGCCTTGAAGTCATAAGCTTCTTTGTTTTCATCTACTGGGGTTACAGTTGCAATGTCTATTCATTGAAATGGCCGAAAAGTTTATATTTCTTGTTTTTTCTATGTTGGTGTGACTTTGGAGAGAAGGGGTTAGAAAGATCTTTCTCTGCTATCTCAACTGGAAGGTGAGGTGATTTTTGACTTCAAATGATTTTTGACTCCACTTTTTTAAAACTCATAACATGTAGTAGAATTGGGTTGAATGATATTTTGCTGTTGTTTTTGTAAATATCCAGTCCTCCTTCAAAATAATGAGATTTTTGTTATTTAGGATAGTGGCATGTAGTATTGAATCCAAGTAGTTCCACCGCTGTCCAGATCAGTGACATTTAAAGGAGACAGCTTTAATTTAGATGTGTAATTCTTGGCTGATTTACTTGGGAGGAAATGGAGTATTTTTGCTTTTTGAACAAAGTAGAAATGTAGTCTTAAATTTCAGTCTTATACTCTTGATGGATACTATTTCATAGGATACTAAACAGCAAGTGATTCAGCAAATTCATGATCTATTAGAGGATTTCAGTGGGTCCTATATATCATAGCACTTGGCATTGAATAATAAGTTACCATTCTTGATTTTTTGCTGGTGTGAAACCTCCTGGTAAATATTTGTGCTTACAAAGTGGGAGTATTGTTCATCTACCTCGTTATATATCTTAGTCTTACATAAATGCTTTTGCTTTCCTTAAATTAGATACTAATGGACAAGTGTATATTTCTTTTCTTTTTTTCTTTTATTTTTTGAGACAGAGTCTCACTCTGTTACCCAGGCTGGAGTGCAGTGGCACAGTCTCGGCTCACTGCAACCTCTGCCTCCCAGGTTCAAGCGATTCTCCTCCCTCAGCCTCCTGAGTAGCTGGAATTACAGGCGTGTGCCACCACGCCCGGCTAATTTTTGTGTTTTTAGCAGAGACGGGGTTTCATCATGTTGGCCAGGCTGGTCTAGAACTCCTGACCTCGTGATCTGCCTGCCTCAGCCTCCCAAAGTGCTGGGATTACAGGCATGAGCCACCATACCCGGCTTCTTTTTCTTTTTTTTTCCTTTTTTTTGTTTTTTTTGAGATAGAGTCTCTCTGTCGCCCAGGGTGGAGTGCAATGGCGTGATCCTGGCTCACTGCAACCTCTGCCTCCTGGGTTCAAGTGATTCTCCTTCCTTAGCCTCCTGAGTAACTGGAATTACAGGCGCCCACCGCCACGCCAGGCTAATTTTTTTGTATTTTTAGTAGAGACGGGGTTTCACCATGTTGACCAGGCTGGTCTCAAACTCCTGACCTCACTCAGGTGATCCACCTGTCTTGGCCTCCCAAAGTACTAGGATTACAGGTGTGAGCCACCACGCCCGGCCTAATGTTTGTATTTTTAGTAGAGACGGGGTTTCACCATGTTGACCAGGCTTGTCTCGAACTCCTGACCTCAGGTGATCTGCCTGCTTCAGCCTCCCAACGTGCTGATATTAAGACGTGAGCCACCGCACCTGGCCGGATAGATGTGTAGTTCTAAAAAATTTAGTAGTTTCTTTTTGCATATTTTAGTGTGGGGATATATATTCAGCATAGTAAATAGGCAAGAGTGCTATGGAAGGTAAATACAGTATCAGAATAGTTGTTCAAACATTAACTCTTTGTTTAAGAGATTAAGCATTTTTAAAACTTTTTCATTATTTTGAAAAATTTCTAACACAGGAAAGTTAGAACACTCATTATGGTGAATCCCCTTAGATCTTCCAGATTGACCAATTGTCAGCATTTTTCTACATTTGTTTTTGTATCTCTCAAGATAGTTTATTTTGCTTGTGATGTAATGTCTCATTCAAAATAGATTAAATTAACCAAGTCTGATGGCACATACCTGTAGTCCCAGCTACTTGGGAGGCTGAAGTGGGAGGATTGCTTGAGACCAGGAGGTGGAGGTTGCAGTGAGCTGAGATCACACCACCGCACTGCAGCCTGGGTGACAGAGTGAGATCCTGCCTTAAAAAAAAAAAAAAAAAAATTAAAGATCTGCATTTTGAGATGAGCATAGTCTTTTTTTATGAACTAGAAAATTAAGTTATAATCCCCCTGCATTTGCCATTTATTTAAAAAAAAAAATTGAGGCTTTTAATATGTTAGGCACCCTCTACTAAGCGCTAGGGATCCAATGGTGAGTAGTATACAGTTGGCGGCTGCTCTTGTCTAGTTTCAAGTCTGGTGGAGGATTCTTAGAACTGCACTAAAATACCACTACTTTCTCATCATCTGAAGTTAGAATATGATTCTCAGTATCTTTGTTTCTTTTCTAAAACATTTTACACTGTGGGAAATATGGGCTTTATGCCTTTTAAGTCACTATTTTTGTTTTTTGTTTTTTGAGATAGTAGCTGGGATTACAGGCATGCACCACCATACTTTGGTAATTTTTAAAAATTGATTAATTAATTTATTGAGATAGATTCTCACTCTTTCTCCCAGGCTGGAGAGCAGTGGTGTGATCTTGGCTCACTGCAACCTCCACCTCCCGGGTTCATGCAATTCTCTTGCTTCAGCCTCCTGAGTAGCTGCGACTACAGGTGCGCACCACCGCGCCCAGCTAATTTTTTGTGTTTTTAGTAGAGACGGGGTTTCAACATGTTGTCCAGGCTCGTCTCAACTCCTGACTTCAGGCAGTCTGCCTGCCTCAGCCTTCCAAAGTCCTGGGATTACAGGTGTGAGCCACTCTGCCCAGCCTAATTTTTGTATTTGTAGTAGAGATGGGGTTTTGCCATATTGGCCAGGCTGGTCTCAAATTTCTCACCTCAAGTGATCTACCTGCCTTGGCCTCCCAAAGTGCTGGGATTACAGGTGTGAGCCACCATGCACCTGGCCTGTGGTTTTCTGTTTTGTTTTCTTATCTTACGTAGTTACTGTTGATGTACCTCCAGAAAGATGTACAAGTTTTTTTTTTTTTTTTTTTTTTTTTTTTGAGACAGTGTCTCACTCTGTCACCCAGGATAAGCACAGTGGCACAATCACAGCTCACTGCAGCCTCAAACTTCAGGCTCAAGCGATCCTTCCACCTCAGCCTCCCAAGTAGCTGGAATGACAGGCACACACCACCACACCTGGACTATTTTTTTTTTTAATAGAGATGAGATTTCTCTATGTTGCCCAGGCTGGTCTCAGACTCAAACTCCAGGGATCCTCCTGCCTCAGCCTCCCAGAGTGCTGGGATTACAGGCATGAGCCACTATGCCCAGCCTAAAAAACTAAAGGCTAGTTTTAAAGTCTCTTGGAACTTCTCTTTTAGATAGGGGCTGATAACGCCTACTTTGAAAAAATTGATAGAATTAAATGGAATGATGTGAAGTGTAGTACAGGGCTTGCACCATAGTAGATACTCAGATATTTGCTAAGAAGACTAAAAATCTTGGAGGTATCCTTGATGCCTCCTTCACTTATATCTCATGTTAGCAGATTCTTTTGGATTCACCTCCAGAATTTCCCTGCTTCTCATTATCTCCACTGCTACCAGCCTGGGCCATGACACCATCATGTTGCCTGGATTATTATAAGTTCTTAACTGGTCTTCTTGCTTCCTTTCTTGTCTTCTACAACTGCTTCTTGACAAGGGGGAACCTATAATGATTCATTTAAAATTGAATTCATATATGTCACTCTTCTACTCCTCTGCTTAGAACCTTCAGTGGCTTTCAATTTCAGAAAGAACATGTAAGACTCAGTGTCCTTACATGATGTCCTGATGCTTTTTTCTTTTCTTTTTTTTTAAATTGAGACAAGGTTTTGCTATGCTGCTCACTCTGGCCTGGAACTCCTGGGTGCAAGCAGTCCTCCCACCTCAGCCTCCCAAGTAGCTGAGATTACAGATGTACACCACTGTACTGTGCCCCGGCTAAATCTGATACCTCTTTGCTTTGAGCTTCAACTCCTATCTTAGATGATTTGTTTTGTTTACCCTGCAACAATTCATCATCTTTGCTCTCTTTTGAACTTGCCAAGCACAAGGACCTGCCTCAGGACCTGTGCACTTGTTCCCTGGCTGTAGCCACTCTGCCTAGGTACTTAACTTGCATGGTATATTCTCTAATTTCTTCCAGGTTTCTGCTCAGATACCATTTTATCAGTGAAGTCTTCCCTTTCTGTCCTATAATAAAATAGCAACAGCTCCCCTCTTCCTGTTCACATCTACCATTCGGCTTACCTGACTTCTACACAGTAGTTAATATGACTTCTGATTACGTTTTACTTGTTTTGTTAATTGACCATCTCACTCCTTTAGAATCTGAACTGCTGAGGTTAGGGATGTCTGCTCATCTCCCTAGGACAATGCCTGTACGTTCTCAAATATTTGAAAGACAAAAATTATTTAATATCTGTTTCTAGTGATCTCTAAATCATAGACCACATTTAACAGTTGTGTATCTTAAATACAGTTCCTTGTATTTAAGGAATACAGGTTTTTTAAATATAGGTGCTTTATAAAAGTTGATGTTGCGGTGTGAAGTGTTATACTAATTGCTTGTTTGCTTTACCAGTTTGGAAATCTGTACTTGATCATTAACAATGGACTCTTTATTTAGGAGCCCCAACAAACTTAAAGTTGGAGATGCAGTATATTTTTGTTTTGCTAATGCATTCATTCATTCGAATGTTTGAATAGTCCAGTATGTGCTAGATATTGGGGATATGGCAGCAAAGTTCTTCTCTTATGAAATTTTATTCTAGTGGGAGAGACAGATGTATCAAATAAACACAATGTACTAGAACGTTTAGTAAGTTAGTTTAGTAGTTAGTGTACTTCTAACGTTTAGTAACATAAACAAGCATACATTAGAATAACCCTTAGTTTAGGGATTTTGTTTTTTTAACCAAAATGCAAAATTTGAGAAGCACATAGTAAGTAAATGTTTCAGAAATTTGTTGGAGTAAAAATTGTGAGTACTTTGGTATAAAAATTATAATTACTCAACAAGTTAAAAATAGAATTACCATATGATCCAGCAATCCTACTTCCAGGTATATATCCCAGGGAACTGAAAGCAAGGTTTTGAGATCTTTGCATACCCATGTTTATAACAGCACCATTCACGATAGCCAAGAGGTGGAAACAACTTAACTGTCCATTGATGGTTATCAGGAGCCAGGGGGAGGGAAGGGATGAAGGAGAGTTGTTTAATGGGTGTGGAGTTCCATTTCTGCAAGATGAAAAAGTTCTGGAGATGCATTTCACAACACTGAAAATTACTACTGAATTGTACACTTAAAAATTGTTAAGGTGGCAAATTTTAACAATTTTGATGTTTTAAATTATGTGGTTTTTTTTTTTTTAACCACAATAAAAATAAACTAGGTTAGGATTGCATAGCATAGTTTGGGCCATACCATCATGGTCATGTTCTAAGAACACATAATAATAGCTAGAATTGGAGGTAGAGGCATATTACTTATAATGCCAGTCTTTTTATAAATCCTCCATAATTGGCAAGAGTTTGAAGAAGCTTGTTTGGATTTAGAATTTGTGAATTTATGTGAATGCTATGAATTCTCTAATATGGAGGGGAAAAGAGAAGGAAATTATTGAACAACTGCTGTGTGCCTGGCACTGTGTGAAGTGCTTTTATATATATTACTCTGTTTCATTTTGTTCTTACAGTAGTTTTTGTGTGTGTGTGTGTGTGTGTGTGTGTTTGAGACGGAGTCTCGCTCTGTTGCCCAGGCTGGAGTGCAGTGGCATGATCTTGGCTTACTGCAAGCTCTGCCTCCCGGGTTCACGCCATTCTCCTGCCTCAGCCTCCCGAGTAGCTGGGACTACAGGCGCCCACCACCACGCCCAGCTAATTTTTTGTATTTTTAGTAGAGACAGGGTTTCACCATGTTAGCCAGGATAGTCTCCATCTCCTGACCTCATGATCTGCCTGCCTCGGCCTCCCAAAGTGCTGGGATTATAGGTATGAGCCAACACGCCCGACCTGTTCTCACGATAGTTCTCTGAGGAAAATTGTATATCCTTATTTCGCCAGTGAGAAAATTTTGGATTAGAAACATTAGGTAATTTATCAAAGAAGGTTATGTACCATCCTGGCTAACACGGTGAAACCCCGTCTCTACTAAGAAATACAAAAAAGTAGCCGGGCGAGGTGGCGGGCGCCTGTAGTCCCAGCTACTCGGGAGGCTGAGGCCGGAGAATGGCGTGAACCCAGGAGGCGGAGCTTGCAGTGAGCTGAGATCCGGCCACTGCACTCTAGCCTGGGTGACAGAGCGAGACTCCGTCTCAAAAAAAAAAAAAAAAAAAAAAAAGAAGGTTATGTAGCTAAAAGTAAGTGGTAGAACCAGAACTGTTAACTTAGGTCTGTCAGACTCCAGAAACCATATTCTTTCTATCACAGTATGCCAGAGAAGCTGGAAATGGAGATTTTTTTTTTTTTTTAAAAAAGGAATACTGAATACTTATTAGTTACAAAAACACAACAAAAATTCTGCTGGCCAGAGTTGAATGTCTGGCAAGGTGGTTACAGAGCTTCCATTTTGCTTGAAAAAACTTCATTGAAAAATAGCTTCTAGATGAGTGATTTCTTCAGTTACATACAATTTCGGGAGTGGTTATAGACAGACTAGATGTAATTTCTTTATATACAAGAACTTGATTTGCTTTTTTAAAAATATAGGTTGAAAGAGCTGATACTCAGTTGAAATTTTTTTTCCCATTTATCTCTTTTTTTTTTTTTTTTTTTGAGATGGGGTCTGGCTCTGTCGCCTGGGCTGGATTGTGGTGGTGCCATCTCAGCTCACTGCAACCTCTGCCTCCCAGGCTCAAGCTATCCTCCCATCTCAGTGCCCTCAAGTAGCTTGGACCACAGGTGCACACTGCCAGGCCCGGCTAATTTTTTTGTGATTTTTTTTAGAGACGGGATTTCGCCATGTTGCCCAGGCTGATGTTGAACTCCTGAGCTCAAGTGATCTGCCCACCTGTGCCTCCCAAAGTGCTGGGATTACAGGTGTGAGCCACCGTGTCCAGCCCTGTTTTCTTTTGAGAGACAGGGTCTTGCCCTGTCACCCAGACTAGAGTACAGTGGCACAGCAATAGGCCACCACAGCTGTGATCTTGTTGGCTGCCGAAGTAGCTAATATTACCGGTGCATGCCACCATACCTGGCTAATTAAAAACATTTTTTTTGGTGGAGACAGGGTCTTGTTAGGTTTCCCAGGGTGGTCTTGAACTCCTACCCTTCATTAATCCTCCTGCCTTGGGCTTCCAAAGTACTGCAATTATAGGTGTGAGCCATTGTCCCCAGTCTTATTTATCTTGCTTAATGGTAATTTTAAGCAGTCATCTCTCTTCACTTAATATCTCCCCCCACTCCCCACCTTGTTTTTGAGACAGTGTCACACTGTCACTCAGGCTGGAGTGCAGTGCTACGATTTCGGGTCACTGCAGCCTTGACCTCCTGGGCTCACGTGCTCCTCCTGCCTCAGCCTCTCAGGTAGCTGGCTAATTTTTTGTTTTATACAGACAGGGTCTCACTTTGTTGCCCAGGCTAAACACCAGATGCCTCTAAAGGAATCTGCTGAAACAACAAAATCTTTTAACATGAACAGTTGATGGTTCTAGGAGCTTGCAGAAAAGGGGTGGAGTTGGGGTTTCTGTATGTGATATCTTTTTTGGTTCAGAATAATTTTTTTTTTTTTTGTGGTAAGTTACTATAGTAAGGGTAATTTCCAATAATAGGCAATAATGTATACATCTGTTTTTGATGGAATTATATTTATTTAAACTTAAATTTTAAAAAGTAGTGCATTTAGTTTAAAAACAGTGATAGATTGTATAGCGTAGAAAGTATGAATACTATAATCCTTTATTGCAGCCCATCCTCTGCTCCATAGCCGTAGTGTAATTTTGGTGGCAGTGCTTTTTCCAATGGATCTATGTATTATGATGCTTTTATTTGGAAGTGACAGCCCATCCCCTCCCCCCCAAACAAACTACAAAAGTATGCCAGGCGTGGTGGCACATGCCTGTAATCCCAGCACTTTGGGAGACTGAAGTAGGCAGATCGTTTGAGGCCAGGAGTTTGAGACCAGCATGGTCAACCTGGCAAGACCCCAACTCTACTAAAAATACAAAAATAAGCTGGACATGGTGATGCATACCTGTAATCTCAGCTGCTCGGGAGGCTGAGGCATGAGAATTGCCTGAACCACGGAGGCAGAGGTTGCAGTGAGCCGAGATCACACCACTCCACTCCATCCTGGGCAACAGAGTGAGACTCTGTCTCAAAAAACATAAAAATAAATAAATAAAAAAGAAAAAGAAAAAAAAAAACTTCAAACTGGCTTGAACAACAACAAAAAGTTTAAAGAACTTTAACCTTCTAAAGAAGTGCCACTTCTAGGGTTGGTTTGTTGAGCAACCTCATCAAGAATCTAAGTTATCTTGGCCAGGCGTGGTGGCTCATGCCTGTAATCCCAGCACTTTGGGAGGCTGCGGCAGGAGGATCAGCTGAGGTCAGGAGTTCGAGACCAGCATGGCTGATGTGGTGCTATCCTGTCTCTATTAAAAATACGAAAATTAGCCAGGCATGGTGGCAGGTGCCTGTAATCCCAGCTACTCGAGAGACTGAGGCAGGAGAATGGCTTGAATGCGGGAGGCAGGGGTTGCAGTGAGCTGACATTGCATCATTGCTCTCCAGCCTGGGCGACAAGAGTGAAACTCCATCTCAAAAAAAAGGCAAGAATCTAGTTCTCTTTAAAGTCTAATAGTCAATCTATTAGACTGTCCTCCTCAGGCTAGCTTTCTTGTATAGATAGCTTTGGCAGTTTTAGACTCCAGTCATATTGGACAGATTGTCTGGGAGAAGAGGTACCCATCGCTTCCTTATGTCCCTTTTCCCTTTCAGCTTTTTATTTTGAAAAGTTTCATACCTATTGATACTCTGGAAGAATTGTGCAATTAAGCATATAACTTTCATGTAGATTTTCTCGTTATTACCATTTTATTACATTTGCTCACTCATATTCTTTGTGTGGATTTTTTTTTTTTGCTAGACCATTTGAAAATTTGAAAAGTAAGCTACAGATGTTTTGACACTTCATCTCTAAATACTTTAGCATGTACCCCTTCAAAACAAGAACATTTACGTAAGCACAGTATCATTACATGCAAGAAGGTTAATATTAGTCAATAATAAGTACCTTATAATCTTTATTCAAGCTTTCTCACTTTTTTGCATTTTGGGAAGTGGTGGTACTGGCAAGATGTCTAGAGTTCAATTCAGAATCATGCATTGAATTTAATTACCTTGTCTCTTTATATTCCTTAATCTAGAACAAATCCAGTCATTACTGACGTTTTTGGGTTGGTCTTAATAGAATGTTTCACAGTTTGTTTTCTCACCATTAGATTCAAATCAAACATTTTAATACTGTATAGGTTTTTTTTTTTTTTTGAGAGACAAGAGTCTTACTCTGCTGCCCAGGCTGGAGTGCAGTGGTGCGACACCTCAGCTCGCTGCAACCTCTGCTTCCCAGGTTCAAATGAGTCTCCTGCTTCAGCTTCCCAAGTAGCTGGGACTACAGGCATGAGCCACTATGCCTAGCTAATTTTTGTATTTTTTAGTAGATAATGGGGTTTCGCTATGTGTTGGCCAGGTTAGTCTCAAACTCCTAACCTCAGCTGATCTGCCCGCCTTGGCGGTAATGTCTTTCTCAGTTCATCACAGTAGGAGCTGCTTAATGTCATTTTGTTCTAATTTTGGAGATACTAAATTTGAGCCTTTTGGTAGGATATAGCCTGCCATATTTCTTCATTGAAAGTACTCTTCCCCTTTTTATTAATAAATAATAAGGAGGACCAAATCCTGTGATAAAGCCAAGGATATATAAGCACTCAAGCTTTTGCTTTGGTGATTACAGACATTTATTTTTGCTTTAATGAATACAACTGTTTTTGAAAATGGTTTTTGTAGAGGTTTTGTTTTTGTATTTTGAGATGGGGTTTCACTCTGCCACCCAGGCTAGGATGCATCTCGGCTCACTGCAACGTCCACTCCTGGGCTCAAGCAATCCTCCCACCTCAGCCTTGTGAGTAGCTGGGACTACAGGGATGTGCCCCCACGCCCAGCTAATTTTTTGGGGAAATTGGGTTTTTTCGTTTTTTGTAGAGATGGGGTGCACACCATGTTGCCCAGGGTGGTCTCAAACTCCTGAGCTCAAGTGAACCACCTGCTTTGGCCTCCCAAAGTGCTGGGGTTACAGTGCTGGGAGCCACTGTGACCAGCCTGAAAATAGTTTTTAAATAGGTAAAATGAACAAATTATTCAGCAAATGAACAAATATTTCAACAAATTATGTAATCATTTTAACACCCTCTTTCTCTTTCAAGAATGTTTCAGTTTGGGCTGGGTGTGGTGGTTCATGCCTGTAATCCCAGCACTTTGGGAGGCTGAAGTGGGAGGATCTCTTGAAGCCAGGAGTCGGAGACCAGTGTAGTCAACCTAGCAAGACCCCCGTCTCCACACACGTGTGCACACATTCACTGTCTTAGCTGGGTATGGTGGTGTGTACCTGTAGTCCCAGCCACTCAGGAGGCTGAGGCAGGAGGATCACTTCAGCCCAGGAGTTCGAGGTTGCAGTGAGCTATGATCATGCCACTGCAGGCTCTGTAACCTGGGCAACAGAGCGAGACGCTGGCTCTTTTAAAGAGTGTTTCAGTTTGGATAGTAAGTTACATGGTCATTCCAGCCATTAGGCATATGCAGTTTTTCATTGTGCCCATAGTGAATATTCAGTGTGTTAGTTGACTGACCGAACAGCAATGCTTGTTAAAAACATGACCCTAAGAAGAAGGGGAAAAAAAAAAAACCATGATCCAGGTAGAATCATTCTTTGTGCATATTTGTGTGCCTTTATTAGCTGTATCTTTAATGCTGTGTTCCTTGTGTTTTTCTGGATTGTTTTCTCCAGTATGGCTATGTGTATATATATATATATATATTTTTTTGAGACGGAGTCTCGCTCTATCGCCCAGGCTGGAGTGCCGTGGCCGGATCTCAGCTCACTGCAAGCTCCGCCTCCTGGGTTCACGCCATTCTCCTGCCTCAGCCTCCCAAGTAGCTGGGACTACAGGCGCCCGCCACCTCGCCTGGCTAGTTTTTTGTATTTTTTAGGAGAGACAGGGTTTCACCGTGTTAGCCAGGATGGTCTCGATCTCCTGACCTCGTGATCCGCCCGTCTCGGCCTCCCAAAGTGCTGGGATTACAGGCTTGAGCCACTGCGCCAGGCCATGGCTATGTATATTTAATATAATTTTTTACAGCCCTCTAACTTGTATTTTATGGTTGATAAATTAGAAATTGTCAACACTTTCATTTGGCACTTCCCTGTTTGCAAGCTTTTGTTTTCAACAATTGCAATTTGCCAAAGACTTCAAAACCTGAAGTTTTTTTTTTTTTTTTTTGTGGCACCTCAGTTTATTGAATACTTTGAATATTTCCACCTGACTAGAAAACATTTAATGATTTTAGAAAACATTCAACCAAAATCAGAAGACTCGTTTATAAAAAACTTGATGCCATTGTAGGACGCTTAAGTTGATGTATGAAGTAGTTCTTCAAAGGCTCAAGCATTTCCAGAAATATCATTGATGACATGTAACAAATCACATGCTGTCATTTATATATATTTAATATGTAAATTGTCATGTTGATCACAGATTGTGTAGTTCAGTTACTATGTATATTTACATTTCCATATCTACAGCATATCTTTGAGTTGGTGAAATATTATAGTCTTTTTGCATATAGTTTAATGAGTAGTGTGTACTCCATAGTCGTTTCAAGTATACTTTTTGTCTTATCCTTTTTTTTGTTTTAGCTTAGTGGGAATATTGTTTTTACCATTACAGTCTACTTAACCAATATTTGTATTCTCATCACTAAAACAAAAATTTTATCTTCAGTGTTACATGTTTTTAAACAGAATTCACAACATATACAGTAATATGAGATGTTTACTTTAAACAGAGTTGACTTTCAAAAGCTTTATTTTGATTCCATGAATTGGATGAAGGAAATCAAGCAGTTAATGTGATGATAGTTTTTCTATGGAAGAGATCTCATGATAGTGATAAACTTGCATCAACTGTCTCTGGTAATTTCTGCTAGTGAAGCCAACATGAACAATTACGGGGTTTTTTTTCCCCAGTGGACAAGAAAACTTGGAATTGAAAAAAAAAAGATTAATTTAGAAGAACAGTCATTGGATCTAATTACAAGTTTTGTTTCACAGTATGTTTTGTAAAGGCATCTTTTACAGCTGCATGTATTGTCATTTTCTGACAAAATTTTACAATAACTGCTTATTGCCTTTGAATTAAATGTTGATTGTATTAGTCTGTTCTCATGCTGCTATGAAGAAATACCAGAGACTGGTTAATTTATAAAGAAAGAGATTTAATTGACTCACAGTTCCACATGGCTGGGGAGGCCTCAGGACATGTACAGTAATCGTGGAAGGCAGGGTGGCAAGAGCGGGAATGAGAGACCATCGAAGCCCGTTATAAAACCATCAGATCTCGTGAGAACTCGCTCTCATGAGAACAGCATGGAGGTAACCACCCCTGTGCTTCAATTACCTCTTACCAGGTCCTCCCCATGACTCTTGGGGATTATGGGATCTATAATTCAAGATAACATTTGGGTGGGGACACAGCAAAACCGTATCATATCATCAATGTTTTTTTTTTTTTTTTTTTTGAGACCGAGTCTCACTCTGTCACCCAGGCTGAAGTGCAGTGGCACGATCTTGGCTCACTGCAGCCTCCACCTCCTGGGTTCAAGTGATTCTTCTGCCTCAGCCTCTTGAGTAGCGGGGACTACAGGTGCACGCCACCACGACAGGCTAATTTTTGTATTTTTAGTAGAGATGGGGTTTCTCCATACTGGCCAGGCTTGTCTTGAACTCCTGACCTCAAGTAATCCACCTGCCTCAACCTCCCAAAGTGCTGGGATTATAGGTGTGAGCCACTGTGTTAGTCTAATTTGTGTATTTTTTGGGCAACCTGCTGTGTTGCTCAAGCAGGTCTCAAACTCCTGGGCTCAAATGATCCTCCTGCCGCGGCCTTCCAAAGTGCTGGGTTTACAAGTGTGGACCACCTTATCTAGCCAAATGTTGATGCTTCTTCAGATTTGCTGCTTGAAATCATTGTTATTGCTTTAAATATATACTTGAGTGCATTGCTATCTAAAGGGCTTATTTCAAAATACATAGATTAGTTGTAGATATACACTGTATAACAATGAAAAGGTCATTGTAGCAAAAGGGTTTGATACTGTATCTGTATACTCTATGAAAGGACCACTCATACACATTTCCTTTGTGTATATTTTTGCCATGTTTCCTACTGATCTCACTGACAGTATTTCTATGGCTTCTTTTTGGCTGAGGAACTGGCCATAGCACAGATGATGGGTGGGGGCAGCAACCTCAAATATTCTCCTTCCAGCAACTGTCAAGACCTGAGGGAGGGAGTTAGCTGCCTGTTACCATACTTGGTAGTGACCTGGTGTCCTAAAAAGGAAAATGTCAATTGTTTCGAATTTGTAAAGAGTTGAGAAAAGAGGCAGACTACCACTAGTCATCTTGTTAGATTTAATCATGTGTTAAAATATGATAGCTGTTTACAATGCACATCTCACATGACTACTGTGTAAGACCTTGTCAGAAGTTAGAAACACCAATTCGGTGTCTGTGAAACCATCAGTACTTACGTTAATGCAACTTTGTTAAAAATGTAGAGTCTAAGACATTAGATTTGTACACGATGTTTGGAAACACCAATCATAAATGAAGACTTATAGTCAGACTTACGATCACCATACTTGAAGCAGAGTTTGCTGGGGGTTGATATATGTATGTTCATCAAGTAAGCAGAAACATCAAACCAGAGTAGTTTTCTAGTTAGTGAAATTAGATAAACAGGTTATTAATCTATTTCAGGGGATGGTCAGGTGGCTTAGAGACTGCTGTCCTGGGGAAATGACATTTGTACTGCTATATGAGATATGCTTAGAAGTTAGGTAGAAGAACATCATTCCAGGCAGAGGAAATGGGCATGAAAAAGTACTTAGTAAAGGAGCTTTTTGAGTTCAAAGAACTGAAAGATGATCTGTGTTGCAAATGTGACTTGTGAGGCTAGCAGAAGCAATAGATGTTGAAGAGGTGGGTGTGAGATGGTGCAGAGCCTGGTAGTCCATGCTAAGGATTTGAATACCATGGAAGGTTTGAGCAGGTATGTGACATGGTTAGATTCAATTTTTAAAAGATGGTTGGCCTAGAAAATGTGGAAAATGGATTGGAATTGGAATTTTCTAATTAAATACAACAAAGATGTATTTAAAATCTTACTGTATATTATTTAATCTTTAAGGATTATGAGTGATTATATGTGAAAATACCCATCAGTGACTGTGATAATGAGCCTTTAATTTTTATTTTTTTTGAGGTAATCTTTTTAGTGCCAAATACATCAGACAGAATCCTGAGCCAGGAGACGGAGTTCTAATCATAGTTAATTTGGTTTGTGAGCTTGAGCAAGTCATTTAAACTCTGAGCCTCTTTCTTTATCTGTAAATTGGGCATATTTGAGAAACGTGTGCTTAACTTTAATTGTGTTAATTGCTTAACTCTTCTTAACATATGGGCTGAGTCTTGCTGAGTCATTTTCTCAGACGTTGTGGGCGAGGCTTGCTTAAAACCAGCTAAGCAAACTTAGTGACGACACATTTTGCCTCTTCTGTAGAAGTCAGACGAAAGAGATATTTCAGAAATGTTTCATTTATTGTTTTTATGCAGATTATCTCTTCATGGCGGAGAAAATACAGTACACCATAGCTCAGGAACTACTGATGTGCTGCCTTCCATTTTAGTGGCAGTTTGAATTTAAGAATTTCTAATATGCCTTAAGCCTTTCTGTAATCTCTCATATATATTTTTAATTTCAACCGATAATTTCTTAATGTCTAATATAGCCTCTTCGCCTTCTGAACAGCATTGAGATACTATGAAATTTTAATGCCCAAAAAGTTGGCTTTAGTAAGGTGATTTTCATTTCTGCAGTAGAACCATGGTTGAGGCTAATGGTCCCCTCAGCGCTAATGCCTTTGGCTAGTTGCATAGTAAAACTGCATGTTTCCCACTAGTAAAAGAGATAACCCCAACTGTTTTAGGATTAGTGCTGAGTCGCAGTGTTCTTTGGGATTTGCAGATTTTTGTTTTTCTATAATTTAAACTTTTTGAGGCATATCTTGAGGATAATAGAAGGGCGTTTAAAAAAAACTTCAACTGGCTGGGCGTGGTGGCTCACCCTTGTAATCCCAGCAGTTTGGGAGGCCGAGGCGGGAGGATCACAAGGTCAGGAGTTTGAGACCAGCCTGGCCAATATGGTGAAACCCTGTCTCTACTAAAAATACAAAAATTACCTGGGCATGGTGTTGGGCGCCTGTAGTCCCAGCAACTTAGGAGGCTGAGGCAGGACAATCACTTGAACCTAGGAGGCGGAGGTTGCAGTGAGCCCAGATCACGCCAGTGTACTCCAGTGTGGGTGACAGAGCGAGACTCTGCCCCCCTCCACCAAAAAAAAAAAAAAAAAAACTTCAACTACTCAGATACTTTTTCTTTTTAGATGGGGTCTCACTCTGTTGCCCTGGCTAGAGTGCAGCAGCATGATCTCATCTCACTGCAACCTCCATCTCCCAGGTTTAAGTGATTTTTCTGCCTCAGCCTCCCAAGTAGCTGGGACTACAGGCACGTGCCACCATGTCCAGCTAATTTTTGTATTTTTAGTAGAGATGAGGTTTCGCCATGGTTAGCCGTGCTGCTCTCTAGCTCCTGACCTCAAGTGATCTGCCGTCCTCGGCTTCCCAACGTGCTGGGATTACAGGCGTGAGCCACTGCGCCTGGCCTCAGATATTTTTGACAATAATCTTGGCTTGGGGGAGCTATGTGTGTGTCAGTCTTAGATGTATATTCACTCTGCATTGTATGTTTTATTGAGCTATAATGGATGTGCAGCTACACGAATTCTTCTAGACATCCTTGGACTTGGAAGTTATGCTCTCTTGGCTTTATCACAGGATTTGGCCTTCTTGGCCTCAGTTTTTCAGAGTAGAGAATTTTCTTTTGGCTCTTCTAGGACATGTGCAAATGAGAACTTGCTACAGGCAGATAGAACTGAGAGCTCAAAAGGAAATGGGAAAAGACTAGATTCAATCAAGTAGTTGTGTGATTTGAGTGAAGTAGTATTAAATCTGGTTTTATCTGTTTTTCACCTGTTTTAAAACAGATAGGTACATTTTCACAGTCACTTAAAGTGACTGTCTTTTTGAACCTCAAGGATTTTTTTATTCTTGGAATTGAGTTTTATTTCCTAATACTTAAAATAGTTTAAGAAAAATTTTAGAGTACTTCTGTTTTCCTTCTTGTGAACCTTGTATAATACTATGAAGAGGGCAAGCTACGTAGGTAACTATTGTCATTTTACAGGTAAGGAAGCAGAGTTTAATGACCTGCCTTTGATAATATGACAAATATACCAGAGCCAAGTCTTAAACGTGGCGATGGAAAGCTTTGTAATTAGAAACATTTGGATTTATCTTTTGGCTCCACCTAAATTTTCTCATCTGTTTAAAAAATGTCTTTTAAGATTATTGCAAGGAGCAAATGAATACATAATAGAAGCATTCCATTGTATGGCATGTAAATTCTTACCAAATGTAATTTGTTCCTCGGTGGTTTTCAACATGTGGATCCCCACCGACCACCACCTAGGGAGTTTTTTTGACCAGAAGGTCAAAACTTTTCATAAGACCTTGTTTGCCTTTTTCACCTTGTCGATGCTTGTACTGATGATGCAGAAGCAATGGTATGTAAAATTGCTAACCTTAGCATGAATCAAGACAGTGGAACCAAGCTGGACTAGTAGTCATTGTATTTACCACTGTGTACTCACAAGAGAAAACTAAAATAATTTTCCTCAAGAATATCCTTGATGAAATAGAATTAAGTTTTATTAAATCTTGACCCTGGAGCATATGTCTTTTTGGTGTATGCTGAAATGGGAAGTAAATATAAAACACTTCTGCCTCATTTTGAGACAGTGATGGTGGTCTCAAGAAAAGGCACTTGTGAAATTGTTTGGATTAGCCACCATTTTTATAGAACATCATTTATCCTTGAAAGAACAACTGGCAAACTATGGTTATCCAGACTTGAGTCCTTGGCAGTTACTGTCTTGAATGAATGAAGTGACAGTATTTGTTGCCAGTGATAAAATTTATGCTTTTAAGATTCGAATTTTGGCCAGGCGCGGTGGCCCACTCCTGTAATCCCAACACTTTGGGAGGCCAAGGTGGGCGGATCGCCTGAGGTCAGGAGTTCGAGACCAGCATGGCCAACATGGTGAAACCCTATCTCTACTAAAAATACAAAAATTAGCCAGGCATGGTGGTGGGCACCTATAATCCCAGCTACTTGGGAGACTGAGGCAGGAGAATTGCTTGAACTCAGGAGGTAGAGGTTGCAGTGAGCCGAGATGGCACCACTGCACTCCAGCCTGGGTGACAGAGTGAGACTTCAGCTCAAAAAAAAAAAAAAAAAAAAAAAAAAAAAGATTGGAATTTAGAGCCGGTCACAGTCACTCTTGCCTGTAATTCCAGCTACTCAAGAGGCTGAAGTGGGAGAATTGTTAGAGCCCAAAGTTTGAGCCTGAAGTGAGCTGTGATTACACTACTGCATTCTAGCCTGGGTGACAGAGCAAGACTCAGTCTCTTAAAAAAAATAAATAAATAAATTTGGAAAACTTGTGTCTGCCTCTGTGAGTGTGACAGCTTTTCTGTACATACTCTCTTGATGAGGTCCATGGTGATAATACGATTTTTTTCATATTGCATATTGAAATATGGCAACATTTGGAAAAATTGTGTTAATGAACTGTTAATTTCCAAATGACCAATGCATGCTGTTATAAAATTGTGCACGAGTAAAAAGACCCATTCAAAGTGCAAAGTAACTGATGGATTTTAATATAATAGTACAAGGCTTGGTGCGATGGCTCATGCCTATAATCCCAGCACTTTGGGAGGCCGAGGCAGGTGGATCACGAGGTCAAGAGATCGAGACCATCCTGGCCAACATGGTGAAGCCTGTCTCTACTAAAAATATAAAAATTAGCTGGGCATGGTGGCACCCACCTGTATTCTCAGCTACTCGGGAGGCTGAGGCAGGAGAATCACTTGAACCCGGGAGGCGGAGGTTGCAGTGAGCTGAGATCAAACCATTGCACTCCAGCCTGGCAACACAGACTCCATCTAAAAAAAAATACGTGTGTGTGTGTGTGTGTGTGTATATAAAATAAAAATAATAATAGAACATGAAAACATCATTGACAGGGTTTCAGATTCTACCTTGCAACTAATGTTTAAGAAATTACTACTTTTTCCCTGTGACTCATGTGAAAAAAGAAGACAAAAAGAAATTACTTGCTGAGCTTTGTAGTGTTGAAGAATAATAGTTAGGATTATCTGAATAGGCTCTTAAAATACTTCTCCCTTTTCTAGCAACATATCTGTATGTAGATAGATTTTCTTCATATACTTCATATTCTTTGTATGCTTTATCAGCCAAAACAGCATATTACAACAAATTGAATGCAGAAGCAGGTATAATCCAAGTGTTATCTGTTAAGCTAAACATTAAAGTTGCAGTTTAGTTTTGGAAAATATAGTAATTTTTAACAAAATGTCATTTATGTTAACATGGATTGAGCTTATTACTTTAAATTGCATTAAATAATTTTTTTCTTAAAACTATTTCTAATATGGTAAATATGAGTTTGTAGAACCTACACAAAAGTTTGTTGAGATCCTCAGGAATTTGAGGAGTGTAAAGGAGTTCGCAGAACAAAAAATTTGAGAAGCAGTGGTGTACCTCTTGCATTGCTTCTATGTAATAGATGTGGTCGAAGTTTCAGTTATGAGATTTATCTCAAGCTTATCTCTAAGCTTGAGAGAGTAAGAGATTTGGTGTGTATTGGTAGTTAGTGTCCCATCAGAAAAACGGGAACCACTTCAGGTTTGATTTGGAAATAGAGTTATTGATTTTAAAAGTAGAGAAGAATTTAATGCAGGAATTGTTTCAAAAGTGATGGAAGGGCTCGAGGAACAAATGGGAGAAGGGGTAATTATCCAGAGATAGCAAACTGCTGCTTTCTCTGGAGTGGATCTCCCTGAACCTGTACTTGTTGCTGAGCTGCTAGAGGTATCCCTTTGCTGATTAAGCAAGAACTGTTCTCGTTGCTGCTACTGGTAAACTATTGGGCTATCGCCATTGTACTGGGCTCCCCACCATTGTGTTGCCTATGAGCTCAAGCCACAGCCATTGACTGTGTTGTAGCTGTCACCAGGATCAGATGGATTTTCCTTTTGTCCTACTTTTTAATTTTCTGCCAGTTCCTTTCATTGGCAGAACCTACCCAGAACTCAGCTTGCAAGGGAGTCTGGGAAATGTAGTTTGTAGGCTTTCAGCGCTTGGCAGTATAGATAAAAAACAGAAGAGTAAGTACAGTGCTAAGAGCATCAGATAGTTACAGTCGGCTATGAACACTGCATAAATAAGAAAGGACTCCGCAGTTACCTTCCAATTCCTAGTCTGGTTGCCATATTACACTGTAGTAAAGGGAGGAAAAAGTACAGAAGGGAATGATTAGAGCTAAAGTTTATGAAGAAGACTGAAAATAGATGTAGATAAGTTCTGATTGAATAGAAATAATTGGAGGGTTTCTAGGCAGTTAGTTGATCAATATGAATAAAGGGAGATTAGTGGGTAAATTGATTACAGTTTAGAGGATGTTATGTATTTTAGAACAATGAGAAATCAGGTTGAATATGTAGACTGGGGCAGTTTATGTGGAGTGCTGTGAAAAACTGGCAACGGAATTTGGACTTTGTCTAGTAGAAACGTTAGCAAGATTGACATGATGAAAGGCATCTTATATTAAGAAGATCAGAATGATGAGAAAATGCAGGATGATACAGAAGAGGAGACAGTATCAGGAAGATTGCTTTGGAGGCCATTGGTAATCTGAGCATGAGATGATGGTATGGTAGTGGAGAAAAGACCCTTACAAGGAGTATTTTGAATGAAACAAATTTGAGAACTGTCTAGATTATAAATGGTGAATGAAGGCAAATTAGAGATGACTTAAAATATTTTATACTGCTTATCTCTAATCAAATTGTATAGTTGGGATTGGAAGCGAGTGATTGTGGAATTGAGGGCCTAGAAACGTTGAGAAGTAGACTTTTAAAGTATTTTTTTTTATTTTAATTTTTTATTTTTTTTGAGATGGAGTTTCACGCTTGTTGCTCAGGCTGGAGTGCAATGGCATGATCTTGGCTCACTGCAACCTCTGCCTCCTGGGTTCAAGCGATTATCCTGCCTCAGCCTCCCGAGTAGCTGGGATTATGGGCATCCGCCACCACGCCCAGCTAATTTTTGTATTTTTAGTAGAGATGGGGTTTCACCATGTTAGCCAGGCTGGTCTCAAACTCCTGACCTCAGGTGATCCACCTGCCTCGGTCTCCCAAAGTGCTAGGATTATAGACGTGAGCCGCTGTGTCCACCCTTTAAATGTTGAAAAAAGTGAGAAAGAGCATCCATAGTTAAGAGCATGGGATCTGGAGTCGAACTCACGTCACTATGAGCTGTTATGAGGATCGAATGAGTAGATGCTTGTAAAATGCTTGGAACATGTCTGGCATGTAGTAAGCACAATAAATGTTAATAAAACAAAAACAGTAATAAAAGCCAAGGACTTTTGGGAGGGACAGAAACTTGGGAAAAGGTCGAAGTTCTTCTCTCATATTTCTTGGGAATAGAGAATGAGATTAATTGGTAGCTCTTGGAGAGACTGGACTGGTTCTAAATTTTGAAGCAGCTAGATGGACTATTATGAGAGTACAAGCTTCCTGGAGAGCAAAATACAAAAGATGCCAAGGTGAGATAAATTGAAGGTAAAATATTGGTAAGGAGTTAGAGAACATTGTGTTCAATTTTTCCTAGCACCTTTCTATTTTTTTGCCAGTCATACTTTCTTAGCAAATCATTGTACCCTAAGTTCTTTAGTACCACAAGTAGAGCTGTTCTTTATTTCTCCAATAGGGAGAACAGTCCTTATCTCCTCCATTAAGTCATTTATTGCCTGATACTATTTGAAGATACTTTGCACCCACCTCCTCTCTCTTCTTTGTCGGAATGAACTGATTTTGTGCTTTGACTGGCATGGGTCTTCGATGGATAAGCACAGGTTTCACTTGTTTAAGCAGGTGTTTTGTCTCTCTGATAAAAAAAGCTCAAGAACAGTTTGCCTGAAAGGTTTTACAAAATTTTTTAAAAGGAAAACATAAACCCTGAACTGAAAGCTAGAAGGGGAGAAGGAGGGAGGTAAACAAATCAGCAGGAATTTGAAGTGGTTATGTTTATTCTAGTACAGAATAATCATGACCAAGAGACAAGTTGTCATGACATTATATGGGGAGTAAGCATTATGCACTAATAAATTTGAAACAGTTATTCAACACGTCTTGGATTCTGAGGATTTGGTGGCCTTTAAGGATAATATCTGAATTTATTTTTCAGTGATGTAGAAAAATATGAAAACTTACAAATGCCCTTAAAAAGTGGAGGGTTAGAGGGTGGAAGGCAAGCAGGGGGTTAGGAGATAAATAAGCAAGTTCTGAGAAAATTGAGAATAGAGTTACCGACCTGAGAGTCATGCTGTTTGGTATACAGTTTGGGCTGCATCAGGAAGGTATATCAATAAGGGCAGGCCAAAAAGAAGACAGACATTTGGCTCACTAGTGGCAAAGGGTTGGATTGGGAGAGGGCTGAAATTGAATAGCTAGCATAGTATCCAGAAGCAAGAGAATTTAATAGCTTAATCGAGGGCTGTTTGTGTACCCAGGCCCTGTCCTAGGCTTCCTACACTTGATCTCATTTAATCCGCATAACATATTGGAGATGGAAATTATAATACCCGCTGTAGGTGAGGAAAACAGAGGCCTGGAGAAGCTGAAATTTCACCTGATGCCACACAACTGGAATGTGGCAGAGCCAGAGACCATGTTTTTCTGAATTCTCTTAATTACTACATTCTGTATTGCTTTTCTTAATTCTGAAAGTGAATCTACTGTTGACATTATACTTGCATTTGCTTATTGATGTGTAGTTTATAACTTGACACCATCAAAATTTTTGGGGAGTAGCTTTGTAGGAATCCAGGTAGTTGTTTGAGGCAGGATTACTCTTGATGCTCTCCTACTGATAAGGACATAAGATACTTCCATGTTCTGGAGAACACCTTCTTTTGGAAGGTGCCCCCAAGGTATTAGATAGTGGAGGTGACAGCAGAAGCAGCAAAACGGGGTTTCATCACCGAATCTACTTACTCAGTTCTTTTACACAAAAAAGTTTCGCCTCTTTTTAGAAAAGTGGCAAAAGAGGCCGGGCACCGTGGCTCATACCTGTAGTCCCAGCACTTTGGAAGGCCGAGGTGGGTGGGTCACCTGAGGTCAGGAGTTCAAGACCAGCCTGGCCAACATGGTGAAACCCTGTCTTTACTAAAAATATGAAAATTAGCTGGGCATGGTGGCAGGCACCTGTAATCCCAGCTACTCGGGAGGCTGAGGCAGAAGAATCGCTTGAACCTGGGAGGCAGAGGTTGCAATGAGCCGAGATCGTGTCATTGTACTCCAGCTTGGGGGACAAGAGGGAGAGAAAAAAAAAAGTGTCAAAAGAGCACTATAAAGAGAGCTCAGAAATAAAAGAAATGAAGGAATTCATTAGGAACTCAAGGAATTAATTATACATGCCAAATTTAAAACTACCTCTGGATATAAATCTTAGGACTTTTGTGAAATAAATCTGCATTAACTTCTACTACACTAATTTCGAATTCAAAATAATTCAGATGTATGATTGTGTTGTACTTTTTCAGAGCATTTGATTTTTTAAAAATCTTGTGAAATGTAAATTTTTTTTGTTGAAAGTACATGTGTATTACAAATATAGATATCAAGGGAAATTTTAAATTGTCAAATGAGAAAATTTCTTATTCTGGTGGAGTGTGAAAGTCATCGCATCTTTTGTGCATAGAGAAACATATTAATTTCCCACTTTTGTGGTGTTGCTTCTCTTGCTTTTATATTATTGTCCATTAGCTGGTACTGTGGAATTCATCAGATTTCTGAGAATCTTAATGACCTTATGAATCTTTCTAAAATAATGCGCAACAAATAAGACTTTCTTTATTCTGACTTACATCTATGGATTCAGCAGTTCTTGGGCATTAAGAATTTATGATACATTACTGTGTAATGTCAGCTTCTTTTGTTCACTTGGATGACATTTTTTGTTAGAATGACTTTTGTTTTAATTTGTAATATAATTTTAAGGCGTTATAATGTGCAGGAACTTAAGAATAGAAGTGCTACCTTGCTTTTTAAAAGTCAGTAGATGGGAGCCTGGGCACAGTGGCTCAGGCCTCTAATCCTAGCACTTTGGGATGCTGAGGTGGGTGGATCATGAGGTCAAGAGATGGAGACTATCCTGGCTAACACAGTGAAACCCTGTCTCTACTAAAAATACACACAATTAGCTGGATGTTGTGGCACTCACCTGTAATCCCAGGTACTCGGGAGACTGAGGCAGGAGAGTCGCTTGATCCCGGGAGGCGGAGTTTGCAGTGAGCCAAGATCGTGCCACTACACTCCAGCCTGGGGGACAGAGTGAGACTCAGTCTAAAAAAAAAATAAATAAATAAAAAAGATAAAAGTCTGTAGATGGGATATAGAAAAATCAGTTGTGTTTCTGTACACTAGCAGTGAATCATCCAAAAATTGAAGTAAGACAATTCCATTTACAGTAGCATCAAAAAGAATACCTAGGAATAGATTTAACACAAGAAGTGTAAGACTTAATGAAAACCAGAAAGCATTGTTGAAGGAAATTTTAAAAGAGCTAAGAAAATGGAAGGGCATCCAATGTCTGTAGACCAGGAGACTTGATATTGTTAAGATGGCCATGCTACCCAAATTGCTCTATAGAGTCAATGCAATTCCTATCAAAATTTTTGATTACAGAAATTGACATATGGCTCCTAAAATTCATATGGAAATACAGAGGACCCTGAATAATGAAAACAGTCTTGAAAAAGAAGTAAAAAGTTGGAAGCCTCAAATTTCCTGATTTCAGTACTTAAAGCTGTGGTAATAAGACAGTGTGGTGCTAGCCTAAGAACAGATGTACAGCTCAATGGAATAGAATTGAGAATCCAGAAATAAAACTTTAAATTTCTGGTCAGTTGATTTTTGACAGGTATTTACTGGTCAGTAGGTAGGACTAGGATGATTTTTGAGATGGTACATGTAATTGGAGTCTAGGAAAAGAGGGGAGGAGTTGCAGAAAATGTATTTGAAGAAATAATGGCTAGCTAGAGTTTCCACCTATGGTGAAGGCTATAAACCTGATGAACCTAGGTAGGGTAGATACAAAGAAAATCACACTGAGGCACATCCTAATGAAGTTACTAAAAGCCAGAGTAAAAAAAGAACATTATATAGAGGAGGAAAGATAGGAACTATTGACTTTTTTCTCAGAAACATTGCAAGCCAACAAATGAATGTAACTGTATCAAAAATGAACAGCATAATCACACCAAGGAAGAATAAAAGAAACTTTGGAAAATATTTTGACTTGGCCAGGTGTGATGGCTTACACCTGTAATCTCAGCAGTTTGGGAGGCCGAGGTGGGCAAATCCTGAGGTTCGGAATTTGAGACCAGTCTGGTGACATGATGAAACACTGTCTCTACTACAAATACAAAAATTAGCTGGGTATGGTGGTGCCTGCCTGTAGTCCCAGCTACTCTGGAGGTGAGGCATGAGAATTGCTTGAACCTAGGAGGTGTAGGTTGTGGCGAGCTGAGATTGTGCCATTACACTCCAGCCTGGGCAACAGAGCAAGACTCCATCTCAAAAAAATTTTTTGTGAACTACATACTATAAGGCTAAAGATAAAAAAAAACCCATATACACGTATTTTATTCCAGTTAGTAAATCTGGTTCCTCATGGGGTAGGGGGTAGGAGCTAGCAAGTTTGAAACACACACACACATACACACACACACACACAAAGATTAAACATTTAAGTAAAAATTTGTAGATAATGACAGCTGGGTTTCTCATTGTTGAAGAAAGAAGTTACAAGTAAGGAAAGGAAGAAGGCTAGAATGAACTGTGGTATGGGATTGGAATTGGAGGTATCAGTATGAACTCATGGTTCCGTATAGATATGTAAATGTAAATATGTATATATGCATGGGTTAGTTTGTAAAAGTGTATTTCCTCACTGTTTGCTGGGAAGTCATAGAAGAAATGATGCTGAGGTAGCAGTAAAGACACTCAATGCCCAGATCTTGGACTATAAATACAGTTCTTTCCTCCATCTCTCTCTTTTCTCCCTCCTTTTTTTTTCTCGCTCCCTTTTCTCTCCTTTCTTTTCCTTTCTCGACAGAGTCTCACTCTGTCACTCAGGCTGGAGTGCAGTGGTGGGATCACAGTTCACTGAAGCCTCAACTTCCTGGGCTCAAGTGATCCTCCTGCCTTAGCCTCCCTAGTAGCTGGGACTACAGGCACATGCCACCATGCCTGGCTAAATTTTGCATTTTTTGTAGAGACGAGGTCTCATTAAACATTGTTGCCAGGCTCGTCTTGAACTCCTGGGCTCAAGCGATCCACCTGCCCCAGCCTCCCAAAATGCTGGGATTACAGATGTGAACCACTGCTCCCAGCTTAAATACAATTTCTTAATAAAAGGAACTTGGGCTCCCTGAAGAACTTGTTGATTTCAGAGCTGGAGTAGGAGAAATACAAAATGATCCTGGAACATCTTGTGATCCTAGAAAACAAAGAAGTGCTCAGAAAAGGATGGGACATGTTAGAAGTACACAGGAGCTGGCCTGAAGGATCTGTTAGCAGCCAGAGCTGGAATGAAATAATAGTAGTATTGAATTATAACCAATAGAATAAAATATCTATGAGTCCATAGTAGCAAAAATAAATAAATGAATAAACAAATGAATGGGGTGGAAGAAACAACTTGCAAAAGCTGAATTTCAATTAAGAACTGTAAAAAGAATGAGAGAAACACTGAATCACTGTTAGGCAAATACTACATTAAAAATTGTTGCAGGCAAGAGCCAGTAATGGAATGTAAAATCAGTGGGCAAAAATATGATGAGAAACATAATTATTTAGTCTGAAAGGATCTTCTCCAATAAATTTTTTTGTCACGATACATTCCTGACTTCTCCACCCCCAAATGCACCCCCAAATGCAAACAAACCTAAATTGAGGGAAATTCTATGGAATACCTGACCATCGTTCATCAGATGTACACAGGAGTACAGTGACACAATCATGGCTTACTGTAAACTTGAACTCTTGAGCTCAAGTGATCCTCCTGCTCATCCTGAATAGTTGGGACTACAGGTACACACCACCACACCTGGCTAGTGTTTTGTTTTGTTTCATGTTTTGTTTGTAGAGATGGGATCTTGCTATATGTTGCCCAGGCTGGTCTCTTAACTCCTGGCCTCCCAAAGCAATGGCATTACAGGCCATTACAAGAAATTTATTAATTACCAAGTGGAAGACAGTAAATTTACGATAGAGAGAAACTCTGTAGATACCACCTTAACCAAGTATTGGAAGTGTATTCAGGGTTAATAGCACTTGTAATAAGACCTGTTGATATGGTTTGGCTGTGTCCCTACCCAAATCTCATCTTGAATTGTAACTCCCTCAATTCCCACATGTTGTGGGAAGAACCTGGTGGGAGGTAATTGAATCGTGGGGGCGGGTCTTTCCTGTGATAGTGAATAAGTCTCATGAGATCTGACAGTTTTAAAAATGGAGGTTTCCCTGCACAAGCTCTCTCTTTGCCTGCTGCCATCCATGTAAGATGTGACTTGCTCTTCCTTGCCTCCTGCCTTGATTGTGAGGCCTTCCCAGCGATGTGAACTGTAAGTCCAAAACCTCTTTCAATAGTAAATTGCCCAGCCTCGTGTATGTCTTTCTCAGCAGCGTGAAAATGGACTAATAGACCTGTTTATAGTTTGTACTCCCTGATATCAACTGAGAAAGGTAAAGCTTGATATCTTGATATTCTGTGACATTCCTGACTCTTCTGCCCCAAAATGCAAACACTAAATTGAGGGAAATTCTATGGAATACCTCACCATTATTTGTTAAATGTGTGAAGGTCATGAAAGAAAGGGAAAGACTGAGGACTGTCTTAAGTTGGAGGAGACTAAGGAGACATACAACTAAATGCAATGTGGGAACCTGAATTGGATCCTGAAACATAAAAAAAGTTAAAAAAAAATCTGGTGAATTAGGTCTGTAGTTTAGGGTAATTGTAGTTTAGGGTAATTGTACCAATGTTATTTTCCTGTTTCTGATTGATGTACTTTGGTTATATAAGTTGTTAACATCAGGAGAAATTGGGTGAAAGGTATTTGTGAACTGTGTACTATTTTTGCAACTTATCTGGAAAGTTATTTGAAAATAAAGTTTCTTAAGTTTACTTTAAAAAAGGAATTTAAAAAAGGAAACAATGTAAGCCACAAGACAGTGGAGTAATACTCAGTTCAGAAAGGAGTAGTATTCAGTTCAGAAAGGAAAAACTATCAATTTAGAATTCAGTCCTGACAAAAATATCATTAATAAAGGTAAAATAAATAAAGGTAAAAGTAATAAAGGTAAAATATCATTAATGAAGGTAAAATAAAGACATTTTTCAGACAGACAAAAGCTGAGAGAATTTTTTACCTGTGCTTTTAAGAAATGTTAAAGGAAGTTTTTTAGCTTGAAAAAAATTATTTCGGATGGAAATCAAAACTTAACACAAAAGGAATGAAGAGGACAGGAAATGGTAAAAATGTATGGAAATAGAAAATATTTCTTCTCAATTTTTAATTTATTTACAAGATGATTGTTTACAGTAAAATATTTTAATGTTTTATAGGATTTATAGCACTTAGCAGTAAAATGTAGAAGTGTAACATAAAGAAATTTTAAAGAAATTTAAAAACACAATAATAGCCCAATGATGGGAGGGGGATAAAATGGAAGAATAGTTCTGTAAGGTTCTTATATTGTGTTAAAAGTGGTATAATACCATTTGGAGGTCGACGGTACTACTTATGATGTAAGAAGGTTAAAGAACCTTAGAGAAACTGCTAAAAAATATATTGGGCACATCTAATCAGCTACTAAATCTTGAAGTTGGGGTGCTATATTAATATTAGACAAGGTAGATTTTAGAGCAAGGAGTATATTCCAGAAATAAAGAGGATCTTTTTATAATGATGAAGGGGTCAGTTTGTCATATATACCTAATAACAGAATATCAAAATACTTGTGGCAAAAACTAACAGAATTGGAAGGAGAAATAATCTACAGTTGTGTAGTTGGATATTTCAACAGTCCTCTCTTAATAATTGATAGAATAAGTGACATATATTAAAGAAATGGAATCTTAATTTAAAACCTTTCTGAAAGAAATCTCAAGGCCCAAATGGCTTCACTGGTGAATTATATCAAATGTTTAAAGAAGAAATAATATGAATCTTAAACTCTTTCAATAAATGCAAGAGGGTACGCTTTCCAAGTTGTTTTATGGGATCAGCCTTGTCTTGGATGCTAAAACCAAAGATATGACCTATCTCTAATGAACATTGAGATTTTTTTCAAGAACATAATTATTATCGAAATAATTGCAAATCAAATCCAGGAATTTATGAAAAGAATAATACATCATGACTCAAATGAACTTTATTCCGGGAATGCAAGGTCGGTTTCACATTTAAAATCAAAGTAAATAGCTGCCTTAATGGAGTAAAGAAGAAAAATCATATCATCATAGTAGGCACAGAAAAAGCATTTGATGAAATACACCTCATGATAACTCAGGAATCTAGGAACAGAGGAACATTTCTTTAATGTGCTAAATTTTGTACAGTTAACACACTTTAATGGCATAGCTTTTAGTCTAAAGCTTCCTAAGGTCAAGTAAAGAACAACAGTATATTAGAGGTTGTAGATAATAAAATAAAGCAAAAGAAATAAGCAGAAGATGCAAAAGTGCCTTTATTTAGACTATGTTGTTATATACATGGAAAATCCTAAATAATCTACCTTCTCCACAAAAAGCAACTAGAATTAATAAGCAAATGTAACAGGTTGCAGGATACGAGGTCAAGTGTACAAAAACCAATTAGTTTTATTTTTTCTCTCTTCTCTCCCCTCCCCTCCCCTCCCCTCCCCTTCCCTCCCCCTCAGCCTTCCCCTCTTCCCTCCCTTCTTCCCTCCCCTTGTCCCTCTCCTCCCCCAAAACCCTCCCCTCCCTTATCCTTTCCTTCCCTCTACTTTCCTTTTGTCTCAGTCTGTCACCCAGGCTGGAGTGCAGTGGCACTGTATCAGCTCACTGCAACCTCCGCCTTCCAGGTTCCAGCAATTCTTGTGCCACAGCCTCTGCAGTAGCTGGGATTATACGTGTGCACCACCACACCAGCTGATTTTTTGTATGCTAGTGGCCAGGATTACAGGTGTGCACCACCACACCTAGCTAATTTTTTGTATCTTAGTAGCCAGGATTACAGGTGTGTGCCACCACACTGGGCTAATTTTTTGTGTCTTTAGTAGAGACTGGGTTTTGCTGTGTTGGCCAGGCTGGTTTCGAACTCCTGGCCTCAAGCGATCTGCCCGCGCTGGCCACACAAAGTGCTGGGATTACAGGTGTGAGCAACTGCACCTGGCTTACTCAGTTGTAGTTCTGTATTTAGCAGCAAACAATCAGAAAACGAAATGTAAAAATATATTATTTACAGTAGCATCCAACAAATGAAAATGAAATGGGGATAAATTTTAAAAATATACACAAGGCTTAGACATGGAAAACTACAAAATATCGCTGAGAGAACTAAAGGCAGCCCAAATAAAGAGAGCTATACCATATTTATGGATTAGAAGGCTCGTATCACTCTGCTCAGAATGCTCCCTGTGTTTCTTGAACATGCCAAACATATTTCCATATCAAATCCATTGTACTTGCTGTTTTGTCTGCCTGAACACTCTCCCCAAATAGTCATATGGCCTATTCCCTTACCTTATGTCTTTGCTCAAATATCTCTCAGTGAGTCATTCCTTGACCACCTCGTTTAAGATAGCTCTTCCTCCTGTTCTTGTTTATAAGATCTATTATTACTAACATCAGAGATTTGAAATTGGGGGGAATGGGTAATCCCCTTTCGTAAGTTCCCCCAACAGAAGGACTTTGCCTTATTCGTTGCCAAGTGTGTAGTAAGTGTGGTTTACCCTACTGAAACTCATGTTACTATAATGTGAATTAGCTTATAGCCAATTGTTAAAAAGTAAATGATAACACAATAATGAGGAAATCATGTTGGGTCTTTATGTGCTTTTCCCTAGTGTATTATGTTTTTGGTACATGGTACACCATGTTTTGGTACACGGTGCACCAAGTACATTATTACAGTTGATTGCAGCAGTATGTCCCAGAGGAATACAAAAGTGCGCATATAGAATTCATCCCTCAGCCTTGCCATTGATACAGTTTGGCCAAGGGAAGTTTATAAGGTTCTATGTGATTTTTGTGCATTTTACCCCTTCTTTCATAGTTCTGCAGTTTCAGTCTTTATATCCCTTTTCATCAAGTTACGTTCATCTTTTTTAATGGTAAAATTTGATGCTCATTATGGTTGTTTGTTTATTAAGAATTCATGTATTTTTAATAGTGCTAGTATTTTTAGTTTTCTGAACAAAGTTGCTTATGAGTAACTACCTCAAACCTAACTTTTCTTATAAGCCTGATTATTTTTAATTTGTGATTTTGCAGAACTAAAGGGTTATTTAGGAATGTGTATATTGCATTGTACTAGAAATGCTTGTATTATCCCCAGTTACAACTAGTCTCTTAGTTGTAGTTGCTATAAGGTTCTATGTGATTTTTGTGCATTTTACCCCTTCTTTCATAGTTCTGCAGTTTCAGTCTTTATATCCCTTTTCATCAAGTTACGTTCATCTTTTTTAATGGTAAAATTTGATGCTCATTATGGTTGTTTGTTTATTAAGAATTCATGTATTTTTAATAGTGCTAGTATTTTTAGTTTTCTGAACAAAGTTGCTTATGAGTAACTACCTCAAACCTAACTTTTCTTATAAGCCTGATTATTTTTAATTTGTGATTTTGCAGAACTAAAGGGTTATTTAGGAATGTGTATATTGCATTGTACTAGAAATGCTTGTATTATCCCCAGTTACAACTAGTCTCTTAGTTGTAGTTGC